>NC_090021.1:207323757-207633162 GCF_037176765.1 Anolis sagrei | reverse complement strand
AGGCCACATCAGGCTGGTCCTGTATAAAGAACTCTATAAAAGGCTAGTACAATCTCTCACATACATACACCCACACAAACACACCCTTACATACTTACTTAACAAAAAAAGAGCACATTTTGTACCAGTTCCATATTCAGAAAAAAATTGAAAGGTACAAATAAAATAACATGCACAAATATATAGACTATTTTTTAGCCTAGGAAATGAGATTGTCTTGTGACACTATATACAACTATATACACTGAGACTTATTCCATGTTTGTTGAAATCAATTGAAAGAATGATCTTGTTTACAAGTATCACCGTAATTTGGGAATGTTTTTCCAAAATGTAGCACTAAAATTACAAAGAGGACAAACATATATTGATATTTCATCAGGAGCCAAAGACTCCTGCTGATTTTTTAAGTACAGCATAACTTTATTTGAAATATTTCTCTTACTATATAAAATTAGCATACCTGTGCCAATGCAGATTTAGACAGGAAGGTACTGAAATTCTGAAGCCCATTGTAGAATAGTGGTGGAGAGGTATAGTAGGTTTTAAATTAGGAATCTGTATTTCTGGGATCTGGATCTTCATACATTCATAAAAACCCACTAGACAACTTCAGGCAAGTTGCACTCTGACATGCAATTAGAACCATAGAGAAAATGCAAATAGTGTTCCAAGAAATGCCATGAGTTTGAGATTAACATATACCAAGTTCTGAGTGCTTAAAATACAATCAAGGAGACTCATAATGTAGGAGAGTGGGTGATCATGGTAAAAAGTAATTGTATACGGTGGTAATCATAGTAAACCTCTTGACATGGCTTTGTCTCTTTAGAGTTATCTCTGCAGTGAAATTCTACTGACAACAATGCAATCATATTCAAAGCATCATGAATTCACCAACACTATATTTTTCTTCTTTGTTTTCCCCTGCCTTTGGAGTAATTTTCAATATGGTAAAGGTTAACAAAACATTTTAAGGAAAATGAAAAGAAAACAAAATATGTGCTAGTTATGTGCAGAGCATATTGTATAGAACTTAAGATAACCCTGGTTTCTTTACACTATGTAATTTTGTTGGAAGGATTTCAATTGATGTCTGATTTGCTTGTTCTTCTCAAGTCAGATCTGAGCAACATTAATTATCTCAAAAATCAGTTGGCAATAGTTTGAAAGGGTGAAGTACTATTAGTCACAAATTATGGGAGTGATGGGCAATGCCTTGTTGTTGAAAAAGCATGAACCATTATAGGAAGTGTAAATAATCTTTTGAACATGGATTTTCTAACCACCAATGGTTCTCCGACATTTCAGGCAGAGAACGTTCCCTGAGGACAGCTGAGGTTCTAACATCAACCCATTTTAAAAGATAGTAGGTTGAAAAAAATCAAGTCTATTCTCCACTGAAAATATTTTAATAAATAGAATAGAAAGCATTTGTGATGTTAAATATTTAGATGTGAGACATAGCACAACTGACAGATGCACTCAACTTAGCAGAGAACTGTTCAGAATTTAGCTTTCTGTGTACTGAGTAGAATTTTATATCTGAATTAGGTTCACCATTTTCTTTTGCTCTTACATGGCAGACTGGTTCACTCTGATCTGCAAGCAGCTTCATCTATTGAACTTGTCCAGTAGAAGTGAGTAAAAACTTCATCTTTTTTAAAAATAAAAGAAAGTACAAATGTGCTAATTTTTGTATTTTTGTCTCAATCAAGTCAGAATGATTTTTTTTAAAAAAATTAAATCTTGGAGTAAGGGAAACTTACAGAGTTAATCATCACTATTTTGGAATGCAAAACATTGCCCTTTTTCCTCCACTGTGCTCCCGTTCCAAGATAATGCAATTCAGAAAGTGGATATTAAAGTTTCCTTAGTATAACATGGACATGAGTTTTCTATTGTTCTTCAAGTGCTCTCAGCAATTTTGTTTCACTGACCATAGACAGCCGCAGTGGCACACCCTCAGCTGCTTCCCTACTAACCCCACTCCTCACTTAAAATGTGACAAAGCCATTTTAGATGTTTCAAACTCTCTGTATACTTTATTTTAATGAGCCAAATGTCAGTTAACCTGCTGTTTTTAATTGGTATTGAAAAAGATCCAGAGCAGATGGTGAAGTCCAGGAATTCATACTAGTAGTTGTATACACTTTTTAATGTGCATTTTGATAGAAGAGCTTCAAATACTGCCAATATCCTGCTGAACAAAACTTATCACTTATATATTACACTTGGAGGTCAGGGCCAGAGGTTCTGTTATGGAATTGTTGTCTAACAGCATACAAATAGAGTAGCTCCTAATGACTTCATAGGTATTCACAAATAAAATTGGTTGGTTGTATAACATAGCTTAGTCCAGTTACATTGCTAATTGTAACCCAATAGTTCAATTACAAGTCTCAGGGGAATATTTGAAGGGTAATTCAGCCTCCAGAATATAGCTCTGAAATTTACCTGTGGATTCATTATAATTTTTTTTCAAATAGTTTATAACTTCAAATGCACAAGAAGATTTTTGAAATAATATAAATTGGTTCTAATTACAGTAATGTAGTATGCAGACTCCTTATTTGGCTAGAGTAATTCTGTGCATCACCTAGTTGAACAGCATACTAATTTTTGAGTTTTTGGCCAGGATTAATGAAATGGCAAAAGTAACATTCAGCTGAAAGGTTTATAGTTGAATAGCAGCTTAGATCAGAAAGCCAAACAGATAAAAAAAGAAAACAAAATAGAGAAGTGTGATGTTTAAAAGAACTCAGAGAAAAATACGAAGTTTCTTGAGTACATCACTTGCAAATTTCCATTAAATCTAAAACATTATCCGGTCCATTAAAACATGAAGAATTGAATCACAAATGGCTGTCTGAATATCTAGAGTCCCACCTCATCAGATGGCAGTAAATTCAGGGGCATGCACCATTTTGCCTTCCCTTTTCCCATGAAGACCACCGACTCCTATTCCAGAATACACAGCTATCTCCAACAGGGCTCTGTGGAAAAGAGAAGGCAAACTGGCACATGCTGCCATGGAGGCAACATGAGAAGCATCTTGTGTTCAATTGACATTAACGAGGGGAAGCCAAGTGGGATGGAGTGATGGGTGTGTTGGGCTGTGTGGGATGTGGGGTTACAGGTTCCTCACCTTCACTCCCCCTGCCCCCCAATGGGCAACACCAGATTCACCACAATGTGTGGTGATTCTGGTGGTCCATCTGATGAGGTTGTTGATAAGGTTCAAGAAAGTCACCATTTGCTATTCCACTTCAGCAGATGAATATCAAATCAGGATGCTTGATAAACAAATCTGCCAAAGTACTACATTGCTTCAGAAGATAGCTAAATGCCTTAAACATTTTTCTCTATCTAGCAGTAATGATATAATAACAAATAAAATAACTAATCATACATTGATCTTTCTACCACTATATAGCCCAAATCTACAGTCAGATCAGGTTGCTGACCAATTCATTTTTCTTTTACCTAAAAACTTTATGCACACTAGATGCCCTGGGTTGAAATACCTCTCAATCACTTTTTAAAAAAATTGCAGTGATACATTTCAACTATTTAATCTGTTCCTTCAAAAACATTAAGACTATTTTATCTGGAAATTTCACTATTACCCCAGAGAGGTGAACTAGGTCTATTGGTTTTAAGCTGTGTGTGTGTGTGTGTTGATTTAGAAGGAACAGTAAGAGCTATGGGGCATTAGAATCAATTGCTTAGAGAAGTGATGGGCTCTCTTTCTCTGGGTGCCTAAAAGAGGCTAGCCAGCTACTTGTTAGGAGTGTTTTTGTGTATTGAGCACAGGTTGGACTCAATAGCCTCTGGTTCTATGATGCTAGGTGGAACCATATTTATGCTATATAGACTTTCACACAGAATGAAGGAAGAAGCCAAAAACTATACTGGAGATTGAGAGATATTCCAGAACAAGACAGAGCTTGGAAATTTCCGAATCTCCCACCCTAGAGTCCAAAAAAGTAGTGTTTTCTAATTCTGGTGGTAGCTCTAAGTAGTGCTGAGGGTTTTGGTGAGATGAACAGATGGGTGAATATCACGGCACCAGCCAATTCCACCAGTGTGGAGCCTCCTATGGATTCCAGTCCACTACAGATACAAGAAGTCTGTTTGTGGGGGAGAAATCTTACCAATTTAGTGAAATTAGACAATCCTCCACTATAAAAATCCTTCTAAAAGATGAGCACTATTTCCATCCTTGCCAACACTCCAATTTATGCTTCATTGTGGTTGGAACAGTGTTGGACTCTAACCAAAATTTCATTTGCCTCCCAAATACAGTTAGATGAGAGAAGTGAGGATGTCATCTGCCTCAATCAAGGTATTCAAATGAATATAACCAAATTGTCTATTTGTATAATCCTTCCTCTTCCACCCTCCCATATCGGCAGCAGCTTAGGGCGGCGTGAGAGGGAGATTGGCTTATTCAGCAGTCACTTGCATTTCCTGCTTTGTCTTGTGTGATTACTGCCAAGGTGGAAAATATTTCCATAGCTACGTGGATAAACTCTCAAAACAGTAATTGCTGTGACATGGTGAGATATGCTATGAATGAAAGGCAGCTCACCTTCTCCTCCCTCCTGGCTAATTCAATCACTTATGGAGGTTGTGCCTTCGGGAGGGGGAAGCAAGAGAACATCCAATGCTACAAAATGGCATCTAGGAGAGTTGGAATGGTTGTTCTTCACCCCTAGCAGTCTTTTTGCCTGACCTCCTAAGAACAAACTAGAACAATTGACTGATGGATGATAATTCGAAGAGAGCAAATGTTGATAATTCAGATAATCAATTGGTGGAAAACAATCAGAATAATGTCATATGTGCTGCATAACATTAAAGCTTGTAAGAACTAGTCTATCCAGGATATATTCTCAAACACCGAGTATAAGAAATAATAATTATTGCTTTCTTGGAGCCATTCCATTCTTCTTCACTCACTTCTACAATTTTTCAGGTCATAATCAGGGTGTATTTACACTGTAGAATTAATGCAGTTTGACACTATTATAACCGCCCTGGCTCCATACTATAAAATTATGGGAATTATCATTTACAGTGTCTTTAGCCATCTCTGCAAAAGAAAGTGCTTGTGCCTCCCCGAACCACAACTCCCATGATTCCATAAAATGGTGCCAGGGAAATAGAAGTAGAGTCAAATTGCATTAATTCTACAGTGTAGAGTCACCTTATGTCATTGATCCTTCCTGTAATTCAAATATATTACATACAGCAGCAAAGCTAGTGCTGGTAATTCATTGTGATGCTTCAGAGGGCGTCTAGCATAGAACAACCAGGGATGCTTCAAGCTTGATGTCCCTTGTATTTGCATGCATTTACATGAGGTGCTCCGAACTTCCTGTGAAGCCACGGACATTATTCTCTCTTCCAAAACAAAATTGAGGGCCTTGGTCAGGCACAATTCACCACATCATCCACCAGGCCCTTTCACACCAGACAATTAAAGCACTATTTATTTATTTATTTGCCATATTTATGCCCTGCCTTTTTCTAACCCTAAGGGGACTTCAGGCAGCTTTAGATATAGGTAACTCTTCAATGCCTTGAAAGAACATACAATTAAAATAAACATATATGTTAAAAATTTAAAATTAAAGCACATTAAAACATTTAAAAATATTGCATTCATTATTAAAATCACATCACCCACAATTGTAATCCAGGGACTATGGTTCAATTTTAACTGTCATGGCAAGATCCTATAGACAGGGAGGATTTGAAGTTCAACCAGAGAATTTTAGGGCCTCGGCAAAAACTAGAACCCCATCATATACTGCAGATAAAGTGGAATCATTGTGCTATGACTGTGAAAGGGCCCACTGGGTCTTTCATGAGAAGGAACACAAAGGGAAAGAGGATAAATAATATTAATATTTTTATATATATATATATATATATATATATATATATATATATCTTGTTGTAGTAGCTCTTCCCACATGCCCCAAAGCATTCATATTAGAGATCAGAAATAATGATAGTGTGTGTTTGATTGTGGTGACATGAATAAGACAACTGGAATCCGCAAATGTAAAGAAAATACACAGGGCTGGGATGGGTGGTTTGTTTTCTTTAAACTTACCAGATAATATACAGCTGTAATGATTGTAATGATGAGTGTGACATGAACATTATATTGAGCAAAAATCTGAAATGGAGTGAGGAAATAGCACTAATGATCTAATTCTCTTGATCAAAATAGAAACCAGCTAGTCATGTACCTCTAAACCTTAGATGCTCAAACGAACAGATAATAATTGGTGGTGAAAATTTCCAAGTTAAAATATAAATAGAAACAGATTTTTCATTATTTTAAAGTAATGATCAGACTTTTTAAACAAGGATATGCAGAATACCTTACTTTGAGTTTGAAATTAGCACTATATTCTGAGGTAAAGCAGGAAAACGTGTATTAACCATAGCAGACTTCTTAGAAATATATAGAAAAGATTTCCATCATCTATGTCACCAGCTAAAATGTACTAGTTTTAGGCAATTTGTCCAATGGTGAAGAATACTGGTTCATATGTTAATCATCATATGCATAAAACACAGTACAACAACAAAAATGTCTTGCTGTCCTGGTTTTTAAGCCTGTTTCTGGGATTACTTGTGACATTGATTTAGAAAATTGCATCAGATAGACCTCATCAGCAAGGAGTTTCCAAAATAAGGTCTGTAGGCCAAACTTACCTGCTTTAAACTTGAGAGCTAGGGTTACCCTGAGTCTGAAATGACTTGAAGGCATACAACAACAACAACAACAACAACAACAACAACAACAACCCTAATTAACTTGACTATCTCATCAGCCAAACCAGGCCCACATTTCCCACTGAAATACGGATAAGTTTATATTCGTAAAAAATCTTTTTCATTTTAAATAATGTATTGTTCTTTGATCTTTTTAGCACTACAAATAAGATATGTGCAGTCTACATAGGAATTCATTCATATTTTCTTCAAACAATAGTCCAGATCCCCAACAGTCTGAAAGCCCGTGAATCAGCCCTCTGCTTTAAAAGTTTGAGGACCCCTGGCATTAGCTCCAGTTTCCTAGATACAATATCCAGAGTAAATATAATTCACAGTCACAACTAGAGTAGACTACTGATCCAAGCACTGTATGATCATTGAATCATCAAATCTTAGAAGAGACCATGAGGGCCATCTATATAATCAAATATGCCAATCCAACACTTATATATTTCCACTGTATCAGTGAGTTTACTGTAGCTGGGATTATCAATTGGATTCAGGGATGAATACTACAGTTGTTACAAACATTGGGTAATAGCCACAGGTCAAATGCTAGGTTAAAGTAATTTGCAGTCGCTGCAGTCCCAGTATAGAAAATGTTTTCTGGAAATTATAGATCATGGAGGACATTGCTTTTTATGTTTGAACATGTGAATAGTATCTGCAATGTAGGACTGTCATTTTCTATGGTACACTTGGGCCTAAAATTGTTTATGCATTGACTCCATTGCACTAGCACATATTTCATCTGCTGCAGTTAGTACAGTTTTCGGAACACTTTTTTTGTGGCATGGCAGTACCATTGGTTCATATGAGAGCAACCTCTGTTCATTATTAGTGAAACAATGGCTTATTTTGAATAGGGGTTCTCAACCAGGCTTCACTGGAATCCCAGGGTTATATGAGTGGCTGCTAGGGATTTCACGAAATATCATAATTCATGTATTTATTTTAAAAAATTCTATGCAAAGTTTACTTAATTCTTGGAAATTATTTCAAGGGTTCCTCCAGGATAAAACATTTGAGAAAGTCTGCTTGTGAGTGATATTAAAAATGATGTAAATAGTTATCCACATTATATGGAATGTATTAACATGCTAAGTACAAGCATTTATTTTCCAATAATGAAAGGTATTTCACCGCCCCCAAAGCTCCGTACTTTTTATGTCAAGCACACACACAAGCATTCTTTGAAAATCTTTTCCCCCACAATTGTACAATATTTAGACAATAAATCATCAGATGGCTTCAAATTAAATAATTCTGATTGCATTTATGTTCATGAATCAAATGTGATGTTTTCTCGCTTTACATGGGTTGGTGCTGCTTTCAACCTCAACCTTTGCAAATGACATTTTCATTTAGAATCTTATCGTTTCATAATTATTACCTTTCAGAACTCCTAGGGAGAGAACAAAAGCTTCCTTTTTATATTTCCATTGTTATGTTTCTTTGAAGATTAAATTAAATTTCCATCCAAGCCAAAATAAACTTTTAAAGCACAAAATAAATGAGAAAGAAGGAGGGAAGGAGAATGCCAACGTGGCGATAGAATGATTCAGTTTCTTATGAATCCAGGTACAATCAAAATAATTTATTTTCTTTGTTTAAATGAAGTTGACTCATTTTATCATCCCCAAAACCTTGAGGAAAAAAAGAAACTTATGCCAAGATAAACGTGAATTTATTACAGATTGGCTAAATCTGGAGTCTTGGCAGTCAGGCTGTAATTATGATGCTGCTGGTGGTGGTATTGTTCTCACTGTTTCTCCTCTTTCTACCCACTTAATATCATCTTTAGAAAATAAGCTTTGTATTACCAGTGGCTTTATATATATATATATATATATATATATATATATATATATAATATGTATATACACATTACTTTCAGTATCATAATCCTCCCAACAACTCTACTGCTTATAGCAGTATGAAAATGGAGAAGAACCACCAAATGGAAAGAACTGGGTGCCATAACCCCATACTCTACTCTTTCCCCTCTCACCCTGCCCCTCTCTCTATATAGATATCTATGGGGGTGGGCTTCTCAGAATTTTTCAAATCCAACCTCTTTTCCACATTGTTTCTCAATAGAACTGTATGGCTATATATGGGAAAGCATTGCATTTTGTTTCAAAGACAATAGACTCTTCATATCTTCTCCCACCAGATAGATATGTATCTAAGGAAAATATCAGTTTAGAATGTTTTTTATTATATAAAAAACAAAAATCAAAATAACCTGGATGGGGTTCAATTCTCAGCATGAGACAAATGTCTAAGTAGCTTTTGGCAGCTCCATTAGGGTGAAGAGACAGGGTGTCAACACTTGAGGTCTGGCAGAGGAAAACGTTTTTCATGGGAAAAGGACAGGCACTCACCTAGCAAAATAGCAACACTTGGAGGTACTAAAATGATAACTGCCGGCAATTCAAGATACCGGGACTGGAGTTAGTCCAGGAAGCAGGAACATTTCACAAGGAGAGATTATTAGCGGGATACAGAGAGTGAGATAAGTGGTCTCTGGAGTGAGCCAAATGCGCATACCTTGAATGAATCCAGTATTCAGGCTTTGTTTCTTTTTTGGCAGCTTTTAATTCAGAGGTACTTCACAGTTTCCACATTTCACAGAAGATAAGAGCAAAACTTCAGAAAGTTATTTTTGGAGTCTCAGAACTCAGTAGCCAGCATGGCCATTGGCTAAACTGACTGGGAGCCATTGACAAAAACTTATTCTGGGAGTAATACTCCAAAAAATAAGTTTTCTAAACTCTGATCCAGAAAACTCATTTTGTCATGGAAGAGTCTGACTTATGTAGCAAGAAAAATAAAAAAAAAATACTTATAGCTGAGTTTAATACACAGTAATGTTATCCCTATTTTTCAAAATGGTGTGGAAATAACATGCAACAAGGCTGTACTTAGAATTTGTCTCCAGCTTTCATTCTCAAGATGCAAAATTCAACATGAAGAACATAGGCATGGCATACGTGCATTGTTAGGGACAATGAGCATGGTCCTGTACCATTTTCAGGATTACAGGTCACTTCTTCAGGATTTAAAGTACCACCTGAATAAGGCTCCTGCATTGACTTGACATAACATGATTAAGAAATAACATATAATATACTAAACATATTTCTCATGAAATCCTTTGGAAGAGAGATTATACAGTCATTGGCAACAGCCATTAATCATTCCTATGTCTTACAACAAAGTCCTACCATAGAGAGAAAAGTAACAATTAAAACCTGGTTATAACACATAGTAACTTCTGAGAACTTGAAAGTAACTACTTGCAAATAATTAATCCCTTTCTTAAATATTTTATGGGACTGTTATATTACATTATATCTGTAACATAGAGCCAGAAAACTCTACTTTTGTAACTAAAATTTTTCAGGTGGCAGGCTCACTGAATATTGGACAGGAATGTGAAAGCCTAAATAGTGCCTGGTGATTCATCCTTTCTTGATGATGGGCAGAGAGAGTGTATTTTGTATCAGCAGCTTTAAACATTGAGAGGTTTTTTCAAGCAAATAAAATGACCAGAATCCTATTAGTAACTTTTGGCTTCATAAGTGGACTTTCTTTTATATGCAGGAATTAGAATTGTGCAGTTGCTTCACATCCATATCGTGTGAAGCATTGCTGTTATATTACTGCATAACAAAGGTAAACAAAGTGCTCAATATGCATTAGTACCTGACTCACAATATGATCAATGCACAATGAAACCAATACATTAAATCCTGATGCACATTGTGAAATAATACACATCAAGCAGTCTTGCTGGTGCCTCATTATACACCTTCACAACTTAGCAAAGGGGTTTCTTAATGCCTCTGGTACTTAGGTAAGTATCCATAAAATTACATAACCGAAACAGAGGATTCTGGAAATATGTGTTGAATGCCACAAGGTGTTAAGCAATTTCTGTCTGTTTACAAGGAAAATAAAGTGTTACTTAAAAAAAACAGTAAGTAACTACTTTGGGGGCCATTAAACTATAATTAATAACATTATGTTGAAAAGTAGCATTTTCAAGCTCTGGACAACAAAACAAGGGACTTTATCACACGAGAGCAACTATCCAATTTAAAGCTGCTTGCTGCCTCCTGCAGAATTCTAGTGAGGCCCAGGACCTGTCTGGCTGAGCAGATTAAAGGTCCTCCCCCCCTCCCCCCCCCCCAAATACAGAATTCTGCAGGAGGCAGATTTAAAGTGGATACATGCTCTAGTGTGATGAAGTCCATGAATGTTGCTTATATGATCATGGTCTCTAGACCATAATCTAGGTCAAAGGACACCCTTTAAAAAAAGTCAAGAGGAATGGAGATTTGAGGTGTGAAATTCAGCCAAAAGGCATGCAGTTTCAGGTTCCATTGCCAGCTGGCCCCTCATTCTGTTGACTGAGAAGTTCCTCAAAAGGGGAGGGGTGTTTCCGTTTTCATTCGGCTGAGATTCAGCTCATTGGCTACAATGGGAAACTTTAAAGGCCTAATCCTCATCCATTTTAAGGCCTATCTGCATGAAACTTACCCCGGTTTCAGACACTATTTATGACTGCAGGCCTGCCAAGCTTCAAAATAATTCACCAATATAATGATTTTTAAAGATTTTTTTTAAGTTTTAAATAGAACATACCACAAGAGATGGCATCCTTGAAGTGACTGGACTGACTGAAGTGACTGGATGGCATCCTTGAAGTGACTGGACTGACCTTGAAGGAGCTGGGGGTGGTGACGGCTGACAGGGAGCTCTGGCGTGGGCTGGTCCATGAGGTCACGAAGAGTCGGAGACGACTGAATGAATGAACAACAACAACCACAAGAAAGGGTTCTGGGAATTGTAGTTGTGAGTTGTGTCCATTCTAAGCCAATCAGAGAATGGACATCACCAAGCTTTTTTACTGGCTGAGAAACAGAGAGAGAGAGAGAGAGAGAGAGAAACTTTCAACTCCCATCATGCTCCCTGATGTTTTGCCTGCCTCTATGGCAAGCACCCTCAGAGGTAGTGAGGTCTGTTGGAACTAGGAAAATGGGTTTATATATCTGTGGAAAGACCAAGGTGGGACAATACATTTTCCAAGAAAAAATGGACAAAGGCTGCTTCTGCAAGGAGAGAAAAAGCATAGCAGATCCCCTGCCTCAGTTATATTGTCAACTTAATTCTTTCCTCTCCAGAACAAAAAAATAAAATAAATCTCGCTCTCTGAATCCGTTTTCATGGGCTTTTAATCTCCCTCCTCCCCATTCTGTTTTTGAATATTATCGAAAACAACTCACTGAAAACTACAAATCTTTTCATTAATAGTCATTCGGGCCCAAGCCTAGTAGAGAGCAAAGATGAGTCAAAAATAGTCAATGTAGTTTGAACTGTATCATCTCCACTTATTCCTTTCCTGTATATAATACTTAAGAACATCTTCTACCTAGGAAGCAACAAAACATTTTTGCATGTGAAATAATATCAGATGACGGCAAACAAATGAAAAGAAAGAGTTGTGCTGGATATGGGCATCTCCTTTATATTTTTTTGCATAGATTCTTTCTTCATATATATTAAAAGGTATGCATCAATGTATGTATGCATCTACACTATAGAATCATTTTGACACCACTTTAATTGCCATAGCCCAATGCTATATTTATTTATTAATGCGCTTGTATACCGCTAATATCTCAGCCTAAATCGGTGACTCATTGCGGTTTACAACACTTAAAAAACAACAATATTCAGTTTAAAAGCATAAAACACATATACAATACAAATTATTGGGCCACCAATAACCATCCAATGCATCTCGTAACTGGAGTCGCAATCCAAATTCATCGTCCATGATTACCAGTCCTTTAGTCATCATAATTCGTTGCAACGGATTAACCGAATGCTTGTTTAAACATCCATGTCTTCAATCTTTTCCGAAACACCATCAGCGAGGGGGCTGATCTTACCTCTATGAGGAGGGTGTTCCAAAGCCGAGGGGCCACCACAGAAAAGGCCCTGTCTCTCGTTCCCGCCAGCCGCACTTGTGAAGCCGGCGGGATAGAGAGCAGGGACTCCCCAGAAGATCTTAGGGTCCTGGTGGGCTGATAGGTTGAGATACGTTCGGATAGATAAGTTGGGCCAGAACCGTTTAGGGCTTTAAAGGCCAACGCCAGCACTTTGAATTGAGCCCGGTAGCAGATCGGCAGCCAGTGGAGCTGGTGCAGCAGAGGAGTTGTATGCTCCCTGTGCCCCGCTCCTGTTAGTATCATGGCTGCCGCCCGTTGGACTAATTGGAGCTTCCGGGCTGTCTTCAAAGGCAACCCCACGTAGAGAGCATTGCAGTAGTCAAGACGGGATGTAACCAGAGCGTGGACTACCGTGGCCAAGTCAGACTTCCCAAGGTACGGTCGCAGTTGGCGCACAAGTTTTAACTGTGCGAATGCTCCCCTGGTCACCGCCGAAACTTGGGGTTCCAGGCTCAGCGATGAGTCCAGGATCACACCCAAACTGCGAACCTGCGTCTTCAGGGGGAGTGCGACCCCGTCTAACACAGGCTGTAACCCTATACCCTGTTCGGCCTTGCGACTAACCAGGAGTACCTCTGTCTTGTCTGGATTCAATTTCAATTTGTTCACCCCCATCCAGACCGTCACAGCGGCCAAGCACCGGTTCAGGACCTCGACAGCCTCCTTAGTAGCAGGTGGGAAGGAGTGACAGAGTTGGACATCATCTGCGTACAGATGACATCGGACTCCGAAACTCCGGATGATCTCGCCCAGCGGCTATAGAAACCCAGAAGTTTTAATTTTTAAAGGGCTGTAGCCTTCTCTGCCAAAAAGTGTTTGTGCCTCACAAAACTACAAATACCAGGATTCCATGACATAACAGCTGGTGGGAACGAGAGAGAGGGCCTTCTCTGTGGTCGCCCCCTCCTGCCCCACCTCTGGCACTCTCTCTGTAAAAAGAATAAAGGTGCCCCCCTCCTTCCTCTCCTTCAAAAAACAACTGAAGTCCTACTTTTGCTCACTAGCATATGAAGAGGAGGATTAGATGGTTGGGAGATCAGTGTCAGGTCTCTGTTGAGAACTATTTATATTTAGGCTTTCTTGGTCCATGCCAACCCAATGACCTTATTTGACCACATAACCAACCCACACCATTTTGTGAACGCTTGCTGGCTGTTGGAAATTAATGTGGATGTTTTGTTTAGAGTTTATGTTATTATATGATTTTGTCTGAGTTTAATTTAATGATGTTAGGTTTAAATTTTATTTTCATATGTGGGGGTTTTCTAGGATTTTATGTCAGTGCTTGTTTATTTTATGTAAGAATTGAATATTTGTTGTTGTATGTTGGAATCTGCCCTGAGTCCTCTTGAGGAGAGAGGGCAGAATACAACTATTTTTGTTGTTGTTGTTGTTGTTGTTGTTGTTGTTGAGTGATGACAATTAAAGTGGTGTCAAACTGCATTAATTCTACGGTGTAAAACCAGTCTACATTGCTGTTTCTTCAGTCTTAAAAATTACAAACTTTTATTTCAAAGTCGTTATTTGATGTTAAAAAGAATGAGCTGTCTTTGCATACCTGGCCGTTGGAAACCAACATCTATATTATTATTATTATTATTATTATTATTATTATTATTATTAACTTTATTTGTACCCCGCTAGCATCTCCCGGAGGACTCGATGCGGCTTACACAGGCCGAAGCCTCAAAACACAATACAATAGAGAACGTAACATCATAATAACAAAGCAAATCAAACAATGAGCAAAATAACATAACTCCACAATAACTAAGCAAATCAAACAATAAGCAAAATAACGACAATGGCAGTACATCAAGACATTATTAAAAACTGGTTCGGCCGGCGCACTGGGGTACAAGGGTTAAAAGTGCTGAAATGGCAGGAGGCACGTAAGGTTAAAAGTGCAGTGTGCAGCGACAATTAGTTATGCTAAGGTGCTACTAGGACTTGGGGTGGGGATTCCTAGTCTGGGAAGGCACAACGGAACAGCCAAGTTTTTAAATTCCTTCTGAAAACGGCTAGAGTGGGGGCCTGTCTGAGATCTTTTGGGAGGGCGTTCCAAAGTCGGGGGGCCGCCACAGAAAAGGCCCTGTCCCGTGTCCCCACCAAGCGCGCTTGCGACGTGGGTGGGATCACGAGCAGGGCCTCTCCAGATGACCGTAACGAGCGTGCGGGTTCGTAGATGGTGATGCGGTCACGCATCAGATGGTCATCACCATCTATAGGGATAAAGCAACTATTAAAATCTCAAGGAATAGCCTGACACAAACTATAATGTTAAAACTCCATCATTCTTACCACACTTTTACGGAAGGAAAACATGCCTTATTTCCTTGAAATCTGCCCTGGTAAAGATGAAAATGGGCTAGAAACAAATGACTGCATTTGCCATGACCAGCGTTTTCTGCTTTCAAAACCGTGGCAAATGTTGTTAGAAACAATAATATAGTTGTATGTTTTTTTAAAAAAGAAAAGATTGCCAAGTGACAGATTTCTAGATGAAAAGGAAATATTAACTATCCTCTTCAATATTTAAAGCTTACTTAACAAGTAGCTCTTTGCTTGGCACTGACTTGTGTCATTTTCTTTCATTCCTCTTTTGATCTGTTGCAAAGTAGTTACATGATTGCAAATATCTTATCATGTCACCTTCTTGTGTGTATAAGAGATGAAAGGATGTTATCTAAAGCTGACTGATAAGCCATGTACTGGGACAATTGATATGATCTTTACAATCAATCCATAAGTATAAGCCAGAGCGGTCATGTTCGCTCTATTTTTAGTCTAAATATATCAATATCTATATTTAATTGTACTATTCAACACTAGTAATGAACACTGACATCTTTCTTTACAGACTGTTTAATATATAATGAAGGGGTCGTTTCAAATATTTGGGTTGGAACTAAAGTTTTATTCCACCAGTGGCAGCAGCCCTAAAATGAGTTCTCCTTAGAAACTCTTCTTGGTCTGATAGATTTTTTGACGATGTACTCTGCCCTGGCAGCCCCCAAAATACTACATTTCCCCATTGTTCCAGATGTTTCCTCATTTTTAGAGCAGTTTTCAGTGGCATATGAGACTGCAGAGTAAGGAGACAACAGGCAAATACTCCATGCCTGAATGAAACAAAAACAAATCTTGACCAGATAAAAAGAGGATTTCACTAGCCAACACACATTTTGATGCCTCAAATGTTAGTCCTGTTTCTGGATATATTTGACTTGTTGATTCAAAAAATGGCACCAGTTTTCTCCTATCAACTCTGGTTTTAAGATGCAGAACATATGGCATCTACCAGTCACCATCTGCTCATCCATATAAAATTATGATAAGTATATCTGAGAAACTAGAACTGATGTGGTCTATCCAGTGCAAGTTTCTGAATCAGCACCCCGAATAACCCTGGAAACAAGGCTAAAAACCAAAACAGCAAGATTTTTCTTTTTGTTGGGCTGTGTTATTTTTGTTGCTGTGAAGTGACAAGCCATTGGCATTGCATAACCTCCTTCCAGGGGAAAATTGAGGGCTTACGTGCACTTAACCCAATTGATTTCAATGGGCACAATTGTGCTTCTTCCTTTGCTGAACCATGACTTCCAATTTTGAATGCAGTGGAGCAGATTAACAAAACGAGGTTCAGCTTTCCCAACATTGCTCTAAAATGCAGTCACCTCAGTGCACACCATGTGAATTGCCAGAGCCATAAAGGAGAAGCAGGCTGTCAAGTGCAGATGCAGGAAGTGATTTCTAGTGCAAATTCGGTTTTTTACCTGCAGTGTGATCACATTCTACAATATAACAGGAAGGTTGATAACAACCATACCCTTCCTCCATATGGCAAGAAATTGCTCTTTCAGGGGCATTGGTCACTTTCTTCCTGGCATTCTCATACTGTTAAGAGCCAGGTTCCTTTCCCATGCTTGGTATTTAGCATGGCCCTTTTTCATCCCGAGTTAATTCTCCAAGTCTGGTCTGTCAGCCAGTATAAACAACAGTTGATGAATGAGATTCAAGGTGTTTAGTCACCTGAAGCAGCTGTTTGAAGTAACTCAACACACAGCCTGAGGCCTATGTTTTCACAGCTGTGGGAACTCTTCAAAAGCTTTCCCTCTTGGCCTGACTTTTTGCTATGGCTGTAGACATGGAGTGCAAAATCTGGACAATTTCAGAAAAGGCAGAATGAAATGAGAGACAGTAATTTTTGATGAGGGTGAGCCAAAAAAATGGTCTAGAATAAATAAATGAAGTACACTTGAAAGTGCATTAGCTAGGTGGGCTATATATCTGAGAATAGCCCCCTCTCCATGCAACCTGCACACTCACTTTAAAAGGGAGACACAGGGGTGAAACACGAGCCTCTGTTTACATGGCAGTATTTTCATACTCTGTTCTTGTGAAGCTAAATAAAACTGAATGGCTTTATGGCCTGGCAAATGTAGATACCTGGAATAAACTCCTAATTTTTCTTGACATTAATATCTCTCCAAGCACATAACTGTCTTTCACTGAAAAATTGAATTGTTCATTGCTGATCTTAGGTTAGTTAGTCTTCCAAAATGTAAATGCTTTTGCTGGTGGCCTACATGAAATCTGAAGTCCTCCATGGCATTCCTTATGACAGCCAAATTGGTGACAAGCTTGCAATTTTAAAGAACAGCGAATGCACCCAGGCTGCTATGGAAATCAACATTTTCCCCAAATCATGAATCAAACATAATTCAGGATTACATGATACAATGAAGAGTGTTGTTTTATGTGGCACTGGGAATGGAGAGAGCTGGAAGTATTAAGTAGGTTATTCTGTTTTCTTTGAATAAAAACCTTGGTGCATGATCTATTCCGCCCTGTGACTGGGCAGCATAGGTGCCAATGGACATGCTGAGATGGCAGGAGAGGAACTGCCTATACAGAGCACTGTGTTTTTGGAGGGAAAAGAGGGTTGCCAGTTTTCAGAGTGCTGGCTGAAGTTTCAGGCAAATGCTCAACTTCCTCAAATTTCCAGGCAGGCAGACAAATCTGTGTGACCATCACCAGAAAAGTTTGGGTTTGTTTTGTTTTAAATGAAGATAGATTGATTTTTGTATAACTTTGAAGCCTGAACAACCATTCCCATACTTTCATAGTTGAGGAGGCAAGGTACAATCTGGGAAATGTTTTTATGCATGTTACCATTGCACAATGCTGGTAGAATTGAGGGTTCAGGGTCCACTTGATCAGGGCCCACTAGAACAGGAACCACTTGACTGGAGACCACCTTGACCAGGGCCCACTAGAACAGAAACCACTTAACCAGGGACCACTTTGGCCAGGGACCACTTGTCCAGGACCCACTTAACCAGGGACCACTTTGACCAGGGCCCACTAGAACAGGAACCACTTAACCGGGAACCACTTTGGCCAGGGACCACTTGACCAGGACCCACTTGACTGGGGACCACTTTGGCCAGGGACCACTTGACCAGGACCCACTTGACTGGGGATCACTTTGAACAGGGCCCACTTGACCAGGACCCACTTGACTGGGGACCACTTTGACTAGGGACCACTTGACCAGGACCCACTTGACCGGGGATCACTTTGAACAGGACCCACTTGAACAGGGCCCACTTTCCCCAGGGCCAATGCTGGTAGGTTAGATGTGCTTGGGCCCATCATGACATTTTGAAAGTAGCAGGGAATAGAGGACCAGTGTCAAAATATATGGAACTTTTTATTGCATGAGATCTGAGAGCAAAGCTGGATAAAAGTCTCCATGGGCTGATACCTAAACTCCTGTGGGATAGAAGTCCTAATGAGAACCACAACTTCTGAAGCTTCTGTGAATTTTCCTGTCTCTTTGGGGATTTGAAAAGCCCCTTGTTATGAATTAGCCTACCTTACAAGGCAGTAGCAGGCCTGGCTTGGAAAAGCTAAGGAGAGCAGCAGGGAGGAGTGATCGGATAGCTTCATAGCTGGTGCAGTCTGATTGGCTGATGGAATTGGAGGGAGGTGCTTAGCAACCGGAGATGGGCGGAGCCAGAAAGACAGAAAGAGCTATGCAGTCAGAGTTTTTGGAGTTAGAGTTTGAGTTATTGAAACCACTATGCATCTTTGCTGTTCAAGAACAAATTAAACATCATAATATTGTATTGTCGAAGGCTTTCATGGCTGGAATCACTGGGTTGTTGTAGGTTTTTCAGGCTATATTGCCATGTTCTAGAAGCATCCTCAGTAATTGTGAGGTGACCTCACAACCTCTTGGGCAAATGGATGCTTGCCATAGATGCAGGCGAAACGTCAGGAGAGAATGCTTCTAGAACATGGCCATATAGCCCGAAAAACCTACAACAACCCAATCATATTCTTGTTTTATTTCACCTGAAGAGTTCATGTGCCTTCTTGAACATTGTAGCAAGGAGGTGACCTATAGATTAATAAATGGTGGCAGCGAAAAGAAACCTTAACAATAAATTGGTGGCAGCAAAGGATTAAATAACATCATAATCATACTAACAAAAATATAATATACACAGGGTTGTTGTAGGTTTTTTCAGGTTATATGGCCATGTTCTGGAGGCAATTTTTCTCCTGACGTTTCGCCTGCATCTATGGCAAGCATCCTCAGAGGTAGTGAGGTCTGTTGGAACTAGGAAAAGGGGTTTATATATCAGTGGAATGACCAGGGTGGGACAAAGGACTCTTGTCTGCTGGAGCTAGGTGTGAATGTTTCAACTGACCACCTTGATTAGCATTTGATTGCCTGGCAGTGCCTGGAGCAATCTTTTGTTGAGAGGTGATTAGATGTCCTTGTTTGTTTCCTCTCTGTGCTGTTGTAATTTTAAGAGTTTTTTAATACTGGTAGCCAGATTTTGTTCATTTTCATGATTTCCTCCTCTCTGTTGAAATTGTCCACATGCTTGTGGATTTCAATGGCTTCTCTGTGTAGTCTGACATGGTGGTTGTTGGAGTGATCCAGCATTTCTGTGTTCTCAAATAATATGTTGTGTCCAAGTTGGTTCATCAGGTGCTCTGCTATGGCTTACTTCTCTGTTTGAAGTAGTCTGCAGTGCCTTTCATGTTCCATGATTCGTGTTTGGGCGCTGCATTTGGTGGTCCCTATGTAGACTTGTCCACAGCTGCATAGTATACCCTAGACTCCTGCAGAAGCGAGAGGATCCCTCTTGTTCTTTGCTGAACGAAGCATTTGTTGGATTTTCTTGGTGGGTCTGTAGATAGTTTGTATGTTGTGTTTCCTCATCATCTTCCCTATGCGGTCAGTGGTTCCGTTGATGTATGGCAAGAACACTTTCTCTCTGGATGGATCTTTGTCTTTACTCAAAGGCAAAGGACATGACAGATCCTCTCGCTTCTGCAGTAGTCTACTGTATACCATGCAGCTGTGGACAAATCTACATAGGGACCACCAAACACAGTATTTTCTGTTGGTCATAGGGGCTCTGTGTGGGAAATTTGGCCCAATTCTATTGTTGTTGGGGTTCAGGATGCTCTTTGATTATTGGTGAACTGTAAATCCCAGCAACTATAATTCCCAAATGTCAAGGTCTATTTGCCTCAAACTCCACAAGTGTTCACATTTGGGCATATTGAATATCTGTGCCAAGTTTGGTCCAGATCCATCATTTTTAGAGTCCACAATGCTCTCGGGATGTACGTTAACTACAACTCCAAAACTCAAGGTCAATATCCACCAAACCCTTGCAGCATTTTTGGTTGGTTATGGGAGTTCTGTGTGCCAAGTTTGGTTCAATTCCATCATTGGTGGAGTTCAGAATGCTCTTTGATTGTAGGTGAACTATAAATCGCAGCAACTCCCAAATGACAAAATCAATACCCCCAACCCCACCAGTATTCAAATTTGGGCGATCTGGTATTTGTGCCAAATTTGGTCTAGTGAATAAAAATACATCCTGCACATCAGATATTCAAATTATGATTCACAACAGTAGCAAAATAACAGGTATGAAGTAGCAATGAAAATAATGTTGTGGTTGGGGTTCCATGAGGAACTGTCTTAAGGGGTTGCGGCATTAGGAAGGTTGAGAACTAAGATAAATTCTAGAACACTTATGAACCCTATCACATGCTTAAAGATAAAATTGTTTGAAGTGATATCCATGACTTGGACCCCAAACACACTTACTACTACATCTGACTATCCAATAAAGTTAAGATATTTAAAAGATTGTAACTCTGGGCTCATTTGCACTGACAATGAGGATATAATACAATTTGAAGCTATAGTTAAACTGCGAGAGCAATGCTATATATACCACAGAAGGAGGTTAAACCAAACTCAGAAAAAAGTGTGACATTGATGTAGCAGAATGAGGCTCGCATTGTGGAAACCTAGTGCACTGACGAAACACACCCAAGGGCATGGCTGGGCAATAGGTGGCCAATTGACCTCCTGGGGCAGGTAAGAGAATACCCCCACTGCTGTTACTTTCTGCTTCTTTGTTCCACATCATACATCTCTAGAGTGCACATTGCATCCCACCAGGAAATTGAAAAAATAATGCATTTTCTACAGCTGTCAAGCCATAGATATTTTTCATCCTGGAATTGGTTTGTGGTACCACCTCCCATGGTTAAGGTAATCACATGTTGTTCCAAAAATGATAAATTTAATAGTCCACACAACAACACCGGTTTCTGCCAAACTGGTGCAGGACTGATTTAAATGATCGGTGTAGATGAGCCCTCTCCCTAGGAGTCTGTTAAAGTAGACCAAAGGCCTTCTCTTAGACATACCACCCTCTAAGATTTAATTCGTGGGAACAAGGGAGAAGGCCTTTTTGCTTCTTTTTGCCTGTACCTGCTTGCCTTTTGCAGGACGGTGAATACATACCTCTGCTATCAGGCATTTAGTGAATGATGGGTGGGCTGCTTAGGTAGTGGCGGGTTTGGGATGGCTGTATAGTTTTTAATGCATTGTAATATTTCTATATTTAATGGTTTAATGACACAAAGGATTTGCTTTTAAATTTTATACTCATATTTTAGTACATTTTCATTCTTTAATTTTCATTATGTCATATGTATTGTTTACTGCCTTGAGTTCCTATATAAAAAGAAAGGTGGGATAAAAATTAAGAAAATGAGGGGAGTGGAAGGAGGAGGCGTTGAAGTTGTTGATAACCAGACAAGGTTTGACTCAGTTTGGGTAGTAAGAAAAAGAGAGTCTTCCAAATGGGATAATCTCAGGGGAAAATGAGCAAGCAGAGTGATGTGTGTTCCCTTTGGCAACTATCACTAACTTTCCATACAAGAGCAGATTTATAGACAAACACTTCATCAGTTAGGCCAGTTCACTGGGTTTCAATTGATGGATCACCAATTATTCTGTATTGTGAAGATACAGAGGAGGAGAAAATAAGGCACAAAGAAAAATAAGAGCAAAGAGAAAGAGACAGACAGATGATGGACAGTATTCTATAACACATATGCTACCATCTAAGGTAGACAAATGTGTTACTGAGATAGACTTCTCATTTTCCTTCTTCAGCACTGAAATGCTGTATACATTCTGATCCAGCCCCCCATGGATACACAGAAATGCTATTGGTTTAAATGGTATTTGGTTTGGTAGACTTACATTTCCAGTAATTAATTTCTCTTCCAATTTAAATATTCCATTCCTTTCATTTCTCTTTTCTTTCTTTCTTTCTTTCTTTCTTTCTTTCTTTCTTTCTTTCTTTCCTTCATGTTTCAGAACAGTTATGCAGCTAACATCTATTTAAAGTAACCTCCTCTCCCAAGTGATTGATGTTACATACAACAATTGCAATGCCAGTGCTGGGGCTAATTCTTTACAGATGTTGTCAAATTACAGGTTAAATGGGGGGAAACGTTTCTGTCTTCCGGCCACCCACTCTAGTTCCCCTGAAATAGGTGCAGAGTACTGTATATCCTGTGCTGTAGGTGCATTAATTCTCTAGTCAATCACTCATCTGGTTTAAATGACTACCATTTGCCATTTCAAAGGATGACAGAATGTTATGTTATTCTGCAGGTATCAAAACTCTGGACTGTGTTTTAGCTAAAGGGTGTGTGCGTGAATTGAACCTGGCAAGGCTGTATAGATTTTGAAGCTTTTGCCTGTAAAATAAATAACATTTGGAATTGTTAAAAAGGAGAGGATGAAAGCTAGATTGCTTACTCCTTTGTAAATCTTCACATTCTTTAATGATCAAAGGCCTTTCATCTTAAGTGGCATAATCGTAGCTGATAATGTGTAGGGCATGTGTGTCTGTTCAGCAGTGCCAGACAATCTTGTGGACAATGTTGTCAACGCTATCTCCTCTTCAAATCCTAAACATGCTTACAAGAGAGTAAGACCCATTGAACATAGGGGAACTTATGTTCACATTCTTGATTATTTATATGGCGGTTTGCATATAATGGTCTATAGTCAATAGCTCTTGAATTACCTAGGAAATGTTTTGCACTTTCACCTGTGGAATTTCTTCTCACAATGAACACACAGAGATAATGGTGGCAGCAAGTAGCACGTGCTCTGAAGTGCAGCTTCCCCTTTTTAAATGTAGTTTTATCTGGGATATTTAAGTTTTTATCATACCTTGTTATTTTATTTGCTTTGCATCTCTCAAGTCTTGTCTCATTTTAGTTTACTTTATATAAGAAGATAGGAGAAGTTCTACTGAGGCAGACCAAATATCCATCTATAACATTTGGTTTATCTATTTACTTTCACATCTAACAGCGCTCCATGCAATCATGCCGCCATTGTCTATAGACTAACTGCCTAACTGCATGGAGCACTGTTAGGTTCCTGCCAGAGCAATACCTATTGAGCTACTCACATTTGCATGTCTTTGAACTGCTAGGTTGGTAGAAGCTGGGGCTAACAGCAGGAGCTCACCCTGCTCCCTGGATTTGAACTGCCAACCTTTTTCAGAAAGTTCGGCAGCTCAAGGGTTTAACCTGCTGCGCCACCAGAGACTCCCTTTAAATCTAGTACCTGGTCATATTTTTTTCATCAAAGCCTGATGTATTGTTGTTGTTGTTGTTCATTCGTTCAGTCGTCTCCGACTCTTCGTGACCTCATGGACCAGCCCACGCCAGAGCTCCCTGTCGGCCGTTACCACCCCCAGCTCCCTCAAGGTCAGTCCAGTCACTTCAAGGATGCCATCCACCCATCTTGCCCTTGGTCGGCCCCTCTTCCTTTTGCCTTCCACTTTCCCCAGCATAATTGTCTTCTCTAGGCTTTCCCTGATGTATTAAGAATCACAATTTAACCACAACCTAAGCTGGACTTCACAATATCTATAACAGGAACTCAAAAGTCAAAGTGTACTTTAAAAAGAAGAAGTTATGGATGTGGAATAAAAGTGCATACGTAGAAACATAGTTGCAAATTAATGATCACAACAGTGGATATACAAAGATTTCAATCTCCTCTGGAAAGAATAATACATTTCATATCCAAAGATACTTTTAATATGTCACTTATGAAGCAGCACAGCCAAATAGAAAGTTTAGTAAAGGATAATTTTCTGACGAAGTCCTGTCTGCCCTAGCAACCTCATCAGATGCAGGGTTCCTCCCATTTCTACACACCTTGAAAACATTTTAAAGATGGGAGTCCCACAGAGCCCATCAAACAATGCAAGACTTATTTTGCCAATTCCCCATGGGACTCCATCTTTAAAATATTGTTAATAAAATAATAATAATAATAATAATAATAATAATAATAATAATAATAATTTTATATCTTACATACCTATCCTTGTGGCTCAAGGCGGGCTACAGAATAATTAATTGGGTAGAAATTGAGGTTTTTGGAGTCAGGAAGAAATTGTCTTCAGAGCTCCCGATTCACATAGAAACAGCTAAAGTTGCTTATTTTAACATGGGATAGGAACTCTCAGATTCCCTCATTTTAGATCATTGTACTGATATCTAAGTGTGGGCGTTCCTCTGGGTGATCTTGAAATGTGCCTCAGTGCTCCTTTCCTCACCATTAATCCTCTTCCATGAACTTTTACATTATTTTAAATTATTTCTGTGCAAGTTTTATATATTAGCAATTTGCTATGGCTATACCCCCCCCCCCCACTATTTTTAGACCTAGATTTCAGATTTCTACAATTCTGAGGTGCCCCCCTTTCAATTTTCTTAATAAGAAAGTGGTATGGGTGGAGAATACACTTATCTGTGTGATCGCTCAAATAGTTTTCTGTAGAAAGGGACAGAGTACATCACAAGTGATGGCAGTAAATTTATTTCCATTTCTAAAAAATGCAAAGGCATGAAATGCTACAGTCATTCCCCACACTTTATGCTCTTGATGAGATGAGGTCCCTAAACTGATTCTATGAATTGAAAATGAAAGCATTTGCTTGGTACTCCAGAAAAGTAAATACAGTATGACCCCTACAACCATGCATGTTTTTAAATAACTTTTTTCAAGTTATAGATAGTCAAGTAGTAAGGCAAAAGATATATTCTTGATTCCTTATTTTGGTGCGTTCTTCGATTTCTATTGTTTGTTAAGGGCCAGAGTCATCTCCTTAGAATCATAGAATCATAGAATCATAGAGTTGGAAGAGACCTCATGGGCCATCCAGTCCAACCCCCTGCCAAGAAGCAGGAATATTGCATCCAGCCTCTGTTTAAAAGCTTCCAAAGAAGGAGCCTCCACCACACTCCGGGGCAGAGAGTTCCACTGCTGAACGGCTCTCACAGTCAGGAAGTTCTTCCTCGTGTTCAGATGGAATCTCCTCTCTTGTAGTTTGAAGCCATTGTTCCGCGTCCTAGTCTCCAAGGAAGCAGAAAACAAGCTTGCTCCCTCCTCCCTGTGGCTTCCTCTCACATATTTATACATGGCTATCATATCTCCTCTCAGCCTTCTCTTCTTCAGGCTAAACATGCCCAGCTCCTTAAGCTGCTCCTCATAGGGCTTGTTCTCCAGACCCTTGATCATTTTAGTCGCCCTCCTCTGGACACATTCCAGCTTGTCAATATCTCTCTTGAATTGTAGTGCCCAGAATTGAACACAATATTCCAGGTGTGGTCTAACCAAAGCGGAATAGAGGGATAGCATTACTTCCCTAGATCTAGACACTATGCTCCTATTGATGCAGGCCAAAATCCCATTGGCTTTTTTTGCCGCCACATCACATTGTTGGCTCATGTTTAACTTGTTGTCCACGAGGACTCCAAGATCTTTTTCACACGTACTGCTCTCGAGCCAGGCATTGTCCCCCATTTTGTATCTTTGCATTTCGTTTTTCCTGCCAAAGTGGAGTATCTTGCATTTGTCACTGTTGAACTTCATTTTGTTAGTTTTGGCCCATCTCTCTAATCTGTCAAGATCGTTTTGAATCCTGCTCCTGTTCTCTGGAGTATTGGCTATCCCTCCCAATTTGGTGTCGTCTCCAAACTTGATGATCATGCCTTCTAGCCCTTCATCTAAGTCATTAATAAAGACGTTGAACAGGACCGGGCCCAGGACAGAACCCTGCGGCACTCCATTTGTCACTTCTTTCCAAGATGAAGAGGAAGCATTGGTGAGCACCCTCTGGGTTCGTCCATTTAACCAATTACAGATCCACCTCACCGTAGTTTTGCCTAGCCCACATTGGACTAGTTTGTTTGCCAGAAAGTCATGGGAGACCTTTGACCTTTAAATGTCCTTTGGTCAAAGGACATTTAACCAGCTACCAAACTCACAAGTTGTGTATTTTTCTGTTTGTTTGCTTTGTTCTGTTAGACTGGTTGTTCTGACACGACAAATAAATAAATGGGGGACCTTGTCGAAGGCCTTACTGAAATCCAGGTATGCCACATCCACGGCATTCCCCGCATCTATCCAGCTTGTAACTCTATCGAAAAAAGAGATCAGATTAGTTTGGCATGACTTGTTTTTGATAAATCCATGTTGACTATTAGCGATGGCCGCATTTGTTTCTAAGTGTTTGCAGACTACTTCCTTAACAATCTTTTCCAGAATCTTGCCTAGTATCGACGTGAGGCTGACCGGACGGTAATTGTTTGGGTCATCCTGTTTTCCCTTCTTGAAGATTGGGACCACATTGGCCCTCCTCCAATCTGCTGGAACTTCTCCCGTTCTCCAATGTCTCAGCCATTTCTTGTCTACCTGTTGTAAGGGGCCTCATTTCTTTTTTTTTAGTCTATTCTTTTTCTACACAAGGTGTTTTCAGTAGCAGCTGGTCCTGTCAGTGATGGCAGTGATTCCCTTCTGAAGGAGGTGGGATGGGTAAACGATATGTAGCATAGGGATTGGCATCTTGGATAGGTATTTAGGACAAAATCCCAGGGAGGATTTACCAGCACATTGTCCCTAGAAGCTGTCAGATCTAGAAAGAGTCTTCAGCCTCAAACCAGCATTTCTAGCTAATTTGGCACTCAGTTTTGCCACAAGCAATTGATGTTCCTAGACTGATGTTCCCAGACTAGAAGGCATTCCTTGGTGAAAGGGGACAACTACAACACAATACATCCCTTTCTACCCTCTTTCCTTCTTTGCATTACCTTATTTCAATGTATTTATTGTATATTTATTGCATTCTTATGTGGTCATTTATTTACTTTGTTAATCCCATCCTTAGCTACTCAGTTATCTAGATATTTCTTTTTTCACGCAACTTAGGAAGCTCAAAGTACTGCACACCCCTTCCTCCATTTTATCTGCATGAGAATGCTGCTTGATAGATTAGATTTAGAAATTCCAACTGACCAAAGTCACGCGTTTGAACTTAATGACTGGATCAGGTATTGGAAATAGTCTTCCCAAGTCTAGTCTAATGAGTGCACCAGTGAAGCTGTTTACAAAGAGTGAAGCACACATACAGTGAACAAAAACATCTGGAACACCGTCAGAGTTGTCAATAACATATTTAAATGGAAATAAACACAATGTTACATATTAGATTTCTAGAGATTTACAAAAATCTAATGGCACTAAAGAAGGCTTACTTCCCTGCTCAACCCACACCAAAGCAGCATCTTTAGTCCTCTTAAAATGTAACTCAGGGGATTTTGGAACCAGCTGGATGGGATGAACAATGGAAAATCCCTGAAAATAGAGCAGAATGGACTTTCTACAAGTGGAACCCTTCTACCAACAGCAGATAAAGTCTAGATCCAACCCACATTGCACACAACAGGTAACACTATACTTGTCTTAGGGGCCTAGAATGCTTACAAAAGCATCCCTACAGAAATCAGAAAGTTCCCTCCCGTCTCTGTGTACAAGCCTATTTATGGGGCAAAGTCCCGAATGCATTTTTATATCCCCATATTTCATTTTCATCCTGATCTTGCATTTCCAGAATACATGTAGAATGCATCAAGTTGAGGGAAGGAGAAAGAGAAAGACAGTATGTCATGGGTTGGAAGATGAGAGGTCAATACTTAGTTATAATAGTCTGGCGGTAGGTTCTGTTAAGCCCTATTGAAATCCTTTACCTGTGACCCATTTGTTCTTTGTACAGAGGACAGTACAGTGTAAAACCCAGACTATGAAAAAAAATGAATGAAAAAGATAATGTAATTTTGAAGAAAGGTTCTATGCATTCTATAGCCTACCAAGAAGCAAAGATGACTAAACTGAGGCGATTGTTTTTTAGACATACCATAAAATGATGTGAATATCATTGATAATATTTATTAAAATGGAAGCTGGAAAAGATATTATACACACATATAGACTCAATCAAGGAAAACACTGCCCTGTGGAGCAGAGCAGTGGAGGATGGCTTCTTGGAGTTCCTTCATATGTAGGCTACCATAAGTGAAACTCATTTTGATGGCAAATGACAACAACAACAACAACAACAACAACAAATCGATGTAACAGAATAACTAGCAGCAACTATATGGTTTTCACTGACCACCAAAAGCATGCATCAACTTTGCATTTTATGTTAACAAGCACCAGATTGGCTTTCAAGAGCAGTCAGTTGAAGCCTGTAGGGTACACTTCGCATGCCATTGAACATGATGGCAAAGCTCCCACTGATTTTACAAGATTCTGGTTGCACCTTCTGCATTTCAAAGGTAAATCTTTAAGGTTCTAATCTAATAGGGCAGTATTGCCAGCAAATTAGTAGACCAAAGCTCAGCATTTTTGTTTTGGATACCACCGTTTGCTTATTCAAATGTGTGTTAAGACTTATGTTGCCATCTACAAATAGATATCAATAGCAAAGAGAGATTTTATTGTCTTTTTGACATTCAGTATACTAGGCAGGTTTAAAAGGTTCTGGGAAATAGATGAGCCATCTAAATGGAATAGCTTTCCACTTGTAAAAATGCTTCCTACAGTATACAGGGCTCAGATTTAATACTTACTCTGGTTTGTTTTAATCACATATGAAAATGTAGATAGAGTTAATCCATAAGAACAATGGCAGTCCCACAGAGTCAACAACAAAGTATGCATGTGCGAGTCTGCATACACACAAGTTAGGGGGTATGGGAAGCTGTGTATGTTATTAGAAAAGGTAAATTTAAATAAAACTTATACTAAATGTTCTTTGCTTATCCCACAGAATCACAGTTTAATTCATTCAGGTCTATTGTGATTGGAAATATCTCTTGCATATCTTTCTCCTCTTCTCCTAAATATGAGATACCTTGTTTTAGGTAATTATTTCCCAGACTTCCTTCCTCCTGGCCAGATAGTGTCAATTAAATCTCTAGAAAACAGACAAGAAAATCCTTAAACACACCCACCCAACATTGTGAGACAGAAAAAAAGAAGCAGAGCAAAGACTTGAAAACAAACC
The DNA here is from genome assembly GCF_037176765.1 of Anolis sagrei. Classification (NCBI taxonomy): domain Eukaryota; kingdom Metazoa; phylum Chordata; class Lepidosauria; order Squamata; family Anolidae; genus Anolis; species Anolis sagrei. The sequence goes on along the minus strand of NC_090021.1, from coordinate 207,603,554 downwards.
TCTACCTTTGATTAATTCAAATAATAGAACATTTCCTAAGTAACTTTGCTCCTGGGAAGATTCCAAGCAAGTAATTCACAAAATATGGCCTCCTTCATTGGAAAGGTTATAAAAATTTTGTTTGTTGGAGGTAAGGAAGGAAATGTAATTAAAGACTAAATTCAGTCTCACATTTCATTCTTAACCAAAAGAATATGTGTGATTTGGATAGGAGTCACCTAGGCATTTCCTTCCCTTTTTTCCTTTCTTTTTTCTCTAAAAGGCAGTGCACATTGTCAGCAGATCAAATGATGTGATAGCAGACCTACATCTGGCAGAGCCGACTGTGCCAGGTAAGCTTAAAGAGAAACTCTGCGGCCATTAACTTGTGTTGCAACGCTGGATTTTCCTGGTTAGGGATCCAAAGTTCCTCTTTGTAGTGTTCCTATAAAAATACAAATAAAGAAGTGAAATGAAACTGCAAAATGGTTGATTTTTTCCCTTTGTTTTTAAAAGGTCTCCATACAGTTGGGAATGCTTACAAAGGAATATGTAGAAAGGACAGAGAACCTATTTACATAGGGGGGGGGGGGGAATGCATATGGTGTACATAAAATGAAGCAATGCAGTTGAAGGTGAACTTTTTTAAAAAGGCGCTGAAGCCTGCTATATGCCCAAATCCATTTCCCCATCTACCCACACCATGACATTTACACATCTATACTAAACCACCACTATGAAGACTGTATCTAAAAGTGTCTTTTGCCAGTGAATATTACTCACCTCCTTCATCTCTCTTCACCTCGCAAAATTACTCCAAAACTTTGGGTAATCCTCCAGAGATACTTTAGTTTTTTGGTACCATGGTGCATATGTGGCCAAGCCACATTCGGGTGCGGTCAGGATGGCAGAAGCTCAGAAGTACTTTTCACAAAGAATTCAATAACTTCTCCTACAAGTTGTCACACAAGTGGATATCCAGAAACAAATGTTACAAATGTTAAGAATGTGTCATAGAAAATGCAAACATTCTCCATGATATACAATCTCTGCTTTTGAATCCATAGATTCTCACCAAATTTATCTGGATACAAAGATATAGCTATGCTAATCTGGAATATAAATATGCAACAGCATCTTGCAGTAATTTAGGCCCCTTCTACACTGCCATAAAATACATATTCCCGAAGCAGATAATTCACATTGTCTTCTTTCAACTGGATTATATGAGTCTACACTGCCACATAATCCAGTTCAAAGCAGATAATCTGGATTTTATATGGCAGTGTAGATGAGGCCTCATATATCAAGGACATTATCACATTGCCTAATGGATTCATCTTGTATCGTGGCGAATTGATGGGGTCCTGCCAGGAGATGTGGGGAACCGGTCACACTACACCTGCTTGATTGCCTGACTTACCTGGGACCCCATCCCATGGGGAGAAGTGTCCACTACCAAACTTCCCACCATTGTTCCAAAGGCAACACGGTAAACCTCCCATGTTGCTACTGTGGCAGCCTATGCCATTTGCTCTCCCCTTTTGACATGTAGCTGGCTGAAAGTACACATGAATTGTGTAGTGGGCTTCATGTTGAAAGGAGAGAACAAGCAGCATACGATGGGCAAAGTAGCCTACCTTATGAGGTGGCAACGGAGGGAAAGAAGTTGGTAGCATATTTATTTATTTATTTACATTATTTATATCCCGCCCATATCAGCCCACAGGCGACTCAGGGCAGTCATAGGCTTTTTGTAGACTAAATTTTCTTCATTTCATCTGCACTGTAGAATTAATTTTGTTTGAAAGCACTTTAACTATCATGGCTCAATGCTATGGAATCCTGGGATTTGTAGTTTGGTGATGCACCAACACTGTTTGGTAGGAAAGGCTCAAAGACTTGTAAACTACAACTCTTGTGTTTCCACAGCACTGAGTTATTTCAGTTAAAGTTTTGTCAAAATGCTTTCATCCTACAGTGTAGATGCACCCTATGAAAGCTTATACTACCAATTTAGATCTGTCAGTTGGTCTCTAAAGTGCTACAAGATCCCTGTTATCTGGGTGCATTTTCCTTGTGGCATATTTCAGGTTTTTTATTTATCCTCTAAAATGGCAATGTGGAAGTTAGTTATCAAGTATGATTGGATCACAATTGTGAACACTTCTTCACTTGTGCATGTTTCCTATTACGCTCTTGTTCTGAAAAGAGGGATACTTCTTCCGAGCCCAATGTCAACTGAAAGTGAATGCTGACCACGGAGATAGTGTAAGATAGTGATTGCTCAGCATCAGCCATGAGGAGAAGGAAGTAACTACAGGCCTTCTTCAAGTTATCAACAATATAGGTTCTGTAAGTTTGTTCTTAAGTTGAATTTGGGCCTCATCAAACTTGAGCATTTTCTCATTTATTTATTTATTTATTTAGTACACTTGTATACCGCTAATATCTCAGCCTAAATCGGCGACTCATTGCGGTTTACAACACTTAAAAACAACAATATTCAGATTAAAAGCATAAAACACATATGCAGTACACAGTATTGGGCCACCAATACAAACCAATGCATCTCTTAATTAAAATCATAATCCAATTTCGTTGTCTGTGATTGCCAGTCCTTGATCATGAACTTCATCGCACCGGATTAGCCGAATGCTTGTTCAAACATCCATGTCTTCAGTTTTTTTCGAAATACCATCAGCGAGGAGGCTGATCTTATCTCTATAGGGAGGGCATTCCAAAGCCGCGGGGCCACCACAGAAAAGGCCCTGTCTCTCGTTCCCGCCAGCCGCACCTGTGAAGCAGGTGGGATGGAGAGCAGGGCCTCTCCCGAAGATCTTAGGGTCCTGGTGGGCTGATAGGCCGAGATACGTTCGGATAGATATGTTGGGCCAGAACCGTTTAGGGCTTTAAAGGCCAATGCCAGCACTTTGAATTGGGCTCGGTAGCTAATCGGCAGCCAGTGGAGCTGGTACAGCAGAGGAGTTGTATGCTCCCTGCGCCCTGCTCCTGTTAGTACCATGGCTGCCGCCCGTTGGACTAGTTGGAGCTTCCGAGCCGTCTTCAAAGGCAACCCCACGTAGAGAGCGTTGCAGTAGTCAAGGCGGGATGTAACCAGAGCGTGGACTACCGTGGCCAAGTCAGACTTCCCAAGGTACGGTCGCAGTTGGCGCACGAGTTTTAACTGTGCGAATGCTCCCCTGGTCACCGCCAAAACCTGGGGATCCAGGCTCAGCGATGAGTCCAGGATCACACCCAAACTGCGAACCTGTGTCTTCAGGGGGAGTGCGACCCCGTCTAACACAGGCTGTAACCCTATACCCTGTTCGGCCCTGCGACTGACCAGGAGTACCTCTGTCTTGTCTGGATTCAATTTCAATTTGTTCACCCCCATCCAGACCGTCACAGCGGCCAAGCACCGGTTCAGGACCTCGACAGCCTCCTTAGTAGCAGGTGGAAAGGAGTGACAGAGTTGGACATCATCTGCGTACAGATGACATCGCACTCCGAAACTCCGGATGATCTCGCCCAGCGGCTTCATGTAGATGTTAAACAGCATGGGAGACAGTATTGAACCCTGAGGAACCCCACAAAACAAAGGTTGTGGGGTAGAACAGGAGTCCCCCAGTAACACCTTCTGAGACCGACCCTCGAGGAATGACCGGAGCCACTGCAATGCAGTACCTCCGAGACCCATTCCCGCGAGGCGTCCCAGAAGGATACCGTGGTCGACGGTATCGAAGGCCGCTGAGAGGTCCAGTAGCACCAACAGGGACACACTCCCCCTGTCAAGCTCCCAACGGAGATCATCCACTAAGGCGACCAAGGCTGTCTCGGTACCATGCCCCGGCCTAAAGCCAGACTGTGCCGGGTCCAGATAATCCGTGTCTACCAAGAATGCCTGGAGTTGTGAGGCCACCACACGTTCCATGACTTTGCCCAAGAAGGGGAGATTGGAAACAGGCCGATAGTTGACGAATTGAGTGGGGTCCAGTGATGGTTTCTTCAACAGCGGTTTTATCACAGCTTGCTTTAAGCTGGCTGGAATTTTGCCCTCCCGAAGGGAGGCATTAACCACCACCTTAACCCACTCGGCCAATCCCCCTCTGGCCTCCTTTAGAAGCCAGGATGGGCAGGGGTCTAGGATGCATGTGGTAGCTTTCATTCCTCCAAGCACCTTGTCCACATCCTCGGTTTGAACCAATTGAAATGAATCCATCAAAATTGGACAAGCAGATGCTCGTGTTACATCTTCAGATACTGCCGTTAATATGGTGTCCAGTCCAGAGCGGATCAAAGCGACTTTGTCTGCAAAGAACTGAGCAAAAGCTTCACAGCGAGCTGCCGAGTCATCAGGGCACCCATCCTGAGTGGTGGGTTTTAACAGGCCTCTGACAACTCGGAACAGTTCAGCCGGACGGTTCTTTGCAGACGCAATAGTGGCCGCAAAGAAAGTTTTCTTTGCGGCTCTTATTGCCGCGGCATATGACCTTAAAAATGACACAAACCGTGTTCGATTTGGCTCGCTCGGATCCGAACACCACACGCCCTCTAGTTCCCTCTTCTTTCGCTTCAACGCTGCCAGCTCCTCAGTAAACCAAGGGGCTGGTTTAGCTCGGCTACTTGAGAGGGGACGTTCTGGAGCGATCGTGTCTATTGCCCTAGTCATCTCCCCATTCCAGAGAGCGAACAGGGCATCAACAGGATCACCAACCGAGGTGGCGGGGAATTCCCCAAGAGCTGTCAGGAATCCCTCCGGATCCATAAGCCTCCTGGGGCGGACCAATTTAATAGGTCCTCCACCTCTGCGGAGGTTAGGGGGTGCAGTGAGTCTAAAGCTGACCAGGTGGTGGTCGGTCCATGGCAACGGAGAGATGGTTAACTCCTCAATACCGCCACCTTCCTCCCATCCCTGACAGAAAACCAAGTCCAATGTATGTCCAGCACTGTGGGTGGGGCCAGATACCTGTTGGGACAGCCCCATGGTCACCATGGTAGACATGAAGTCCTGAGCCGCTCCCGATAAGGCGGTCTCGGCGTGGACATTGAAGTCCCCCAGCACAAGTAGCCGTTGGGACTCCAGTGCCAGGTCCGAGACCACCCCTGCTAGCTCAGGTAGGGAGACTGTAGTGCAGCGAGGTGGGCGGTACACTAACAGAATCCCTAATCTGTCCCGGTCACCCACCCTCAGGTGGACGCATTCAAAATTTGTTGACTGCGGGATGGGGGCCCTGGTCAGAAGAATGGAATCTCTATAGACTACTGCAACCCCGCCTCCCCGCCCTCCGGATCTCGGTTGGTGCTGCACAGAGAACCCAGGTGGACAAAGCTGGGTCAAATTTACACCTCCCGCTTCGTCCAGCCAGGTCTCTGTGATGCACGCCAGATCTGCCCGTTCATCCAGGATTAAATCTTGGATGAAAGTTGTTTTACCATTGACAGATCTGGCGTTCAACAGCACCACTTTCAATCCAGAGAGACCGCCATCCTGGTTACACCAACTTACCGTATCAGGAGACCGATTTGGGATTACTAATGTTGTTCCACGTTCCCTAGGCCGAATTAAAGGTCTCCCTTTCCCGTATCTCCCCCTCCCCTCCACGACTTCTATGGGGGCTCCCCGGTTAACGGAAGCCTCTCCCTCCTCCATGACGCATTCAACAGCCGTAATAACAACCCATAGTTCATTATAGACTGTTTGATATATTACAGCTTCAAATTGCCCTGGCTTCACCTTCCAGTCATTTCCCGTTCCTATTATGTTATACTCGGGTCCCCCTGAGCTACTCCATTCCCTCTGTCCCCCATAAACAATTAGCAACAAGACTAATAAATGCCAGGGAGTGGGTAGTGACATGAATGACAGCTGTTAAACACAATCAGATGGTTCGTTAAGGCTCTTAGAGTGCAGATGGAAAATTATGTCAGCATACACGATGGAATAATAATTAAAGTGCAATGGCTTGACAATTAGCTCTAAAGTGCTAAATGAAATGCGTCATGGAGGGCTTAATTCAACGCTAGATGTATCGAATCGGTTAAAGTGCTAGAGTTAGTTAAAGTGCCACAGAAGTAGTAATTTAAAGTGCTAATAGAGTAAAGTGCTAAAATCACACAAAATAATGAAGTACCCCGCACAGCCACACTGAAGTTGGTCAGCACAGTTGAGAAAGGTGGTCACACAATCAGGGGTGGTTAGCACAATCAGAGGAGATCAGCACAATTAGGATGATCGGCACAGTTAAAGACAATGGTCAATACAATCGAAGATGGTCAACACAATCGAAAAAATGGACTGCAAAGTCAAAGGGGTCAGTACAGACAGATTAACGACGTTCAACACAATTTATCCAAAATTGGACCAGCGAGATGCAAAAAGGTGGCAGTAATTTGGTCACAAGGTGGCCGACTCAGTCTTCCGGGAGATGGTGGATACCGGGCACGATGATGGAATTTCATGCGATTTCATGCGATGGCGGCAGATTAGTCCCAGTTCTGGGGTACTGGCAGACAGCGGAGGATAATGGCCAGGTAGCTGTTAAATTAAAAGCTGGCTCTGTTATCTGTTGCCCGTCGGAGGTGGAATTTCTTCAAGGGCCTGAGCGTTGGAAAGGTCGGCTAAGGCTTCGGTGAAGCAGACTGGCCCTCAAGATGGTGGCAGCGTGCTGAGGCCGGCAAGGTAGACCCAAAATGGCGACGCGGCGCCGCCCCACGGCGACCCAGCCGAAGCGAGCCGGAGCCGGGCCCGAGGAACAGTCGGCCCCGGCGCCAGCCAGAGCAACAACCAGCCGATGTGAAGGGGCCCGCCACCCAGGAGGCCAAGCGACCCAGAGCAGCCACAACGCGACCGCAGGACAGCAACGCTGGGGGAGCTGCGCCGCAGCGGCAACACAGCCCCGGGAGCCGGCAACCCAGCACCGGAGCGAGGCAGCGAGGCAGCAAAACAAGACAGTCCTGAAGCCACCACGGGGCGGCAGCGCCGGGGGAGCCGCGCCGCAGCAGCAGCGCAGAGCAATCCCAAGCAGCTCCGGAGCGGCAGCGGCGCCGACGCCGAGCAGCGGAGACGCCAAGAACCCGCAGCGTCCCGCGTCGCCACAGCAGCAGCCACCGGACCCAGCGGCGTCCCGGCTCGGCGTCCACGCCAGGAGTCGACGGCCACGGCGGCCGAGCCCAAGGGGCGCACGACCGGCTGAATCCAGGAGGGGCAAGGAGGAACCCCCCAAAGGGAGGAGGGAGCCCACCCGAGGCCGGCAGCAGCCGGCAGTAGCTGGTAAGATGTTAGTCCAGTCTCTCTACCTCCTTACTCCTCGCCCCTTGCTCTTTCAACTTCCCAGTCTTCCCAGTCTTCTCCCACCGAGCCTCACCAGACGACCCGCCAAGGCCGCTTTCGTGGCCCTGGTTGTTCCTGGTAGCGTGGAGTGATCTCAGGTTGGGTTGGGGAGGAATTCCGCCGGGCTTTGCTGATTTATTTAAATCTACTTTAAATGTTGTGGCTTCCTCCTGCAGAATCCTGGAACCTGTAGTTTAGGGAGGTCCAGGACTTCTCTGGTTGAGCATTTAAAGGCTCCTCCTTAATCTACAAACCCCAGAATTCTGTAGAAGGCAGTCACAGCATTTAAAGTGGATTAAAGTGGATAAATGCTCGTGTGTTGAGGCCCCATGACAAATGTATTTTTTCCTAGCCATTATACAATCCCAATTGATAAGTGTATCAGTGGGATCTGGTTGAAATCTGTTATTCTCCTCAACATTTGTTCTGGAATCCCAGTAACAGTAGATTCCAAATAATATTTTATTACTCTAGGAATTACCAGTACTCACATCAAATAACAAAAAACTTTCAAAGAAAACCCATACTTTATTTATATCATTTACAGAGACCTGATTGAAATATTTTCACAGGGTGCATCTTCTAGACTGTATAATTAATGCAGTTTGACCCCAGTTTAACTGCCATGGCTCAGTGCTATGGTAGTTTAAACACCTTGTAATTTTACAAGGTGTTTACACTTCTCTGACTAAGAGTGCTGTGGCCTCGTCAAATTCCAATTCCCATGATTCTATAGCATTGAATCATGTTGGTTAAAGTTGTTTCTAAACTGCTTTTTCTATAGTGTATGTGCAACACGAGACAATTTTATTTTTAATTACTTATTCTAACTTGCTTTCTCTTCCTAAATGGACAACCTCCTTAAAAAACACTTAAAAAAAACACTTTTTTTTTGCATTCATTCTTTCAACCTTCCAATATTTTTCAAAAATATTTTGCATATGTTAGTGCAGTTGGCGGCTACACTCTTTTTTAAAATGTGCAATATTCAGAATGGTGGAAAATTGGCCTATACAAAAGGAACATTATTATTGTTAGAATCTCTCCCACTGTATTATAGATGCATTCAGCTTTATACAGTTGATGCTAGGCAAGGTTAATTGTGCAATCATTTACCTAACTAAATATAACAGCATAAGAAGTATACATGAACATGCAAAAAAAACACCCCACAACTTCTTTTATTCTCACAGATGGTTTACTGGAACTAGAAAAGGGAAGGAGGTAAGGAGAAGGTACTTGCTATTCTGCTTAGACAAATATTCTTAAAATAAAAATACCAGGTCATAGGAACAAATTTATTTTGGCCTCCATTCAAGGATTTTCAGGTATTTTATTTTATTTAAGTATATGGGTGCCCAAGCTGTCTGTCTCAAAGATTTTCCAAATGATGCAGATATTAGAAGTCTGTTGCATTTTGGATAAGAGCAAATGTTTCTTAGGGAAGAAAAGTCTCCTGTTTGCTTAAAAGCTAAATATATAAAGGCCTCAGATCATTCAAAGCAAGCCTGTGAGAATAAAAATATCCTGCACGGGCTACTAAATATTAGGGGTGTGCACAATTCCATTTGGCAGTTCTGGATTTGGGGAAATTCAGTGATCCGGCAGCCAGACAGCTGAAAATGGACAAGGCAGGACCCATCTGAAGGTTCACGAGCAGCTGGACAATGGAGCAGAGCAACATTCTATCTGAGGCGGAGGCCATGGTGTGTAGGTGGCCTCACAAATCATGTAAGAACATTAAAGTGGCATTGAAGGTGTCCTGGCACATAGAAATGATGTGCCAGGAGAAGGGGGGAGCGAGGAGGAAAATTGCTCCTTGCCCCCCCTTCCTGGGGCATCATTTCTACATGCCAGGAAAGCTCCGGCACCACTTTAATGGTGACCAGGTACATAATTTTATTTTTATGGCTGTTCTTGGGGGGGAGGGGTTGTTGGTGTTTGTGTGTCCTACGGGAAGCTCCAGCAGGGCATCTAGACAACCCCCAGGAAAGCATAGATTTTGGGGTAGATGTGTGGACTTTAACCTGTGCCCAATTGGGGTCCTTAAACCTGATAGGGCATGGGTTAAATTCATTTGTGGAACCGGCCTAGGGACCCTTCCACATAGCCATATGACCCAGAATATTAAGGGAGATAATCCACAATATGTGCGTTGAGTTGCATTATCTGAATCCACATTGCCATATAATCCAGTTCAATTTGGATTTTATGCAGCTGTGTGGAAGGAGCTTAAGAAGGAGGCTGTGCTTGGGCTAGACTGGGGGGGGGGGGTGTGCTCTTGTTTAGTTCTAGGGCTTTTAAAGTTTTGGGGTTTAGTAGGGAGGGTCTTCCAAGCAAATGGTCAGCCAGGGTGAGCAACCCATGGAGATGGATTGCCCTTCGGGTCAGGTATTTAACCCAGGCGTGAAGTAGGAGATGGTCACTGTTTGATACTTGTCACTTGGTTATGACCTACATCAGGTTGTTTTCCCCAACTTTGATAGTTGCCCAGGAAATAATAATAAATCATTTAAGGACAACTAATGACCACTTTTGTTTCATATTTCTATGTCTGGCCTCTTTATTTCACAGTGACCATTCACTAACTGATCTTTTGAAATAGTATGAAAGTTTGAATTGAATCTTCTTGGTTAAATAAATGTAGCTACATTTTGATACAGCTTGAGGTATTACTCCACATCTCCTTATGCAAAAGTTTTGTTGGGCTGTGAAATAGCTATCAAATAAATAGTACCTGGCTGCACTTTCTTCTCCGGTTCCCTTATATTAGCTCAAAAATAGTCAACATAGGTTAACACAAACTTTACATCAAGGATGAAAAATAAAAATATTGACATTAGGTTTGCAAAAGTATTGCCAGAATTCAACAGTTTCTTCCTAAAGATCCATGTGGATTGATGTAACGTCTTTCATTAGCTAATGTTCACCATTGTATCTTGACCACTGGATTAGCTAATCTATTAAGATTCATAAAGAATTATCAGGGACATTCCCAGCTGGAATCCTCCTTCTCTCATTTCTGGTCATGAGCAGCCGTTGTTGGTGCTAAGATGTACAAGAAGAATTCATAAATCAAAACCCTGTCATCTTCTATCAAACAGGCTGGGGTGGATGCAGATTTTTCACCCCCGTTTACAATCTGAACCAAGAGATTCTAAGCCAGGGAAGCAGCTGGCACAATAAAAAACAGTAAAAAGCTCTTGCTGGCACCTCATGCTGACAATGACTAGCCAAATCTCCACAGGGAAAAATGCCAGTATAGATTTCCATGACAAAAACAACAAAATAGATTTTTGTCAATGTACATAAATTTGACAGGAAGTCAGATAAATCTATCAATAGTGAGTGACATATATCTCCACAATTTCTCCAAATGAAATGGTGCCCAGAAAAGGGAAAAAATCCCTAATTCTGTCTGCCATGGTTAGTGACTGATCTTATCCCTTCTTTTACTACTCTTAGGAATCTCTCTGGCCAGTTTGTTTTGCTATTCTGTTTGTATAGAAAATTGGCTGTTCTCCTGAGACATCTGCTGATTTTTTTTCTAAAGAAAGGCCAAAATCAGCCACCCATCAGCCACCCTTTCTACTTGGGCTGAGCCATACAATCAATTTACCCACTGTTGACATAGGCCAAGAAGAAAGTAGGCACTACAGAAGTTGGAAGCAATCTATAAAGTTATCCATCTAGCTTTCATCTATCTCTATCTATTGAGGGAAAAGATCACCTTATAGGTTAATTTCAGCAGCCACTTGATTATATAAATTGAGTTTGGGCTGGTATAGTGTGAAAGATGCTGTCCTTCTGTTTACTGAACAAAAGTGATGCTCTATCATCTAGCACTTTGGAAATGAGTTACTTCAGCAAGGTCCACAACAGATTATCAGTCACATCATGAGTAGATTATAGAGGCCACCATGAAATACTGCAAAGTTGTTATTCAAAACGTACTGTGATCATAACTAGCAAGCATAGAATACTGCTTACAAATCCTTCTCATGTACACTATGAAAAAAGCATCACTGATTTTAATTAGTCTTACACCAAGGCACAGTAGGTTAAAGCACTGAGATGATGAACTTGCTGACCGAAAGGTCGCAGGTTCGGATCCGCAAATGGTGTGAGCTCCCACTGTTAGCCCCAGCTTCTTCTAACCTAGCAGTTTGAAAACATGCAAATGTGAGTAGATCAATAGGTACCACTCTAGCAGGAAGGCAACGGCTCTCCATGCAGTCATGCCAGCCATTTGACCTTGGGGGTGCCTACGGACATTGCTGGCCCTTTGGCTTAAAAATACAGATGAGCACCAACCCATAGTCGGACACAACTGGATTTAATGTCAGGGGAAATCCTTTATCTTTACTACACCAAGATTAGTGGGTATAAACTTGCTCCTGTACCATTTTATTTCTTTATCTCTTTAGCAATCATTTGAGATCAATCCAGTTTGGAATTAGTACTAGTTTCCATTATTTTTTGTATCTTTCTCAAGTTATGCTGGGCCAGCAGGCATCCCATTGCTACTCAGACTGGGGGTGATGGGGGTTGTAGTCCAATACATCTGGAAAACACCGGTTCAGGGATGGCTGTGCTGGACAAAGGTGTCTACATTTTAAAAATCAACTTGATTCTTCATTTAGAACAGCACAAACTTTTTTTTAAAAATCCTTAAAAGCTTTTCAAAGTCTGGATTATTTTCCTAAGAAGCACACATATAAAGATGATTTTCCTAAGAAACACACATACCCAATTTGTTTTGTCTGCAAGCAGATGAGCTACTACATTTTTTCTTCAGTCTGAGCCATTCTTACCTTGCGCAAGCTGTGAACAAGGAACCTCTAAGCGAAACCATCTGCCTTTGCTTTTGTAAAGGACATCCTGTCTTGAGCAACACAAATGTAAAACTTAACAAATTGTGCAAGAATTAGCAGGAACTCGCACACATTATATTTTCCCTCCTCCAGTATCTAATTTTGACTATAATGTCATGGTTATAGAAACAAATCTTGAAACTAGTTAAAGCTGAAAATCCCAACTGTTGATCTCAGTCAAGATGCTGCAGAACTGAGCACCCCCACCTTTGGCTTTATTCTCTACTTTTCTTTTTAAGAACGGATCATTAGCTCTGGAAATTGCAAGTGCATGCATGTGCCTATCTAGAAAGCATAAAGGATTGTGTTACTGAGGTAATATTTGGACAAGCACAGCCTGACAAATGGGAAGCCACAGAAGAAGAAAAAACAAATCCCCCTGAGTTCTCTCTGAAGCCCCAGTCAAATTGAGTGACTGCTTTCTTAGACCTTAACCACCAACTGCCACTCAAGTACCTGTTCTTTCCAAAAGCTGTAACAGAAGTTTCCTCTTTCTTTTCATTGCAGACATTCTTTAGGTTGATCTTGAGTCATTTCATCTTCCTGTGATCCTTTCACACCAAATGATTGTAGCACTATGATTTAACTTTAACTGTCATGCCTGAATCACACAGAATCCTGGCATTTGTAGTTGGATCAGAGGCACTAGATCAGTTTTTTGGCTGAGAATGATAAATGCTCTTTCCCAGGTAACCCATCTCCCAGAATTCCATAGGATATAACCATGGAAGAATAGTGAAATAATTTTGTAATGTGAATGGCCTCTAGCTTTCATTTCAGCCTGACCATCAATCAAATTCAAAGTGCTTGGCAGTGTATCACTGCATGAATTTCTATATTAGTGAACTTAGAATGTTGTAAGCACACCAGGCAACACATGTTGATTCCTCCTTTGAATATCTATATAGATATATAGGTATAGACACACACACACTATTCTCACTGGCCACAAGCCTGAAGTGACAGACACCACTATATTTTGTAAAATAAATGAATATAATGTTGGCGATAAATCATATGAACAAATGAGCAACATTGGTGGGTTCATCCCAGAATGATAATGTTGGGAGGATATGAAAAGGCCAAGGAAATTCAATTTCATAGTTTCTGGGAATACAAAATATACCAAAACAGCTAAGGATAATAAGAAATGTGGTAAATGAAATCACAGTACATGAAATGAAATGCTTGAAAAACAATGGCACAACACTAGTCTGAATAATGTTCTCTTCACTCTGGAAGAATGTCCCCAGGTGTTTTGGCCTACAATTCCCAGAAATCCCAGCCAGTTTACCAGCTGTTAGGATTTCTGGGAGTTGAAGACCAAAACATCTGGGGACCCATAGGTTGAGAACCACTGATCTAGCTGAACATTATCCATTGCAGCTACATTTCTTGTATAGGTCTACAATATGTTTAAAATCCAGTGGACAAAATACCACCATAGAAGTTTCAATTCTTTTTTTTTTTTTTAAAAAAAAACAACCATAATAAGGTTAATGGATGCAATAAGTTATCTGTTTATTTGTTTTTGCTCAAACACAGTCAGTGATTCCAACTCGGTGTCCTTTCACTTAGTAGCATTTCAGGAAGAAGAGCAGAACCCGCATTTCTTCATGAGGTCACTGGAAGTTAAACAGAATTACTTCAAAATAAATGACTTTCAAGCCATCCCTTTCAATGTGCAGATTCTTTTGCCTCCAGATGTTATAAAAAAAGGAAAGAAAATGAAAAAAAAAGAAGTAGGTTTATCAAAAAATATGAATCTGCAGTTTCAAGTGTACTCAGTTCTGTAAGGTAATTTCCCCTTCAAAATGAAAAACGGAAAAGAAGTAGGTAATGCTTTAATTTGTTATTAGGAGTAATTACTGGCTGGCCTCCAGGGGTTACTTCTACATTGGGTTTAACAAGAAAACCATTTAACATATATTTATCTTTGTAAATTGTCCTGAATGATCAGCAAATACCTAATCATCTACAAAAAGCTGCTTAAAACAGCCTTTCCCAGATAACAGGAAATTATAACCTATGAGACCAGAAAGGCTAAAGTAGTGTTTAAGCTGTGATCATTCCTTAGAAATTGGCAAGAATTTGCTTTAGTATGCATTTTCTTTTTCCCTTCTTTCCTTCCTTCTCACCTTTCCCTCAGTTAACCAACTTCATGCAGTCAACAACACATAATCTTCCATAGTTCCCTGTGGTGAACTACTGTCTTAATTTATTCCATCTTTAAAATATACTTAGGACCCTTCCAGACAGCCCTATATCCCAGGATCTGATCCCAGGTATTCTGTTTATTCCAAATCGTATCTGGTAGTGGGTACTCATATAATCCAGGTTAAATTAGAAAACCTAGGATCAGATCCTGGGATATAGAGCCTGTCTGGAAGAACCCAAAAACTAAAAAAATAGGAGTACTTTCAAACAGAGTGCCATCTTTGGAACCGCCACTCAAATAGAGTACTGATTCTCTAAAATAAAACTCTTCCCACTAAAATGTTGGACAGCAACACAGATCATGGATCTGGCTAGCCTATCAGAGTCCTCATTTATTACTGGGGGTGGGGGAGATGTGACATTGGACAATTGTGATAGTAAATGAGTCTTTGGCATGTTGAACAGACCATCTTATAGGTGATATTTATTAATTATCCTCCCAGCCTACTCTACATTGTGTATGTCTGCATGCTTTCAAGCCACTTGTCAACCTATGAGAACCCAATGAATTTAATAAGGTTTAATTTCATAAGGTTTTATTAGACAAGGTATACTCAGAGGTGGACTTGCCAGTCTATATTTTTTACTGTCTTCCATCCAAGTATAAACCAGGTATTGTGTTCCCTCAAGTATCACAGGTGTTACGTTCCAGGACCACCCGCGATAAGTGAAAATCTGCAAAGTAGGGATGCTATATGTATGTGTGTGTATATATATATATACACACACACACACACACACACACACACACACACAAACACAGAGTATGTGTGTGTGCGCACACACACACACACACACACACACACAATCTCAAGCTTGATGCCTCTCCCGCTTTTCTTTCCCTGCATGCTGGTTCCACCTCCTCCCTCCCTCCCGACTCCCATGCACTCTCTCCTTCACTTGTGGCCTTCCTCTTCCAGGCCAGAGAACACTGTACCAACATTTGAAAATAAACATTAATGGATGCAGAAATATGTTGCATTGTGCTCTAGGTGTAGGAGTGTGCCAATGCTAGAATATACATATATTCAAACATGTATACAGATCAATTCCTCCTCTTTCCTGATCCTGAGATACAGCTAGAATGTATACTTCTACTGTCACCTAAGTGCAAGCACAAAGTAGCTGCATGCAATAACATAGTGTAGAAAAGTACTGGCAGCACATGGTGTGCAGACCCATAATTAATAACAACATCAGCCCTGGTCTTGTCTTACTCAACTGCTGAGTATGCCTGCCCTGTTTGGCACAAGTCTACCCAATCGAAGCAGGTGAACATAGCATTGAATGAAGCATGCAGAATGATCACAGGATGTCTTAAACCTAAACCTGTTGATAAACTCTACAACCTAGCAGGCATTCCCCGCCCCATACCCCACCCCAATGTGCGATGGGAAGTTGCTGCTAACTGTGAGAGATAAGGTTGAACACTGTAAAAACCATCCTCTGCATGGCTATCAGCCTCCTCCCAGGATACTCAAATCAAGGAAAAGCTTCATGAGAACCACCACCCCTCTTAATGTTCTTCCAGTAACAACAAGAGTATCCCTCTGGGGAGATTAACCAGGAAATTCCAATTGGATGCCCCTCCTCCTTGAGGGTCTGCTTCCAGGGGCAAAACAAGAATGGGCAACTTGGAAGTCCCTGAACAGAAGTGGAGTGGACAGATCAAAAGACACCCTGGCAAAATGGCTCTACCTAAAAGAATCCTCCACTTTGTGTGATTGTGGAGCAGGACAGACAACTCTGCATCTGTATGCTTGTCTGCAGTCATGTACAGAGGATGAATTGTTTGAGGCTTATGACAATGTGGCTGCAGTTGCCCATTTTTGGTCAAAAGATATTTAGCCACTTGTGCTCCTTCTATTTTTCTATCAGTTTTATACTAATTAATGCAATGCTTCTGATACGAAATAAATAAACCAAAGTACTTGTAAATCAAGTAAGGAGAAACTTCTAAAAGAGCAACAGGGGGATTAAGGCAGGGGAGATAGAAAGAAGGGTCATATCAGAACGTCTATTGGGAAGAGGAAGCACAGGTAATAATAAACAAATTTGCCAATGAGCAAATTGCCAGTGTCTCCACCAAGGACATGTCTGGAAGAACAAGAGTTGTTATTTATGTTTTCTCGGCTTACCTGTTTGACCTTTAATTAAGAAGAAGTTAAGTAGTTTTGCCACTTTGGGAACAAGACAGAAAAGGAAGCATGACTCCTAATTTATCTTCAGCAACTGCTTAGCATGAGGGCAAAGTAACAGGGCTCTGGCATGCACTCTTTTTTTTACCCAGGTGTACTCAGCAATTTTTTCACTTATTATCCCTGTGCATTTATGTGCAGCAACTCATTTAAAGGATTAGTAGCCATGGTTTTTAGCATACCACGGGCCTGGCAGAAGACAAAGAAATGACATTTTTAGGCCTCCTCTCCTCCTTGCCAGGCTCTTAATGTCATTCTTGTGCCGCTTTTTGGCATATGAATTGATGGTGCTATCTAAAACTGCAATGCTTGTCTCTGAATATACTTGTGGATGTTTCTGATCTTGGTTTAATTGGGCATGCTTTAGGCTCACATAAAATATTAACATCTTAGCCAATGAAAGTCAGTGCCCAAAGCTCATACATTCTAAAATTAATATAATCTTGTTTCTTTCCAGTTGAGACTACAGAAGATCAAAATTCAGAGTGTTTCTTTTTCCTTTCAGTCATTGGAATTGGCTTTATTTGGGAATGGCTCAGCTTCCTTGGGCTCTTCAGGGCAAACCGGCAAGGCTGGCCTCTTTATGCAAGCCTTTGCTCAAGGGAAGAATTAAAGGTATGTTGAGTTACTTTGAGAGGCTTGTAAATCAAGCAAAGTCCTTTGATTGTTTTTACTAACAATGGGCTATGGATTATGGTACTAAAAGAACTCATATAAATGCATACCTTCAGGTAGATTTTATATAAAAATAAATTCAATAAATGCCTGTGAATATATTGTGTTTACTTTTGGGTGAATAATGGACAGAATTGTTGAATAAACAAGGATATTTAGATACGATAATTAGACTTAATTTGGAAGTTTTTCAGGGCCTGAAGGGAAATATACGTTTTTTTTAAAAAAGTATTGTGCCTATAAAGTAAGTGTGTGTATGTCTGTACAAAAAATGTGGAACTTCCTGTACCAATGATGCAGTGCTTTACTAAAGGTAACTAAAACAAAAGTATCACTTTTTATATAATTACTGTTCTAAAGCAATATAACAGAAGAAAAGGGAAAAAAAAGACCCAAAGTTACTTTCTCTTATAAGAACCATTTATTTACTAGAACTTTCATGGTTTATTACATGTATGAGTGGGAAAACAGCCAGATAAGTCCAGAAAGTTCTAAACAATTATTTTGGAAGAATTGTTTTTAAAGTCTTTTAAAAGGAAATGTTTACTGCTGAAAAACTTTCCATATTTGCTTTCCATATTTGGAAGGTCTTCATGATTAATACCCCATAGGTTTCGTAGAAAAGCCTTTCCATCATTCTTCAGCCTGCCATGTTTTCCCACAGAAAATAACAGGGCTTCCAGATCTCAAAACCTGTCCCTGATTCTCCAGTTTTAATGCGTCATCTCCAGGCAAGGTGCAAGTGTTCCAGTTTTGGGGGTTCATCTTCAGTTAACAAAACAGGAATGGGTGCAAATCTCCACTCAAAGTGGTTTGAGTGTTAGACTAGGGGCTCTTATAGACACTTTTACCTGAAGGTTAATTCATAACAAAGCAAGAAAACCTTGCTTTGTCCCAAATTAATTAGGTACCCCTATTTGACCCAGGTCCTTCTGAAAGGCCTGAGTCTAATGGGTATGAGCCTTGTGGGGACTGATTCCTGGGTAGTCCCAGGGGTCAGTCTCCACATCCATCTCACTTCTTTGAGCTTCCAATAGCCAGAGAAATGGGGAGGCTGCTCACCCCCTTCCCAAATCCCCCCCAAAGGCCCTTAAAATAAGAAAAAGCTTACCACGCCTCCTTTCCAGTAGGCCTCCTGGTATGTAGAAATGATGTACCAGGAGATGGGGGGAGGAAAATAACTCCTTTCCCTACCACCAACTCCTGACACATCATTTCTACATGTCAGAAGGCCTGCGGGAGAGGAGGCATGACCTCCTGGTAAGTTTTAATTTTATTTTAAGGGTTTGGGAGAGGGGATTGGGGTGGCCAATGTGGTAGTTACCATGCTGGCAGGGGGACAACCCCCAGGAAAGCCTGGTTCTTTTGGGTGCCCATGGGAATAGCAATGCTGGAGAAAATGGGTTACTTTAACTAATTTTTGCCTGCAATAAATTGCTGTCTGGGAGCACCCTAGGAATGCAAGAGTCCAGGGTTCAAAACCCTGCTCAGTCATGGAAACTAACTGGTTGACCTTGAGTAAGTCATACCCCCACAGTCTCAGGGAAGGCGAGGACAAATGTACTACCACAATTCCCAAGTTCTTTATAGTTTTGTTAACAACAACAACAAAGATTAGGACTGAATTATAGCAAGGGAACTGGTTGATTGGTGTCCATCTACTGAACATGGAAAGCAAAGGATTCAATTTTGTAATGTGATATGGAATTGATACTTTTGGTTTTCCAGATCTTTGATAAAATGTAACATAATTTCCTATTAGTCCTGTTATTGAATTCTGTCTCTAGAGTAAATATTTAATGAGATTATATGTAATATAATGGGGTCTTTTGTGGTTTTCTTAATAAAAAATGCACACTTTTTCAATTGTATAGATAGCAAGTTAAATAAAGCCACTGTACAGATCGGACACAAAAAATGATCTTTGACCCACATCCTGTTCAGCATAATCCTTTCGATATAACACCAGTCATTTCAATTGTTAATCCTTTATCATTTTCTCTTTGTTAGTACTGTTGTCATGAAATGTGATTCGTGTTTGGTGATTTTGTTTTCTTATTTCAATTCTTGTCATGAGGATGAGTTAGTAGAATTGTCTTTCCTTCTAGGTAACACAAATCATAAGTGTGTTTTTCTCTGTTTTGACCTTTTCAATATTCTGCAGTTTGATTGGCCAGCTGCTCTAGAGCACTCTGTTTATTATCCTGAAAGATGCAAATAAAACATCGTAGATCAGCCAATTACAACAAAGAATGTTGAAAAGGCCAAATGTAGTGAATCTGGCCCTTGATAAGTCATGTTATATATTTATTTATGAGATCCATATACTGACCTTTCTTGAGAGCATCTAAGATTGGGATTATCCTAAATCTACAAAACTATCTGACCTCATGTTTCCTGCCATTTTACTCTGAAAAAGGATTGTGTTCCCCAATGAAAATGTTAAAGCTGCCTCAGGACTTCCTTAATTTATGCCAAAGATAAAATCCTCATGGTCTAAATGTCAGGCAGAATGTTATGCCTTAATAAGAGTGGGAGGAACAGATGGATTAAGCCACTTCCTCCACTTTTCTTTATCTACTGGCTTGGCACCAGTCAATGTAACCTCCCTCTCTCTTTCTCTCCTCCTTATTATTGCACGCACTTTCTCTTTCTCTATTTGGTGTGAAATAGCAAGACCACATAAATATTAATAATTATTCCCTTGAAATTCATGATACTATTGTGCTTTGATATAAAAAATAATCAAACTCTACTTTGTGTACTTCATAGGGATTAGTGTAATTGTATGTTTCTTATTCCATTAATTCTATGGTTTGTTTTCACCCTATGGTATTTCATCTTACCTGCCTTTTGATGTATTTTGAGAATTTATTTTCACATGTATATCCCATAGAATTTTTCTATAGCATATTCTGTTTGTGTGCTTCCATTTTATCTTATAGTCTAAGATAGTCAGTAGTACCAGGCTATCCATTTTATGCCAAAATGAGGACTTGAAGCTTGTTACCTCTAGTTATAATTCAACTTTCCACCACTTTGTCATTAAAAACAATTTCTGAATTGATATGGTTTTTCTGTCTTTTTTGTGTGTGTGCACTTATAGATTACCAATGGACAAGGATATGTCTGTGTTCAAATTAAATTGTGAAGAGAACTCAGAAAAGGCAGGTATTAAAAACTCATGTGAGATGTCTAGGGGATATCAGCAAACACCATGCTCAGTAGCCCACCCACCAGTCACATCAGCTAAAAGTTGCTTTAGAATAGCAATGTGAAAGAATCAGTGCTTAGAAAAAAATGTAGTCCTCCAAAGTAACTTTTCTAAGACCTAAAAAATATTGGAGACTACGAATTTTAAAAAGCCAATGGGATTTTGGCTTGCATAAATAGGAGTTTAGTGTCTAGATCCAGGGAAGTCATGCTACCCCTCTATTCTGCCTTGGTCAGACCACACGTGGAATCACCCTGTGTCCAATTCTGGGTACCACAATTGAAGGGAGATACTGACAAGCTGGAACATGTCGAGAGGAGGGTGACTAAAATGATCAAGGGTCTGGAGAACAAGGCCTATGAGGAGTGACTTAAAGAGCTGGGCATGTTTAACCTGGAGAAGGCTGAGAGGAGACACGATAGCCATGTATAAATATGTGAGAGGAAGTCATAGGGAGGAGGGAGCAAGTTTGTTTTCTGCTTCCCTGGAGACTAGGACACAGAACAATGGCTTCAAACTACAAGAAAGGAGATTCCACCTGAACATGAGGAAGAACTTCCTGACTGTGAAAGCTGTGAAAACTCTCTGCCCCGGAGTGTGATGGAGGCTCCTTCTTTGGAGGCTTTTAAACAGAGGCTGGATGGCCATCTGTCGGGGGTGCTTTGAATGCAATTTTCTGGCTTCTTAGCAGGGGGTTGGACTGGATGGCCCACAAGGTCTCTTCCAACTCTATGATTTGCCCCCCCCCCCCCCCCCCGAGGGCTGAGATGGATGGTTCCAGTTAGAACCATCCAGAAAGGGGGCAGAGCAAGGCTAATAGCCTTGGTCAGGGGAAAACCTGTACCTTTACCTATGTTGATATCTATGTATTTTAACTATGTTCTACCCAGCCTTGAGGAGAAGCAGGTAACAAATTATTATTATTCATTTTCTCATTACAGTCATTTCATATTTTGATGTACTAAATATACTTACATATCTGGGGTGAGATATTAAAATTGAGACAGTCTTATGCACCAGCACTTGATATTTGCTAAAGGTTTTACCACACCAAAAAGCAGTGCTTTTGTCAACTAAACAATATGGTGCTTGAACCTAGAATTAAGGTAATTAAATTACATAGGTTGTTTCCTATAATCTTATGATGTGAGCTCCCGCTGTTAGCCCCAGCTTCTGCCAGCCTTACAGTTCGAAAACATACAAATGTGATTAGATTAATAGGTACCCCTCCGGTAGGAAGGTAACAGCACTCCATGTAGCCATGCTGGCCACATGACCTTGGAGGTGTCTATGGACAACTCTGGCTCTTCGACTTAGAAATGGAGATGAGCACCAACCCCCAGAGTCGGACACGACTAGACCTAATGTCAGGGGAAAACCTTTACCATTCTGTTCCTGTTTGTCGACCCGCCACGCCCGCTCGTTAACAATATAATCATTGGTTGCCGTTTGGGACCGGGTAGAAATTTTTCTCCTTTCCTGTGTTCTAGGAAGGTTTTATTCATCTACCCTATACTGTTTTAGGGGCTAGTTGGAATGGTGTTGTTTTAAATAGTCTTTAGTGAAAATAGCTAGGGAAAAGTCTGAAAGCTGGTGTGCACCCCCCTCAGGGATGAAGGCCATAAACTAAAACACCTGCTGATCATTTGGACAGGGTTGAGGTGAATCGAATGGCCTAGAAATGGGGAGAGTCTGGCCTCAACAACTTTGAGGGTGACTTCTCTGTTCATTTCCGTTAGAGGTTGCCCAGGTTTTTGTTACCAGGGGACCCAGGTGTTTCGCCCAAATAGCCGAGGGGTAGGCTAGTTAGAGACACTACCTCGGCTTTGCCACACCAAGTTCTATACACACATAAGTTAGACTCAGTTACAGAAGTTAAATAGGTAACCATTAATAAAAGTTGCCCATAATTTAACCCAAAGAACTGTTGTGTGGTCTCATCATTTCAGGGGTTGGCAGGAAAAACCCCTGCATGTATCTAAAATGACATGGCAATTATAAATGGATGTAAAAGTAATGACTGACAGGGACCCTACAGAATTGATTTGCTGGTGGAAGCCAGGACTAGTCAACACTACCCACACATATATTCATGTAAATAAAAAAAAGTTTAACTGTGATGTTAATAGGTATATTGCTGAGTAGCAATTTGCACCTCTGATCAAGATTAGGCAATTTGAATTCCTCAAACTGGGACAGAATATAAATAGAGGAAAAGTCACAAATGTTTTTCTAATATTTGAATGGAATTTTATCTACATTACATCTTTCAAAATTAAAGCTACTATCTGCATACTTCTCTGGCCATGAGTCCCAATGAATACAAGAGGACTTCAAAATCAATATGTTTAAGACTTTACAGTAAGATAGTATCTCATCATCAAAACCAAAGCTGTCTGTTTACAAATGTATTTTAATGTACTAAATATACTTACATATCTGGGGTGAGATATTAAAATTGAGACAGTCTTATGCACCAGCATAAGACAATATGGTGCTTGAACTTAAAATCAAGTTATCACAATTACATAGGTTGTTTCCTATAATCTTATGATGTGAGCTCCCACTGTTAGCCCCAGCTTCTGCCAACCAAACAGTTCGAAAACATGCAAATGTGAGCAGATCAATAGGTACCACTCTGACAGGAAGGTAACAGCACTCCATGTCGTCATGCCAGCCACATGACCTTGGAGGTGTCTGTGGACAACTCTGGCTCTTCCGCTTAGAAATGGAGATGAGCACCAACCCCCAGAATCAGACACGACTAGACCTAATGTCAGGGGAAAACCTATACCTTTATCTATTTTAACTATGTTCTACCCAGCCTTGAGAAGAAGCAGGTAACAAATTATTATTATTATTATTATTATTACTACTACTACTATTATTATTCATTTCCTCATTACAGTTATTGATGAGACCGATCATTCATTGATAAGACAAAGGAACACTCTCTCCAACCCACCGAGTCCCAAAATACCATTTCTTTATTGCTTAGTTCATAAATGAGAAATGTTTCAACACACTGTTTACCAAACCACAGGCTTCAAACATTAGCCAAAGCGTTTGAAAGAATCATATTACTCAAATAATGAACCCGTTAAGCAAAAGTATATGGACTTAATGGGACTAAATTGACTTAAATTTGCCTTAATTGATTTGTGGATCACATTGTTAATGTACATTAATGGCCATACACTTTCTTCATTTTACATTATGTCCATTTAGGTTATTTTCTCCTCAATTGCTGTACAACTTTTTTTCCAGAAAATACTTTTTGTAAGGTTGCAAGAATACATTTCTTTTCAAACTGACTGTTGTAGCGCTACTTTGCAAATTGTTAAACTTCACTTTTCCATGCATTTCTGCCCGCAGATAGTAGAAAGGCTAACTTTAAAACAAAAGTCACTTTGGCCATTACTGGGCCATTTTGCTTGATGTTTAACAGTGTTATTGTTATGATCCTTCTTGTGTCAAAAATGATTGCTAATATTAAATTGGAAGGCATGCAGTTTTACAAGTTCCCAAGTGCCATAGCTTTAAAAGTCCCATATGTCCCTGCAAGATGAATAATTGTCCATCAGCCTATGGTTCATTAGGGACCAAAAATCAATTGTGTGGAAGGGTCTCTCATAGGAGGCTATACAAGCTGTGGTTTTTCTGGTTTCCTGATGAATAGAGGAGCATAGCATAGAAAGCTTTTTATCTGATGGCTCCAAGGTAGTTAGGCCAGTGACAGCTGTGAAGTGTATCCAGATAATTGGGCCAGGAAGGAAAAGGGGGAGTGTACAGACTTAGGCAGCAAATGTTCCTTGAACAGTTCAGTTACAATCCTCGAGTCAGTTACTCCAGAGGATTCTCATTGACCTCCATGGGATCCAATGGCTGTAAGTGATTAGAAGATGGTGGCCTACAGTGAGCAGCAGAAAGTTTCTTTGGGAGCCTGACCTACTGTGTACATGAAAGGCCTTCAAATTATCCGAGGAGAGACAAGTTGTGGACATGAAAAATATATCACAGCCATGGTTAAAAGGGTGCTGCTGTAACATAGCTTCTTTGTGTGTGTCAACCACTTCTGTGTATGCCTGCCCCCGTCTGTTCTCTTTTTTCTATCCTTCCCACTACAACCTTTTCTTGAAATTTAGAGGGATGATCTATTGATATGGATATTTTTGTGATGGCCTCTTCTTCCTCTTCTTCTTCTTCCATTTTGTTTGTGTTAAGTATGCATTTTTTCTAAAAGGTTTTAGACCTCAGTGAAAGCTTTTCAAACTTATGATTTCTTTTTGCCTTTCTTTAGTAAAAAGGTTTACCTTGCTTACCTACAGGCTTTATACCTAACTTTTAGATCCTGCTGTAAAAGAAGTTATTCCTTTCAGTGCTGGATGGCTTGCAAAAACAAAACAAAACAAAGTAGTAAAGTAAGTGAATAGTATGAAAGTACAACAATCATTTGGAAGCAGTCAACAGCTCATCCACCTATAAGAGCAAATGAGCCCTATTCTGCAAGAATGTGTGCATATATGTTTAACAGTTTTGATTTAATGAAAAAGGGATACAAAAGTTCTGTGTTTGGTAAGACCAGTATTTAATCCTGAACATTTCTAAAATGAGCTCCATTTATAGAACTGAGAGCGAGTTAATCAGTCATGATAAATAACCTTTATTGATAGGCTTGGGTTATCCAATGAAGTTTATGGACAGTGGGTAAATTAGATGGGGAGGCAGAACAAATAATAGACCTCGTAGATCAAATAATAATATTGCAGAATTTAAAAGCAAAAAAGTTTAGATGACTTGAAGAAAGGATTAGATTAAAATAAATGGGGATATATCCCCATGATTGAATTGTGACAAGTGACCATGCTGCCTGGGAAATATTGGAAAGTGTCATTTCCAAGCTCTGCCAAAAAGTAGGAAACTGAACAGAACAGCTAAAATAGATAAAATCCATATTCAGAGAAAGTTTGCTATTGAAAACCAGTTGTTAAAAGGAATGGATGGTCAATTTTGCTTTCTACCACATTTAATATTTTAATTCTGCCAATGTTCCTATCCCTGTTGCATCCTAAATTTATACATAAAAAATAAATGAAATATTCAACCTTAGTTGTGCAAATTTTATAGCTATTCTAAGCGTATGGAGGTAAAAGGTAAAGGTTTCCACTGACATTAAGTCTAGTCATGTCCGACTCTGGGGGTTGGTGCTCATCTCCATTTCTAAGCTGAATATCCGGGGTTGTCCATAGACACCTCCTAGGTCATGTGGCCAGCATGACTGCAGTAGCAGTACCTATTGGTGCCATTACCTTCCTGCAGTAGCAGTACCTATTGATGTACTCACATTTGCATGTTTTCAAACTGCTAGATTGGCAGAAGCTGGGTCTAACAGTGGGAGCTCACCCCATTCCACGGATTCGAACCATTGCATTGATTGAGTTAATATCTGAAAAAGGCTATCAATGCAAGTTGCATAATTAGGATATCCATATTGTTGGTGTTATTTTGCGAAGGGCAATAGTTCACTAATTTCAGTACAGGTTGAAGAAAACCCTCTGTTAAGACTCCCTTTTGTTTTTTATCTATTGACAAGATGGAATATGACAAGCTGGATATTGACAATCTTGAATGTGTTCAGGGGAGGGAAACTAAAATGATCGAGGGTCTGGAGAACAAGCCCTATGAGGAACCGCTTAGAGAATTGGGCATGTTTAGCCTGAAGAAGAGAAGGTTGAGACGAGACATGATAGCCATAAATATGTGAGAGGAAGTCATAGATAGGGAGGAGGGAGCAAACTTGTTTTCTGCTGCCCTGGAGACTAGGACACGGAACAATGGCTTCAAACTACAGAAAAGGAGGTTCCATCTGAACATGAGGAAGAACTTTCTGATTGTGAAAGCTGTTCAGCAATGGAACTCTCTGAACAGAAGGAGCTTCTGTGGTGGAGGCTCCTTCTTTGGAGGCTTTTAAACAGAGGCTGGATGGCCATCTGTTGGGGGTGCTTTGAATGCAATTTTCCTGCTTCTTGGCAGAGGGTTGGACTGGATGTCCCATGAGGTCTCTTCCAACTCTATGATTCGATTATTCAATCTCTGCTGAAAAAAATTGGAAGTAGTATTTCTAAATGATGGTGGAACTATGTGACCATGGATCATATGCTGTGACCAAAGACGTTCAAAGAAACTTTCTCAGAACATTTTTTTAAAGGTAAAATGAAGAAAAATGCCTCCAGAGAGCATAAAAGAATATGATCTTTAATGTAAATGCTGCAGGTGTTTGTGAATCCCTTGGATCACTTCTGGTTTGGTGGAAAATAAGCAGATAGAGTCCATGGGAAATGTGAGCTGGTGTGGCTACAGACTCTCCAAGATTGTGCACCTCTGTTTTATACATGATGTGTTCCACACAGTGAGACTTCCAAATGAACATCAAGTATGTGAATTTGTCATAGGGAGCTAGCAGATCTACTAGATAGTCTGAGCCTGATAGGAGGCTGAAGGTGGGCATATGTGGCACTATTCAATGAATACTTTACACATATAAAGCAGGGAAGTCCTGATATTAATAGGAGGGGGGACTCAACCAAACAACATCTTCATTATTTACTAAAGAGATCTTTTGGAAAGTAGTCTTGCTTACTTAAAAGGTATTACTATCAGGATATTATCCCTGATGCATCATTTCAAAAGAACAAGCTTTGGAGTCATTCCAGTTATATTCCAGAAAGGGTGGGGCACATATCAATAAATCACTTGTACATACTGAGCATTTTCAAACCAGAAAGAAACCCATTAAAAATAATTAAGCCAGGGAAGTTAGGTGAAAGGAAGGTAGATCATCAAATTTCTTAATGGATTTTCGGCTCAGGAGAATTGAAAGCTGGAAAAAACGTTCTTCACATGGTCTCTCTTGCAGTTCGTTATACTTTACTGATGCATTTTATTTCCCAGTACAGCAACCAAGAAATAGCATGTAACAGAAAATATTGTTGATTTCTAATTTCAGCCAAAAAGAAAGCCGGCAAATAGTGCTTCTGAAGAAAGTAATTAGGTAAGTACCTTCTGTGTGTTTATAGGCGAAATATGCTTATGATGCAGTCAGTGTGGCGCAATAGTTTGGAATGTTAGACTGGGATTTAGGAAATACAGGTTTTAATACCAACTGAGTCATGAAACTTGTGGTCAAAAAGATGATAAACTTAATGCAAAGGTATGTTTCTTGAGATTTTCCTTGTCACAATGAGAATTTCTCAGAACTGCATGTCCAGGTAGATAGATAGGAAAGTTGCATGCTATGATAAACAGGCATATTTCATTCATTAATGGAGCACCTAATTAAAAAACGTGCTGAATGTATCATCCAGTTTGTATCTCAGTGAGTGACCTTGTACTAGTCATTGGCTGGGATCCTACTTAAAGGGATGGGGCATCAAGTTCTGCTCAAGTGGAACTATGCCCCTATCTCATTTTACCTTCCTCAAAAGGCAACCTAGCTCATGCTGCCTACTCCATAACATGACTGCTTAGTCACTAGTAGAGAATAGAAGGAGCAGATGAAGAACCATTGGTGTCCCTATAACTATATGGACAATCATATTATCCTCCAGGCCACTTATAGGGTGCTATCTTTGTGTATTCAGCACATTTGTTCTCCACTTATGATCATGGCAGTGAGGCCCAGCATGAGATGGGTAGTCTTTGATAACCAGCTATGGAATAACAAGACAAAACTCAGGAAATTGGATTAAATAAGGACCACTTTATTTAACCTATTTAAGATGTCTTGGCCTAGAAATGAAGCAAGATTGGAGGAGTAACCTGCTGTGGATCCAGCTATAGCTAGGTTTCAACCTTTAACAGCCTCTTCAGCTTTCACTTAGGTGAAACAGCTCAAACCTGGGGCAATCCAAATACTTGAGCTGCTCCCTGATGGGTTGTAATTGGAAAGTAACCCAGGGACCCCCACCCAAATCACATAACTCTACAAGCAAGAACCCAGATTCCAGGTTAATTTCAAGGGTACCTTCCTTCCGCAAGCTCCCCATCCATCATCCTGGGTCTCAGAACCCTACAGTTCCCTACTGTTTGGTATTAAAAATAATCACCAAACACTTATATTATTCCCCTGCTACCTATTTTATAAGTCTATACTTAGTCCCTTTCTCCCACTGACCAACACAGCTTTCATCCCTGTTGCAACTTCTCCAGGAACAACACATCCCCTTCTTCAGACAAATGAATAACATCAGTCCTGGGGAGCTCTGGTGATCAGAAAACATTTGCAAAGATTACACTGGTATCCATCACTAACAAGATACCAGCCATTGCCTCCTAGACTGACTTACTCTGCAGGTTCGTTGTGAGGATAAAGGGGGACTAGGAGAGTCCACATATGCTACCTTCAGCTCACCAGAAAAAAGACAGGGTTGTTGTAGGTATTTCAGGTTGTACAGCCATGTTCTAGAAGCATTCTCTCCTGATGTTTCACCTGCATCTGTGGCAAGCATCCTCAGAGGTTGTGAGGATGCTTGCCATAGATGCAGGTGAAATGTCAGGAGAGAATGCTTCTAGAACATGGTCATATAACCCAAAAAACCTACAACAACCCAGTGATTCCAGCCATGAAAGCCTTCGACAATACAGAAAAAAGACAGATTATTAATCTAATATAATCTAATAAATAAATAAATAAGTCTTCAGTTTTATAAGCATAATATTGTTCTATTCAACTATGGCAATATAGATGGAGAACCCTGGTGTGAAGAGGTGCTCCATATGCAGTTGAAAACTCCACCTGGTTTCTAGGGTTATGTCTTGCTCTAATTACTGGCTCAGGACCTGTGAGCATATTGTGTTGCTATAATAGCATCCATACTTGCTAGGAGAATTGTGGAACAGACTCCAGCCGTTTTTGGCTCAACAAATCTATAACTGACATGTCGGTAATGCCACTGTGGTTCAGCAGGAAATATTTACACTCTAGGTGTCTGGTGTATAGTTCATCAAAGCTTGATGTCTGTGTACCTGTGCTTCTATGTCTCTACTTTCTTGCCCTCTTATTGGATGTTTAAACTTGGAGGAGATCAAGAAGCAATTTACAGTTCAGTGCAGAGAGCAAGACAGCTGAACTGCAGTGCAAATGTTGTTCCTTCCAAATGGATAGTGCTTGCAAACATCTTTGTTTACAATCATTTATTGATTGATTTATCTTTTAACAATGTCTTCTCCCAAAAGGCTGATGTAGGTTACAATGTCTTTAAAGTAAACCATCAGCTCAAAATATAACCTGTAAAACATCAGAATAGAATCTCACAAAACCCTGTAAGGTTAAGAGAATCAAATTCTCTTCTTTTGATGCAACAGAAGCATGGCACAAATCATCAAACAATAGTCTGGTTGAGAAAAATGGTGATGCATCTGGAAAATGGCCTTGTAATGAAGAGTTTCCAGAAACAGTGGTTATGGATTACTAGTTGAGAAGCATTTCTTTAAAGGTCAATGTCGCCACACATAACATTGTGCTCTTCAGTTTAATAATGCTGGAATTTAAAGGAAGATATAGAAAGATATTTAACCTTAAAGAGGTCTTCTAACATGAAGTCCTCTTTTGTTTTGTTTTTTGGGTTTTTTGCACCTGTGTTGGTGTGTAATACAGCCCAGTATTAGAGGTTGTAAATAATCGTACCTCCCTCCCACTAAAGCCTTTACTGCACAGAATGCAAAAGACCTTCTCATAAAGATGTGAAAAAAAAACACTGTATGTTTTTATGCATCTATCTAGAAATTATAGTCAAAAAACCTATTCCCCAAAAATTGAATTGGCTTATCCATAGGTCAATGTAAATATTGTACCTTAACTCTTATACTTCAAAGGATTTATTTCCTTCTCTAAGGGCAAAATATAAAAGCTTAGTCCTTCCTGGGAGAATCTAAAAGAAGCACAAACCCCCTCTACTCGTATCTCTGCCATGGTGCTGCTTCTGGCTTTTTTGAATGCCTGGGCTGGAATGGAAGTGGGTCTTTGGCACTTCCTTCCAAAGGAACATCAAGAGAGTAGGAGGAGTTGGTGTATCTTTTAGGTTATCACAGCACTTTTCCCACTCTACTCAAAGAAGGAGATAGTTCCTTTTTTGTGAGAGTTAAAACTGTACCTTAACTTTTATATATATAAAAGAACCATCCCTTTCTTTGAGATGAGTGGGAAAAATATTTTTTTAATGCCCAGGCAGAAATATGGTAGAGGGGTGGCTGTCTCCCTTGGCACAATGTGCACCCCCTCCCCTCAATGGAATGGCTCTTGACATATCCATGGGAAATACCAAAATCTATATGGATCTTTATGTCAACAATATATTTTCAGTGTTCGGCTAGTGCTCAGAGTGGTTTGTGGCACATTGTTCCTAGGAATCTTTCTTGTACTGAGGACGTACAAAGGAAAATTCACTTAGCTAAAATTATTTGCAACATGCTGTCAAAGACTGGAGAACCTGAAACCCTGCAATTGAATCTGGCAGCTCCTGGATATAACTATTTTGGACTTCCTTGAAGGTCCATTCCACCATTTAGTAGTTTCTCAGCATTTGTGTGTGATATGACTCCACTAAGGGTCAGTCTACATTGGCCATTTAAGCTGGGGCTAGTACAAAGCATGATGCTTTGAATTGGGCATGGAGTGATTATAATGGCTGCCAGATGCACCCAGCCCAACCCACTCTAGTGTTTGTGTTGGCATTCCAATAGTCCAGCTGGGCTGAGACCACATCCCCACTGGATTGTCACATCATCCTCTGTGTCACTGCTGCCACTTCTAACCAGCTGTGGTGCTCCATGTGATTACCAGGCCATCTCCTGTCATGTCTGTGATATTTTAACAAGGTACGCACACAACTAGCAAGGGGTGGATGGATCAGTGACCTCTTTGTCATTGGTCACATATTACAGATGTGACTACAGCCAAAATGGTAAGGTGCTTGCATGGACCTCTATGGCCTGAGGAGAACAGCAGCAGTGACATGGGGACAAACAATTGCCTTCCCTTTGGAGAAACATTCCAAATAAGCTATCCACAGCACATAGGAGTTATGAGTTGATGTCCATCTGAAAAGATGGAGCCCAATTGGACCTGATCTAGTTCTCCAGATTACTGAGAAGCTCAGGGATACCCTCAAGCTTGCTGAAAACTCCAAAGTATCCCCCAACTTTGCCTAAAGTGAGGCAAAGTCAGTTTAAAGTGAATAAACCCACAATACTCACTGAAAGCTATTGTGCATAATGAAGACAGTGAGTGATCCATTTACAGTGAATAAGAGATTTGGGACCAGAGGAGACAAGCCCCAAGTTATAGGTTGGAAGTTCTTTAATGACCTCATTGAAAGGGGAAAGAATGAGTGACTATCCCTTTTAGAGTGGAGAATCACCCTCTTATCTTGTCAGCAGTCCAGTTTCAAGTTCTGCCTCCCCATCACATGTGGAACCTAAGAGCTGTCAGTACATTCATCTTCACAAGGTGGAGCATTCTCATTCTGGATTTTCTGGTACATTTATCAGTAGCAAATACAAAGTAAATTTCATTTATCTGGTAGGTAACCTTTCCACTCCCACAAATGTAAAACAAAAAAACTCTTTCCCATGCCATGGCTTGCATGCCACATGAAGAGTTTTTGTGTAAAAGTTCAAATGAATATCTTGAATTTTTAAAAATCATAACTGGGTTAGTCATCTTGTTTTCCTGCTGTGCTTTTTCAGCCCTGCATTACATTTGCGGAGCCAGGTTTTTCCACAGGCAAAACCTGTACGGCATTAGTTTGGATATTACATAGTGGAGATCTGGATTGAGAGAAAATCTCTTTCTATAATTCCCCACTTGTAACGAAGGATCCAAATTGGCTCAGATTGTCCAGCCAGCTGATGTGGTGTTTTCCTCTTTAAGAAACTATTTACCCTGTGTTTCATTATAAAAGATACTCCTGGGAGTGAATCTATCTCATAATACTACTTTTAAAACGATGTTCTTTTAATTTTGCCAAAAATAATGATTTTCAAAACATACAACACAGTCTTCCAGGATGAAATATGCAGTGCAAAATGGAGAGATTGGGTGCGACACCACCTACTAATGACACATCAGGGCAATGATGCACAATCTAACCTATAAAGTATTGCGTGTTTTTTGAATTGGCTGCTGAATGGGTCAAGTTGCCAAGGAGGCTGTTTGAAACAGTGTCATGAACTAATTTGTTAATTTTTGCAAAGAAATTGCTCACCAAGAACATAACTTTTGTGAAAGTTTGAGAAAATTAATAAATGTGTCCTTAAGTGAGACTAAGGAATCCCGTCCCCGCCCCCCCCCCCACACCACACACACACACACACACACACTTTCAAAATATTTATAAACAGAAAACAAAACAAATGCCAAATGGATGAGCACATTTTGCTCCTAAATGCTAATACTCGATCTCGACATCATGTCATACGTGCTGTAGTTACAATTTGCCATGAACTGATCTAAGGCACCTTAGCAGCTTGAAAGCAGTACATGGCCTTGTTGCATTCAGTTTGAAGGAGCCTGCAGTGGCAAAATGGATGATAAAACCTAAAAGCTACAGGTGGGCATATTAAACCCTTGTATTTTCCCTTACTGAAAATAAAATTCCCTGGAGCTAGAACCCTTCCTTCCTTATGTATATTTGTAATCAATTTTATTTATCTGGAGAAACATTCCAAATATGCTATCTACAGCCGCTCAGCCTGAAGTGATACAGTCTAATGTAACACCTCCAGATTGTACCATCTGATTCTCCAGCATGTGGTACCCCAGAACGTATGTGTTTTGTCATAAGTTGAACTACAACAGAGTGCTGGACATTTCTTTAGGAAAAAAACCAATTGCTGTTAGGGTTTGAGAAGTGGAGAAGAGGCCCAGTCAGAAGAACATTTTCAATTATAGCTCTTTTATCAGGGGAGAAAAGAGTATTTTAACCCATGATGAAGTCATGTATTAAAATAGCACATTTGATGGTCATGTTTCCCTTTTGATTATGCTTAATTGACTTGGTTTCTTCATTTTTTTTCTGAATTGGTGATAGCTCATATTCTGGGAACAGATGCCATTGCCAAAAGCAGTGCACACAAGATATAGAACCAGGCATAGCACAAATCAAAGTTAGCCGGGGCTGGATAGTGAAAAAAAAGGTATAACTTTTCCATGGTTTCTTAAATAAAATCAGTAATTTTGATTTTGTGTGTTAGTAGGACTCAACCGAGGCCAATGTTTTTTCTTCAATTTAACAAAGAGAAGTATGGAAGATGTTTTTTGCACCACTTACTCCCGTTGCAAATAGTCACTCTGCTTGTCATCTATGGAGAAGAGTTTTGAAAATTACATTTCAAAAGTAATTTATTCATTTAAACTTAATGATGCTATCATAGAGTTTTCTTGGCAATATTTGTTCCATGATCGAGCAGAGATTTGACCACTGGGATCCAGAGTCACAATATAATTCTGAAACCACTACACTGTGGTAGCTCATCATATCTGAGAGGTAGCCTATCATGATTGCTTACTACAACACTGACAATTGTAATTTGTTACAACAACAACAACGATAATCTTTTTTATATCCCTTCCTCTCTGCCCAAGGGAACTTGGGGTGATGTTGCAATACTTGCAACATCACTTAATCCTTTCTATTGGATTGCTAAGATAATGGCCTAAAACTCATTTCCATTTTTTTAAAAAAAATCAATTCAGAATGCTTCATAAAATGTACTTTAAAAAGGCAAACTTTTGATAAGTAACTAGAAACCATTTACTCTTTACAGTAGTAAATTAGCTTTCCTCCTTTTTGTTGCATCATATTTGTAATGTGGACTTTGTTTAATACACATTATCCCCAGTAACTAGTTAAAGTAATCATGTTATTTGTTATCCACAAAATAGCTAGTTTCAAATAACTTTCAAATAACTTGTCACTTTTAATTTGTTCCATACTATATTTCAAGTTATTGTAAGATGCTGCTGTTTTATTAACAGAAGAACTGTTTTATAATGAACCATGGTATTGAGAAAACATCAGATCCTTGGAAAATGCCTGCAATTTATTGAGTACATAGATACATTAAGCTGTCTACTTCTGAGTCTAGTCATTATGGAAGTGTGCTTGCCTCCTCTTTTCTCACTCTAAGGCCAGAGCAATACCCATTGGGGTAGAGGGAAAGCTGCTGGGACAGTCAGGATGGAGGAAGGGCTGCTTGTGTTTCTAGATTTAGGCTTGATGAAGCTATGCCAGCCTCTTCTTCCCTTACTCCCCTGCCAGGGCAGTGGCAGTCAGGATGGAGGTAGGACTACATGTATTTCTGGATTTAGGCATGATGGAGTTATGCCTGCCTCTTTATTTCTCTCTCCCCTGCTAGAGCAGGGGAATGGCAAGAGGGCTGTTAATGTGTTTCTGGATTTAGGAATGATAGACCTGAGCCTGCCTCTTTTTCTCACCCACCAAGGCCAAGACAGTGGCAGTTGGGATGGAGGGAGCATCCAGGTAGAATCTCAGAATGGGTTTATCAGTCAATGGCCTTATTGGGTAGCAGAAAAGCAATAAAAAGTAATAAACTTTGATTTTCCCATTTGAAAATGCAAACAATACTTACCCTACACCCAAAAATGTCTCTATTGAAAAGTTCATAGACTCCTCCTTAGGTAGAGAATGGAAAGTCCATGGGTGGGTAGTCTTTGTACAAATAAGGCTGGAAGTAATTTTAGGTGTTGGATTAGATAATGAAAGTTGACTGAAGCTAAATTGGACAGCATTCTATTCTTCTGCAGATTGTTAAATAAAAAGGAGTGGAACGGGGGGGGGGGGGGACAAGGTATTACTGAGAGTGAGTCATTTTATAATCTGTGATAATCTTATTTGGTAATGCAGGAAGTTTTTTGCATACTACTCAAAACTGCAAATCTACATACTCTGCTTGCAGGCAAAATCCAATAGATTGCAAGAGCTGACTTCTGGGAAGGCATGTAGAAAATGGCACTGTTGTTTCTATTTGTGTCTATGTGCAAATGATGCCGTTGTATAGCAAAACATGTTAGGAAGAAGCAGCTAAGGCTATTTTCATTTTGAAAATCGAAAGGCTACCAGTTCTTCAGATCTTCCTCTTGAAAGCAGAGTTTGGAATCTTGTTTTAATATTCTATGATTCCTATACACAGAGAGAGCAAGAGAGAAAAGGCAAACACCTTCTCTTTAAAAGAATGACTAAGTTTATGATGGCATGGACAAATTTCAGCAAGTGATGATAGTTTCTGAGAATTTACAATGGTTAAAAAAAAAACCTTCACTATTAAATGGCAGGGAGTAAGGAAGCCAAACAAATTACATGTGTAATAGAATAATGAACTATTTTATCCTTTTTATATTTATATAGAACTTTCAAGGGACCTCCAAATTAGGATCCTGCATCATTAAGCATTTGACATTTGTCCAGTTAAAACTATTGACTCATGCTTTCATTTCTCCCCCTGCAAATTACTACAGTGCCACAGCTGATCCGACTATATTTTCCGTTTCTTATAAATAGCCACAAGAAAAGTATTAATTATCCGTGTGCAAATTAATGCACCAACTGCCTTAACCTTTCAGGTTTCCTTAAACGCCAGCATAACAAGGCATATCCATGGCAGCAAATGTGATTTATTACAAGAATTTTTAATTTCTGTTTTTAAATATGTTACCCACCGATCTGCATACATTTAAATGTGCCCCTAACACTTTTCACTGTCTTGAGGCTGTTGTTTAATATTCAAGGATGATTTTTGTCCACATACATTTTGGTCTATGTCACCTCAGATTAAATTATTACTCTTTGCAGCCTTTTCGGAGCAGGCCTCGGGCCCTTATTTACAAGAATCAATGAGATAGTAATGAAAATCCATTTTTCATACTATCAGCTCTGGCCTGCTTTTATTTAGTTAGCTGTGTCTAAGCAAGCAATTCATTTTGTGAAAATGTCATGTTGATAAAAAGAGAGCAGGAGAGAAAAAGAGAGGAGCCGAGAAAGGGTTAACCTCCACTCCACCCCTACTGAAATGCACCAATTTCCAAAATATTTTTTCTTAATGTATGCAAAGTAATGTATATTGACACATGTGCAAGTCTTTTCATGATGAATATTGAAATATATATGCAAAGCACAGGAAATGTATAACATGTTATAGATCTTTCAGTGTACACTGAGAGGAAATGAGCCATTTATATTCCACAATTTAGTGAATACCTACTGTTTATTGGGACAGAACACATAGGAGTGTATTTGTCTTAGTAATTTATTTAGGTAAATATATTTATTCTTCTAGGACATTTTTGGTGCATTTTCCCCCCTGGTTCTGTAGTACTAAGCATAAATATTTAACCATGCATTGTCTCAAATGTTATTCATGTAATTTATCAAAGAAAACAGCAGAGTTATAATAACCTTAAGGGCTGCACCTTCACTTAAACCTGCAAGTGAACTAAAATGCAGACAAAGTGAGTTTGTATCTTCTTCATATATATAAAAAGAATTTTAAAAAGAGGTGGCAGGCAAAGGACAAATAATTTAATATATTCCAGTTGGCCAATGAAGATATCAGGTCTTATGCTTTGCTACTCTGCTGCTGAATACACATGCCCAGTGTGGAACACATCTCACCACCTTAAAACGGTGGATGGGGCTCTTAATGAGAAATGCCACATTATCTACACCCCACACCACTGGAGAAATTATACTGTTTAACAGGTATTGCACCACCTGACAGCCACCGGGAAGTAGCAGCCAACAATGAAAGGACCAAAGCAGTGACATCTCCAGCTCATTCCCTGTTTGTATATCAGCCAGCACGCCAATGCCTGAAATCAAGAAATAGTTTTCTAAGATCTACAGAGATACTCACAGGAACACCTCAGCAAGCGAGAGTCTAAAAGTGGCAGACTAAAACCTGGAACCCCAAGTCATGGCTGATACCAAATGAGAGACTCCCCCAGGCACACAAAAGACTGAGCGACTTGGAAGGTGCTGAACAGACTACACTTTGGCACCATGAGATGCAGAGCCAACCTTAAGAAATGGGGTGACAAAGTGGAGTCCGCAACATACGAGTGTGGAGAAGAGCAAACCACAGACAACTTATTAGAATGCTGTCTGAGCCCTGCCACATGCACAATGGAGGACCTCCTTATAGCAACACCAGAGGCGCCCCAAATGCTCAGCCACTGGTCAAAGGACATTTAGTATAATGCCAAGTTTTTAAACTTTGTTTGTGTTCACTTCTGATTTGATAAATAAATAAAGCTGACAGTTTTTTAACCAATCCATCTGGTTGTTAGATGATTGTTACCGCCTGACAATTTTACCTTTCTATTAGGTAAAAGGAATGCCCTTCACTGCTTCACAGATTAAAAAGGAGGGGATATGTGAAAACTTTACTCTAGGGTAGGGACAGTCTTTCATCCATCTTTGGGGAAGAACCAAAAGGAGAGCTATGCCAAATCTGTCCTCCAGTTTCTATAACATTTTGTTCCCTCATGTTCCTGCCTGATGGCTAAAACATTTTAGAATATGTTCCAAACATGTATTTGTTGCATTTAAATTCTTGTTTTAACATTCCATGGTGTTATATGGGTATACATCACTTAACAAAGCAAATGTATATTTGGGCATTTCTTTTTCAACCAAAAAAAATTGGTTGAAGAGGCAGAATTAACATGGAAAAATAGGTGTAGGTTACAATGCCAAAAGAAGACGAGCCGTTCAAAATGTGTCAGTGAATTAAAACTAACACTATACATGTGTGGAATGTAACACAGCCAAGCCAGGTAAGTCTTGCATTGAGCAAACAAAAACATTTTGTACCTTCTACTTGAAATCTTCTTCCAAAATACACCTGGGGATTGCTTTTATTTTCTTTCATCAACTTCAACCTTTCTTATGATTTCCACTTTGGTGGCCAAACTTGTAAAATTTGTGCTTTTTTTTTGGCATGCAGACACAGGCTTACCGGTCTACCAAGTCAAAAAGGTAGGAAATTAGAAGAGAAAACCACAAATACCCAGTTCAGATGACAACCACCAACTACCCAAACTCTTCCCATGGTTCTTTTCAGGGATATGCTACTAACAGCTAAATTTAGCAAATACATGAAGATATGCAAGAAAACACTGATGATACAGTTTCAATAACGTCACACAATTTATCCCCATGAGCACTTTAATTGGAAGGTGCTGGTGAGATTCTCACCCTAGTTTGAGATGGTAGACTCTTGGACTCTCTCTTGACATCATTCCACCATGGACTTCTCTGCATATGTTTATGTTGGGGACACATATTTGGTTTTCCCTCTTTTATTTTGAGATCTGGATACCTCCAGGTTTGTTCTAATTGTCCCATTCTATTCCAGAATCAATCTGGACCTATCTAATCTAATCTGCACATGTAAAATAAATTTGAATCACTCCAATTCACTTTAATGTTCTATTGAATCAGATAAACAGTCATATTTTATTTTGTCTTCAATGAACCTTACTGCAGTTTTGGATGCCAAATACAATATTTTGCATGAAAAAGAGCATTTGTTTCAAACATCATAGGGTTTTCCCCCCTGCTAAAATGCAGTAAGAAACACACACACACTCACACACATATACCGTCTATACCAGAGTATAAGCCGACCCGAATATAAGCCGAGGCATCTAATTTTACCACAAGAAACTGGGAAAATGTATTGATTCCAGTATAACCCGAGGGTGAGAAATGCAGCTGCTGCTGATAATCAGTAGGTTAAATGTTTTTGTGTATTTACATAAAACTGTAATTTAAGATAAGTCTGTCCAAGTCTGATGAAACCATTATTCTAACCTTCTTCAATGTCAATGTGCTTACGAATCCTTCCAATAATAATAGAGTAAAATAATAAATGTAATAATAATAATAATAATAATAAGAGTAAATAATGGAAATTTAATAACAGTAATAGAGTAAAATAATAAATGTAATAATAATAATAATAATAATAATAATACAGTAAAATAATGTAAAGGTAATAATAATAATAAATAGAGTAAAATAATAAATAACCTTGACTCGAGTATAAACCGAGGGGAACTTTTTTAGCCTAAAAAAAGGGATGAAAAACTAGGCTTATACTTGAGTATATACAGTATATATGATGTTATGTCATATATTAAAGAGAAAACTTTTGAATTGTTTTATTTGCTTGTGTGGAAACTAAATCCTTGAAGATTCACATTTCCTCCTGAAAAGACTTGCATTGGCTCCATTTTGGGGAAAGGGAAATTTATTTTTTGTGATACATTGTAGCTAATTAGTGTCATGCAACCCTATATGAGAACCAGCATAGTGTACTGGTTTGAGTGTCTGGCTAAGCCTCTGGAGACCAGGGTTTGAATCCCTACTCAAACATGAAAGCCCACTGGGTGACCCTGGAAAAGTCTTATACTCTGAGGCCCCTTCTAAAGTGCAATTGAAAATCCAGACTATCTGCTTTGAACTGGATTATATGGTAGTGTTGATAATCTGAATTTTATAGCAGTGTAGAAAGGGCCTTTATGATGGAGTGCCTTCGGGTTATCTACACTGCCCTTTATCTCAGGATCTGATTCCAGATTATCTGCTTTGAACCAGATGATTTGAGTCTACATTGCCAGATAATCTGGGATAAGAAGATAATCTGGGATCAGTTCATGGGATATCGGGCAGTGTAGATCCAGCCCAAGTCAGAAACAACTTAAAGGTACAAAACAACAACAAAAAACAAGAAATATTCACCTTATTTTATGTTGTTATTACATATTTTAATCCCAGCTGTTGGTATATGGATAAAAAGCATCTAATTTTGGATACAAACAGTTCTCACTGTTTTCACTGCAGCGAACAGGAATTTTATCACTGCCTTTGAAAAATGCAATGCCTACAGACTGAATCAGGCCCATCACAACATTTTATGTGCCCCACAAGGCTTTCAATACCAGGGCAACATAACTACATTTATACAGTCTTACAATTACAAATAGCCCTTTGAAGGCAATCATAAGGCTGATGTGGCCCTTGGTGAAAAAGAATTTGACACCCTGCATGAGGGCCAAATACAGATTCTCTGATAAATAGATTGTATTGTAATTAGGGCTACCCGATTCCTTTATCTGCTCTTAAGAACT
Source organism: Anolis sagrei (assembly GCF_037176765.1). Taxonomy (NCBI): domain Eukaryota; kingdom Metazoa; phylum Chordata; class Lepidosauria; order Squamata; family Anolidae; genus Anolis; species Anolis sagrei. The sequence goes on along the minus strand of NC_090021.1, from coordinate 207,562,855 downwards.
TTGTGATAGTAGGGACTGAAGCTCTAACTTTCTGCATGGAAGGTACATGTTCATTGCTGTGCCAATCATTCTTAATGGCTAATAGCCTCCCACTTTTCTCTTGGCAAAGGGACAGAGCTATGTGTCTCTCTACAATGTTATTTTTATAAAATTCACTAAATTCTTTAGAGTGAGCCACCTCATGGCATCTTGTATGCTATTAATATGCCTGCCAACATTGTCACCCCAAGTTTTTGTTGGCTACTCTTGGTATGCAACACCATTTAGTTATTTGAAAACATTTTTTTATTGATAACCACTCTCTATGAATCACTGCATGCCTATAGCTATAAAGTGTACACACACTGAAATCAGTGAATGGGCGCCCATTTTCTAATGTAGCTGTTTTTTGGGAAAATATAGGGCAATTCATGAGAAGTGGACTCCAGTAAAGTAACATGACTTATAAGTACAATGAAATCATGAATATAGTGGTGGTTTGTGATGAGAATCTTGACATCATGGTGATTTGTTTGTGCAATGTAAAGGATAAGAATATCTTTCATATAGCTGGGGGGGCATTGTGCATTTTCCTATTAAAACATAGGGAAAGTCCTTATGGACACCTAAAAACCCCCAATATAATTTGGTTGTAATGTTGAAGTTGGTTCAGGTATAGTTGTGTCTCAAACTTCCTTCTGTCGAGTTTTAAAATCTTATTTATTTTAGATGCTTTAGACCAGGCATGGGTATACGCCTCCTGGGATGTGCCTCCTGGGCACTTACCTCAGGCCCTCCTCATTTTCCCTGCCCTCTTTGTATGAAAACATGTTCACCTGCTGTGTCCTTATGCCAAAAACATGGGAGAGGGAGGTACATAGCAGGTGAGAGCCCTCTGAAGTGCTCTTACCCACTATATGTCTCGCCCTCCTCCCAACATAAGGATGGTGGAGCGACCTTATATTTATCTCAGAAGGACAGCTTGAGGACGGTAACCGAGAGCATTCTGGATTGAGCACACTCTGGAGCACACTAAGCCACTGACTCTCTCTCCTCCCAGCATAATGCCAAGAGGACAGCCCGAGGATTGGAGTAGGAAGATGGGAAGAAGGATTGGGGCAGTCACTGTGTGTCCCACCTTTCTCCCAGCATAAGGATGGGAAGAGCAACCCTGTTCTTATGCTGGGAGGACAACCTGAGGATCACCTGTGGCCTGCCCCCTCCTGGCCCCGTCACTTCCTGCCCCCTCCCCAACCAGTATGTGCCCAGGCCCCCCTCCTTCCTTGCCCGACCCTCCCAGCTAGCTCACAATGTGGCCCCAAGACCAAAAAGCTTGCCCATGCTTGCTTTAGACTCTTAGAGGAAGCACCTAACTTGACTTCTGTCTATTAACTCAACTGTTTTGTGTGAGTCTTGTTAGAACTGAATCACAACATGAGGCTTAAATGTAACAATATGAACCTGAGCCTGAGAAATAATTCAGTAATCTTCATTATCTTCTCATATGACTGTTTTTACTACTTTGTGCAGAGAAGTTTGAAGGCTCCAGAGTCTAATGAGCATGAAAATCTCTGGAGGATTTCTGTCTGGTGGTCTAACAGAGTTCACTTTGCTTGCAATCCTGGAGTCTCATTAGTTGTTAAGAAAGCACAAGGCCAAAGGACTGTGTTCCAGAAATACATATATTTCATTGAAATAGTAAACCCAGAACCCACTGATGTTTACCTTAGCACCATAAGAACAACAACAGTTTCTGTCACCTTTGCAAGCAGATATTATTGCTGCAAACAAAACAGTGAAAAAACATGAGCTGTTATGCTCTCTGTAAAAAATTGTATTGCTATGAAACTGGTTAGGTTTCTTAAATGCTAATGTCAAGCGCAAAGTAGTCTCAGTAGTCCATGCAACCTATATTCTTAGAGATGGCCATGACAGAGTTCAGCTGAGCTGATTAACAAGTGAGCACCCAAGCAAGCCATCCAAAGAGTTCATTCTGATTTGTTTTATCAGAATCGTTGTGTCTTTTTGCATTTTCCAGGAGCAATAGGGGAGGCACCTTTTGATAACTGCTGCATTCAGGCACTTTTACTATATGCCAATGTTCAAATTGAGGCATAGACTGTGTCTCACACAATATCATGGGTATAATGAATGCATCTATACTGTAGAATAAATGCAGTTTGACACCACTTTCACAACCATGGCTCAATCCTTGTGGTTTTATAAAATCTTTAGCCTTCTTGGCCAAAGAGCACTGGCGCTTCACCCGACTATTTCACTTCATAACAATTGAAGGGAAAACAGAATGCTATAACTGTGCAGTGTTCCCCAAAGTTAGCCCTTTCTATGATGATGGTGATTATCATCATTTAAAATTTCATCTGGATATTCTAGTCCACTTTTGACAAACACATAATTCTTAGTTAAGCATTTGAGCATGTTATATTGCTCTTTTTGGTCCTAGAATACCAATCTGTGGATTATAATAACAAAACATTTCCCTTTCCTACTGTTGATGGATATCGCCACTTATTGGTTCTATATGGTGTCTGTGCTCTGTTTGCTGTGTAGTTTTGAAGAAAGCAACTAATTTTTCTTACAATGCTGCCAATGAAATGATGAGCCTGTGCCAATGCAGTTATACACGCACGTCAGAGTGAGTGTTCATATGCATGTAGCACACATGGTTGAATGTTCTCTCAAACAATGAATTCCCCCTACACAGAAATTAAATTACATGGAGACAAACCTTGACAGACTAATTTTCTATGTGTATGGTGTTCAGGGCAGAGAGCACGGGGAATATTGTCATGCATCCCTTTAGGCGATCCCTTGTTGTCCCACAGTAAGATTCCAGGTGGAAGGCAGTCCCAGTCAGGGTTGACTTTATGCGCCTTCCTCTTGACATGGTTCTTCCTTTCACCCTCCCTTTGTACCTCTTCGAATTCTACAGCACTGCTGGACACAGCTAACCTCCAGTTAGAGCGCTTAAGGGCCAGGCTTCCCAGTTCTCGGTGTCTATGCCACCGTTTTTAAGGTTAGCATTAAGCCTTTCTTTAAATCTCTTTTCTGTCCACCAACATTACGTTTCCCATTCTTGAATTTGGAGTAGAGTAACTGTTTTGGAAGACGGTGATTGGGCATTCAGACAACATGGCTGGTCCAGAGGAGTTGATGGCATAGGAGCATCGCTGCAATACTGGTGGTCTTTGCTTCTTTCAGCACACTGACATTTGTCTGCCTGTCCTCCCAAGAGGTTTGCAGGATTTTTCAGAGGCATCGCTGATGGAATCATTCTAGGAGTTGCATGTGACGTCTGTAGATAGTTTACGTCTCTCAGGCATATAGCAGGATTAGGGGGACAATTGTTTATAAACAAGCACCTTGGTATTTCTATGGATGTCCCGGTCTTCAAACATTCTGCCCTTCATTCGAAAAAATGCTGCACTCGCAGAGCTCAAGCAGTGTTTTATTTCAGTGTCAGTGTCTCTTGTGGAGAGGTAGCTGCCAAGGTAGCGGAAATGATCAACATTTTCTAATGTTACACCATTAAGCTGTATTTCTGGCATTGGAGAGGGATTGGCTGGTGACTGCTGGAAGAGCACTTTGGTTTTCTCAATGTTCAATGACAGGCTGAGCTTCTTGTATGCTTCTGCAAAGGTGTTTAGCATGGCTTGTAGGTCTTCTTCTGAATGTACACAGATTACGTTGTCATTGGCATATTGGAGTTCTATAACAGATATTGTTGTGACCTTGGTTTTGGCTTTCAGTCTGCTGAGGTTAAATAGCTTGCCATCTGTCCGATAGATGATTTCCACTCCAGTGGGAAGCTTCCTATCAACAAGATGAAGTACCATAGCGATGAAGATGGGAAATTAGGTTGGGGCAATAACACATCCCTGTCATGCATCCCCAAATTAGTAAAGGCAAAACAAAGTTGTGGCTACCATGGAAATAAAAAATAAAAATAAAATAAAAATTAAAAACCCTTCCTGAAAACAACACTGAAAGTGTAATTGTAGGCTTCTATAACAAGCAATGATATTCCATTACTTTGAAGGTGAGGTTGCATCAAAAATTAGTACACCACTGTGTTCAAAAATTTCTGCATTCATCTAAGATGCAACAGTAAGCTTATCTAATATTGAAGGTTGGTGAAGCTGCTTGCTTTTCTAGGATTTTAAAACATATCAATGAAACGGATGAGGAAAATATTAAGCAATGGCCTCCCTTTTAACACCATGGGAGTTTTTTTTATTTTGTTACATATTATGGCAAGTTACAATTATACTCAAGAGAATAATACAACTTCCTTCAAGATTAAAAAAAATGGTAAAAGGAAGCATCAATATCCAATGGGAACCTGTCAGAAACTGAATCAAAATAGCTGAATGAATAAATGAATAAACAAATGCATTTAGCTGTGATTAGAAACCAAAAAGTTAATCATATATATATATATATATATATATATATATATATATATATATATATCCAGTTGACAGCCTATAGCAAATCTCTATCTCCCTAAAGCATAAGCCATATGATACACACACAGCTTATGTTTTTAAAAAGTCAGATTCTCCTATCTTTGCATTAATAGACCCTCTTGATTCAAAGGAATAGCTCCTGGAAACTGAGTGCTGTGATATGCTTATGGCTCCATTTACAGACTTTCTTATAGGTTCATAAATGGAAACGAGGAGGAGGGAATGGAATAAAATTTAATAACTGAATAAAAATGTAAATAAAGATTTGCCTAAAATTACTTGTCCAAGAAATAATTCTCCCTCCCCCTTAAGCTAATACTTTGATAAGCTCTGTACAGTGATCCTGATTTGGAGCGTGACCTTTGAAAATGCTCTCCAGCTTGATTAAAGATGTATTAAATTTGTTTAAATAAACCTCGTTGTAATGGCACATCATTTGTAAGAAGCTATTAGGGGGCTGGAAACTGTGCTGCTATATTTGCATGAAAATGTGCCCTGCTCAAATTGAGGATCTCTCCTGAATTAACTGCAAAGGGAAAGTGACACTTTCATAATTTTTTTTGACAAAAAATAATCTGCAAAACTTTATGCTAACCTCAGTGTGAGAGAGGAGGAAACTGTAGGTCAACAATGGAGCTACACAAGGAACACAGATTGTCCTCCAAATGATTTCTCACACACTTTCGGTCAAGGTTAGTTTGTAATTCCTTCAAAAATATGTATGACCATATCTGTTTCCAGAAAATAAATAGTAAGATAATTAAATAAAGGAGATGTAAGAGACACTTTGGGGTGTGATTTCACGTTGCATTATTACTCTCCAAATGAGAAATGTAGCTATGTGTTGGTTTGTTTTGTTTTTTACAGAAGATAGTTTTGAATGCCGGTCAATGGACTAACCACCTCATCACAAAGGGTTGAAACTGGCAGCAAATAACCATAAGAAGGGAAAGCAGGGTTCTTGGGGTTGCCAATCTGTAGTTAGCACTGAACAACAGATTCCTTTGAGGTTATCTACCTGCTGCCAGCCACTGAATTTTACCCCCTGAAGCCCAGTAACTCAGCACGAAACTACTGAAGATTACAAAGTTACAGAACAGTCAAGGTCATATTCACCCAAAGTTAGAAAGCAACATAGCTCTCTTGCATTCAGATAAACATTTCCTATTCTACTCACAATGCTGATGGATTTCTGGGCTTGGATGTTAATGGAGAAGTTAGAGAGTCTGGAAGGTTTCTCCCACCCTTGGACAAGGTAAGACAGAGTGCCGCAACATTTTGCTTTCCTGTATTTATTTCACTGCCATGTGGTATCCTGAAGTTTATTTATAACCTCTTACTTGGAAATTTCAGGAATGGTGGCATTCCACCTCAGTTGGTCATCCTCATTGGGTTGTTGCTTCTCATGTTCTCTGTTATTCCCCATGACCCCCAATAATAGTAACTTAATGCTACATCACTAATCCTTTCTTGATCTGGAGGTGAGACTATATACCATGGCTATATCGTCCAAATAATGGGAGAGCTTATTATCACAGATCCGATGGAAATATTTCTTGTATTTCTATTTATATATTTATTTTGTCTTTGCAAATCTGGCTAAGAAGCATGCATTTTCTGACTTTAAACTTTTTAAGTGATTTTCCAGGGGGTTAGACTGGATGGCCCACAAGGTACTTGGAGACTTCGTGTTGTTAGGGGACTGAATTGTGTGTAAACCCAATGGCATCATGACCATTGATATTATATCACCTGTTCCAGACCTAGATCTTGCACTCATTGCCTGTCCTGGCACAAAACTGTAAAGAATTCAGATTGATTGAATCTGTGACATCACACAAACTAAATTGGATATTTGGGAATGTCTGAGAGCAAGTGCCTCAAGGCAGATATACTAGTATAGTGAGCATTTTAAATTTGTACCATTCATTTATTTCCCTATTCGTATCTCATCTTCCTATGGAATGCTGAGGATAGTGTGACATCTCAGCTTTACCCATTTTCTTACATACTAGTTCTATAAAGAAAACCAGACAGAAGATGAAAGCAGTACATTCAATTAATATAATTATTGACTGAAGGTTTGAATTTTTGCCTTCTCGATTCAATAACTCTATATATCATGCTTTGCTAGCTTCCCACCTGCCATTTTCTACCCGTCTCACCTACAAACCTTCCAGTTCCACAGTGAAAGGAGAATGCCTATGGAGATTGAGCTATCTCAAGACATAATAGTCCAGAGAATATTTCAATCTAAAAAGTCGTTCTGAAAAGATTTCAGATAAATCAGTGTTGAATGGCCTGAATCACTAGATTAGAAAAAGACTAAATCTTAAGGGCAGTTCCAAGTAGAGTAGCCTTTTCAAATCAATTCAACTAACCTATTTATTGTTGCATAATTCAACAGTTGATTCTATTAGAGCTTTCTATTAACCAACAGGATCCAGGCCATCATAACCTGAGATCCTCAGAATTTGCAAATATAATTATATCAGACATCATATTGGTACCCATCAGATTTCCTTTCCTCATACTGATCCTTTGAACTGAAACTATATAATGTCATAGAGGCATTTCAGAAACACAAGATAGATAAGTTACTTTTCCAAGTTATCTGCTCTGTGATTCAGAGACATTGTATACCTACATACAACACTATATCTCTGGTGATGTATGGCATTTGTGCTATTCCTATGGAATATCAATCTTAAAAACTCTGGCAAAGACACTAAGAACTGGGAAACCCTGGTCCTTGAACGCTCCAGCTGAAGGTCAGCTGTGACCAGCAGTGCTGTAGAATTTGAAGAGGCACGAATGGAGGGCGAAAGGGAAACGTGCCAAGAGGAAGGCACACCAAGCCAACCCCAACCAGGACCACCTTCCATCTGGAAACCAATGTCCTCAAGAATAGGGCTCCACAGTCACCTACGGACCCATCGCCAGTACACTGATCCTGGAAGACTATCCTACTTGGACAACGAGCAATCGCCTAAGTAAGGGAATACCGTAGAAAGAGAAAATGGATGACTACTATGAAATGATTATTGACAGGAAGAGGTCTGCTCCAACACATGGTAGTAATGCTAAACTTGGGAAAACTTATATTACCACTACCTCTTGCACCACTAACAGAGAAGCCCCTGTCACAGACAAACATATAATATTTTCCCTAATCCCGAAAATCTCATTTCACTACTCCAGTGCCATCAATATTGAGGCAGAATTTTCTCACTGAAGAAAATGTTAGTTTAGCACTGCATGAAATATCACTGCTTGAGATCCTGGAAAACTGCTGTTCATCAAAGTAGACAATATTGGGCTAGACAGAAGTCTTAACTTTACAAAGGAATTAATTCCCCTGCACCCCATGTAATTATTATGCACATCCGGTCTGTCATTGAATAGAGTGGAGCACAACATAAACAGCCTTTAGGTATATTTTCCATTGTCAGGAAAAAGAAAATTGGTCTATTTTGTTTGCAAAGAAATTAGCATTGTGGAAATATAAATGAACATAGCTGGATGAAAGGAGGTGTGGGAGGCCCCTTTTAACAATGAATCATGACTGTCTCTGTTCCAATGGATTTATAGATGAATTTTGCAAAGTTTAGAGAAAGGTAAATTTAACACTCGATGCCATGGCATTTAGATGATTAGACAGATAGGTAGATAAATAGAAAGATAGATTTCACTCCCACATGAAGCATATAGATTGCCAAATGTACTTTAATTTCTTCCAATGGCTCCCAACTGAGTGGGTAACTGATACACTAATGAAAAAGTGTCTCTCCTTTAAATCAAACCTTAAATTAAAACCTTTCTCATTTGCCTTGTGAAGCCGGGGCTCTGGGACATCTACAAGAGCTCAGTAACACAGACTCAGTCTGTTGTATCCTCCAATCTTATTAACCCACAAAAAGATGATGATTGAAAACATCAGCTCTTGACTTTCCATCGTACATTCTGCATTAGAATTGCTGGCAGCAGCATTAAAAAGCTTTCCTTCTCCAAGTCAATATATTGCCAAAGCCAAATGTTCTGCAGCTTTCTCTCCTCAGTTTTTCTCCATACCAAGTCAGATTTTAAAATCCCAAAGTATAAAAGTATTTCTACTTTTATTTTTTCCCATTTACATTTTCTTTACGCTTACGGAGTTCAGATTAATTTACAATAATAAGCAGAATAGAAAAACATCAAACCATGCCAAACTAGGGGGTAAAACAGAACTACAACTGAAATAATAAGGTCTTGTAAACATACATTTCAGCAGAAAGATATAATATGGACTGCAATATATTGGCATGATAAGAGAAAAAATAAATCCCATGCTTGGTTTAGATTCTTAGCGATCTCTCAGTTTTAACCTGTGGTAGGAATTGATAGGGTACATGCTCCAAGCAGAAATACTCAAAACTATGATTATCTTACAGTCTAACAGATGTTGCTATGCCAGGTTGTAGCAAAACCATCTTTGTTGCTCTAGTCATTTTATCTGAACTTGGAAATTAAACTTTTTTGGACCATAGGTTTGAAAATTGTCCTACCAGTATGGCTACTAACCATATTGGTTGAGGGATTTTCAGAGATGCTATCCCAGAAAGTGGTTTCTCCAAACTAGGTTAAAAATAGCTGAGGACAAGGCATCCTTTATGATAGCACATAGATAGATGAATAAGGATGACCTCATCTATTTACTTGAATCTGATGCACATATTTTGTTTGCCTTAATTGCTTAGTCAAAAGTAAAGTATGAATTACAATTGGTGGTGTGTTAGAATTGCGTGCCTAAATTTGGCTGACGGAGGGCCGGCAGCTTCCCAACTGGTCTCAATCAGGATGTGAATAAGGTCAGTTGGGAAGCTCTGCACCCGCCCCCAAATCAAGCTGAAGCTAGTGAATTTGCCAGCTTTTGCTTGGAGGAGGGGTGCAACTTCCCAACTGGCCTCATTCATGAAGTGAATGAGGCCAGTTGGGAATCTGCCTTCCCTCTGTCGGACCAAGGCAGCTTCCCATTGCTTGTTAGCCAAGGTGTAATGGCTGATAGGCCAAGGAAGCCTGGGCTTGATGGAAGAGTTGTGGATTCCCATTTGGCCTCATTCATAAACCTCTGGGTTTGGAAGACCTTGTAAATGAGGCCAATTGGGGAGTCACCATCTCTCCATCAGACTGAGGCTGAGGCTTGAGGGAGATGCACAGCTTCCCTTTGCTTGGGGCAGAGAACATTTTCTTTGTAATGCGCCCTTCAAAATTGAGGAGCACGTTACAATTGATGACACATTACACTCAAGTAAATAAGTATATACACCCTTCTACCAATCCTGTTCCTGTAAATATTCCAATGTGTGTCATTACAAGAGAAGAACACACTTTAGGACCCCTGACATTACCTGAAAATATTTTGCTTCGTCATAATTCCCTTGTATGGTATAGCTGTAAGGTTTAAAGGAACACACCTATTATTTATCAGTTTCTAAGCATTTGCTGTCAAACCTGTAGTATCTCTCAATGTTTCATAATGTTGAAGCCACTATATTTAATTTTTATTAGGGAGCAGCAATATGATACCACTCTTCCTTATAGTGCCAGTTGACACATGCAGGAAGAAACATGTTTTCCATCAAGCTGAGCAATTTGACCCTGATTTGTAATTTATTATCCTGCATTGAGATACTTGAGCAAGGAGAAGAAGCCCAGTTCTAGGCAAATTGGTTCATCATACACTTTCTAGTTATTTTTTTTATTCTGAACTTTTACTAGGTCAATATGGAGATTGCCTTGTTCAGTCTATAATGATCTACTTATTAACTGCACCACAAGTTCTACTGCTTTAAGTTCTGTCAACCAGAACGATTCTTTTCATGCAGCTTCATGTCCCTGTGTTAGAATAATAGAATCATAGAGTTAGAAGAGTCCTCGAGGGCCATCCAGTCCAACGACCTGCCAAGAAGCAGAAAAATTGCATTCAAAGCACCCCTGACAGATGGCCACTCAGCCTCTGTTTAAAAGCCTCCAAAGAAGGAGCCTCTACCACCCTCTGGGGCAGAGAGTTCCCTTGCTGAATAGCTCTCACAGTTGGGAAGCTCTTCCTGATGTTTATGTGGAATCTCCTTTCCTGTAGTTTGAAGCCATTGTTCCTCGTCCTAGTTTCCAAGGCAGCAGAAAATAAGCCTGCTCCCTCCTCCCTATGACTTCCCCTCACATATTTATACATGGTCATCATGTCTCTTCTCAGCCTTCTCTTCCGAAGACTAAACATGTCCAGCTCTTTAGACCACACCTCATAGGGCTTGTTCTCCAGATCCTTGATTATTTTAGTCACCCTCCTCTGAACACATTCCAGCTTGTCAACATCTCCCTTCAATTGCAGTGCCCAGAATTGGACACAGTATTCTAGGTGTGGTCTGACCAAGGCAAAATAGAGGGGTGGCACAACTTCCCTGGATCTAGACACTATACCCCTATTTATGCAGGCCAAAATCCCATTGACTTTTTAAGCTGCCTCATGACATTGTTGGCTCATGTTTAACTTGTTGTCCACAAGGACTCCAAGATCTTTTTCACACATACTGCTATCGAGCCAGGCATCCCCTATTCTGTATCTTTGCATTTCATTTTTTTCTTTTGCCTAAGTGGAGTATCTTGCATTTATCTCTGTTGAACTTGTGTTCCCTATATTTTTATCAGTTTTATACTAATTTATGCAATGCTTTTGATATGAAATAATAATAATAATAATAAATAATAATAATAATAATGAAGTGTGTTTATAACACCCTTCCACCAAAGGGCAGATCATAGAACATATACAGATATATACTGACCAAAAAGTTGGCAGTTTGAATACAGGGAGTGGGGTGAGCTTCTGCTGTTAGCTTCAGCTTCTGCCAACCTAGCAGTTCAAAAACATGCAAATGTGAGTCGATAAATAAGTACCACTTCTGTGGGAAGATAACAGCTCTCCATGCAGTCATGCTAGCCATATGACCTTGGAGATGTCTACAAACACTGCCAGATCTTTAACTTAGAAATGAAGATGAGCACCATCCCCAGAGTCGGACATGACTGGACTTAACATCAGGGGAAAACCTTTATCTTTTCCTTACAAAGTCACTGACATGGGATTTGCATGGTTTTTACTCTCCCCACAGAGTTCTAGGAGACAGAGTTGGACGAATGATAGTGCAGTAAGGTTTTCTTTCTCTTGGCTATTTAATCCTTTGGTCTCATTTTGGGGGTGAATTCTCACTAATTCAGACTAGAGAAACTAGACGGATCTGTTGGGCTTTAGGGGATCTAGGTGCCATGGAAAATCTTTCCATGTTTTTCTCTACAATAAACACCTGTTGTATCTTTTAATCTTTAACACAAGTATTTTACACGAGTGATATGCATCAAGTTTGTATTAAATGGATGTCTTAAGATGTCTGGAATTAGATCTAATTTCAGCTGCGAAGAGGGGATTTGACTATCATTCATTTGTCATAGCTGGATCTCTTCTTATTGACAACTAGACTTTCAGAGATTTGGATTTTCAGGCTGACTTTTCTTCTTGGAATCCAACAACATCAATTATCAATTTGGAAAGTCTGGAAGAATGAATTAATGAGAAAATATCTGTAACTGTGACACAAATCGATCACACATCTCTACCATCATTTGGAAATCACTGGTTTAATTCATGTTTGTTGAATGCAGTTTTAGATCTTTCTCTTCTTTGGAAACATTGCTTATAACTTCACCACTTCTCTTTTTTCTAACTTATGTGATGTAATCCTTCACCCTTTGCTTGGTTTACACTTTTGTTTGTTTGTTGAAATTGTAAAAAATCTCATTTTGAAGTTTGTTTCTGTGAACTACCTTGGCATCAGCACACAGAGCAAAGGAATGTATAAATGGTTCTATGATTAAAGATTGCAAGCCATTATTTGGTGTTGGCATTGCTTGATGATGAACTATATGATCCAAATGAAACACTCCTAATTTTTTTTCTCTTTCTTTGCTTAAGTCAGTAATAGCTTGGACTAACTTCAAATGTAACTGATTTCCATGACAACGGTTATACATCAGCACAAGAGATGCTGCCCAGTGTTTTCGCCTCTACCTTTTCCATAAAAGTTTCAGCAGGCAGCTTTCTCAACTTTAGCTTATACACAAAGTACAAAATACGCATTTTTTTCAGCTGCTTTGCACATGATATCAGTCCTTTCATTTATTTTCTCCTTGAACATTTTCCTGAACAACAAGTTACTCACTTGTAGCTTTAACTGGTCTGGAATTAGGCCAAAAATAGTGGGTAACATTTAATCAATTCATAGATTTGATGATATTATAGAAAACCTTTTGATTGATCCTTAATTTGGCAGCATTTTACTGAGTTGATGTAGAGTCAGACAGCCATATAGGATTGAGAGAAGTAGATTTCCCTGCTTACCTCCGTTTAGTAACCCCTATATTCTCCCCAAAATGCTACATGGAAGATTGAGAAATCCTTCTGGGAGGGACAGGCTATTGTGTTTGTGTAAGGCAGATACTGGTCTCAATCCAATATAAGTTGTTTAAGGGCAAGAATAATCTCAGAGTATATATTCCACATAATCAAGTAAAGAGAAACACCTCTTTTCAGTTATTTACTGCAACATATGTGCATTTTCTAAAATGGAAAGAATTTGTTGTAACTTCCCCTAGTGTGAACTCCTCACATATTATACCCACCCCTGGTGGCGCAGTGGGTTAAACCCCTGTGCTAGCTAGACTGAAGACCGACAAGTCACAGGTTCGAATCTGGAGAGAGGTGGATGAGCTCCCTCTATCTGCTTCAGCTCCTCATGCGGGGACATGAGAGAACCGCAAGGATGATAAAACATCAGATCATCCGGGTGTCCCCTGGGCAACGTCCTTGCAGGTGTCCCCTGGGCAACGTCTCACACCAGAAGCGACTTGCAGTTTATCAGGTCGCTATTGACACAACAACAAAAAATCCCCACCAAGAAATTGGAAAGGTGATATTTTTTGCTGTTCCTCCTGCTCCCAACAGCTCCCTTTGTCCTCTGAACTCAGGGCCAGTTGACCCACAATACTGAGGAGTGCAAAAGAAAGAGACAATCAACACAATTTCCTTGAGTCCATTTCACAGTTACAGATATTTTCTCATTAATTCATTCTTCCAGATTTTCCAAATTGATGTTGGATTCTAAGAAGAAAAATCAGCCTGAAAATCCAAATCTCTGAAAGTCTAGTTGTCAATAAGAAGAGATCTAGCTAGCTATGACAAATGAATGTTAGTCAAATCTCCTCTTCGCAGCTGAAATTAGATCTAATTCCAGACATCTCAAGACATCAATTTAATACCAGACTTGAGCCTAGATTAAATGTCTCCATGCTGGATACTCCTGTAAGAGTTCATATGAATTTTGGAGGGTTTTTTTTTCATATATTGAACCATTTTTTGTTTTTCTGTTTAAAAAAAACCTTCAGAACATTTTTGCCAAAATTCACAAAACTCAAAAAACTTTTTCTTTTCTCCATGAGAATAGGAATGATTTGTAAACATTGCTTACATCCCTAGCTCAAAAAACTTCCTTTTTTTCTTTTTTTTAAATATTTTTATTGCATTTATTCAATTTAACATAAACATATTAAGTAAACATACCTTTATCACTAAATTATTCATATACTCTATGGGGGACATGAGAGAAGCCTCCTCGCAGGATTGCAAGACATCCGGGCGTCCCCTGGGCAACGTCTTCGTAGACGGCCGATTCTCTCAACCCAGAAGCAACCGGAGACGACTTGAAGCATGCAAACAAGGAAGCAAAACAACCAACGGTCCTTTTCAGGACCAACCATGATAATAATCGCAATCAACACCGAAGGAATGTCAGCTGCCAAAGAACAACTGCTCTATGAACTGTGCCGAGATAAGAAATGTGACGTGCTGTGTGTCCAAGAAACACACAGGGATGAACGACAGAAACGACCCAAAGTTCCAGGAATGATCCTAGTAGCGGAAAGACCACATGCGCAGTATGGAAGTGCTGTCTTTGTCAAACCAGGCCTCCAAGTCAGCAGTGCCCACAACACTGAAGAAAACAATATTGAGGTTATAACAGTAGAGCTTAATAACATCACCATCACCTCTGTGTACAAGCCCCCAAATGAAGATTTCTGCTTCTCCTCCCCCGAGAACTTTGACAGGCACCAAAGGGCGGTAGTAATTGGTGACTTCAACAGCCATAGCCATGTATGGGGCTATGCCCAAGAGGACAGAAATGGAGAGGCTGTCCTGTCGTGGTCTGAACTGCACAAACTATCACTCATCCATGATAGCAAGCTCCCACCATCCTACAACAGCGGGAGATGGCACCGAGGTTATAACCCAGACCTCTTATTTGTGAGCGACAGCATCGTACAGCAATGCACCAAATCAGTGGGACCACCAATCCCAAACACACAGCACCGACCAATAATATGCCAACTGTTCCCAACAATAAGGCCTCAGGAAGTTCGATTTAAACGAAGATACAACTTCAGAAAGGCAGATTGGACTAAATTCTCAGACATGTTAGACAACATGATCACATCGGTCGCGCCAGTCCCTGAGGAATACGAACATTTTATTGAAATAGTGAAAACCTGCTCACGGGCCTCTATACCGAGAGGCTGCAGAACCCACTACCTCCAGGGCATTACTCCTGAAACAGCTGCCTTGTTGGAAAACTATTACAGGCTCCACAACGAAGACCCATTCAGTGAGCAGACTCTTCAGGCAGCGCAGAGCATTGTGTCCTCCATCTCTGAAGCCAAGAAAGAACAGTGGATCAAGTTGATCACAGAGGTCGACATGGGCAGGAGCAGCCAGAAGGCGTGGAGGCTGCTGAGACGGCTGAGCAACGATCCCTCACAAACTAATACCCATGCCAACATAAAGGCAGATCAGATAGCACACCAACTCTTGAAGAATGGGAAACCCAACCTTGCCACCAAAGTAGGAAAGAAACCAATAGCCAGACAGCCGGAGACTGAGAACAACAACCTCCATGAACCCTTTACATCTACTGAATTGGACATGGCTCTCAACAAATGTAAGAATGGCAAAGCAGCTGGCTTGGATGATCTACGGATGGAACAAATCAAGAACTTTGGTCCAAAAGCAAGGCGCTGGCTGCTGGAGCTGATGAACAACTGCACTGCATCCTGTCAGATCCCCAAAATCTGGAGGAAAGCAAGAGTCATCGCCATCTTGAAGCCAGGCAAAGACCGTAATGACCCAAAAAGCTACAGACCAATCTCCCTGTTGTGCCACCTCTACAAAGTTCTGGAGAGACTTATTTTGCATAGAATTATGGAAAATATAGACCCCTGTCTGATCCCACAGCAAGCTGGCTTCAGAAAAGGCAAAAGCTGCACATCGCAAGTGCTGAACCTGACCCAGCACATAGAAGATGGCTTTGAAAGGCAGCAGATCACAGGAGCTGTCTTCATAGACCTGTCAGCAGCCTATGATACTGTGAACCACCGCCTCCTCCTGAGAAAAATGTATAATATCACAAAGGACTACCACCTCACCCGCCTGATAGGAAACCTGCTACAAAACAGGAGCTTTTTTGTTGAGTTCCAGGGCCAGAGAAGCAGATGGCGGAAACAGAAGAACGGCCTGCCTCAGGGGAGCGTGCTGGCTCCATCCATGTTCAACATCTACACAAATGACCAGCCACTGCCAGAAGGGACAGAGAGTTTCATCTATGCTGACGATCGTGCCATTACTGCTCAAGCAGGGAGCTTTGAGATGGTAGAACAGAAGCTCTCCGAAGCTCTAGGTGCTCTTACTGCCTATTACAGGGAAAACCATCTGATCCCTAATCCATCTAAAACACAGACATGCGCCTTTCACCTTAAGAACAGACAAGCATCCCGAGCTCTGAGGATTACCTGGGAAGGAATCCCACTGGAGCATTGCAGCGCACCCAAATACCTGGGAGTCACTTTGGACCGTGCTCTGACCTACAAGAAGCACTGCCTGAACATCAAACAAAAAGTGGGCGCTAGAAACAACATCATACGAAAGCTGACTGGCACAACCTGGGGATCACAACCAGACACAGTGAAGACATCTGCCCTTGCGCTATGCTACTCTGCTGCTGAGTATGCATGCCCAGTGTGGAACACATCTCATCACACTAAAACAGTGGATGTGGCTCTTAATGAGACATGCCGCATTATCACGGGGTGTCTGCGACCCACACCACTGGAGAAATTACACTGCTTAGCCGGTATTGCACCACCTGACATCCGCCGGGAAGTAGCAGCCAATAGTGAAAGGACCAAGGCAGAGACATCTCCAGCTCATCCCCTGTTTGGGTATCAGCCAGCACGTCAACGACTTAAATCAAGACATAGTTTTCTTAGAACTACAGAGACACTCGCTGGAACACCCCAGCAAGCGAGAGTCCAAAAGTGGCAGGCCCAAACCCAGCACCTCAATTCATGGGTGATACCAGATGAGAGACTCCCCCCTGGGCACTCAGAAGACTGGGCGACTTGGAAGGCGCTGAACAGATTGCGCTCTGGCACCACGAGATGCAGAGCCAATCTTAAGAAATGGGGCTACAGGGTGGAATCCTCGGCATGCGAGTGCGGAGAAGAACAAACCACTGACCACCTGCTGCAATGCACCCTGAGCCCTGCCACATGCACGATGGAGGACCTTCTTGCGGCAACCCCAGAGGCACTCCAAGCGGCCAGATACTGGTCAAAGGACATTTAACCAAATACCAAATTTACAAAATCTGTGTGGTTTTTTTTTCTTTCTTTTTTTTTTCTTTTTCTTTTTAATCTCTGTGTTTGTTTTGCTCTGTTGGAATTGTAATACAATGGTTGCTGATGACACGATAAATATATATACTCTATAACTACTACAAATTCCAACTAACTATAAATCAATTCAGACTTCTCTCAATTTACAAAACAAAAAAATAATAATTAGAATCTGACCAATACTTATAATCAAGTCACTCATTCTTCACTCTCCAAATGCAATATAATCGTGACATATATACAACATGCAAATTCTAAACATGTCCCATCCTTCAGTCTTATTCTGTTTTAGAAACATAATAATGAGCACTCTTTGAAAACTGACCATGATCCATTCCTGTTGTTTCTCTTTGATACTTTTTTTCCCCTCCCTCTTCCCCTTACTCTTAGTTTGTGCCCCCTCCACCAGGACCAACCAACTCATGTTGTTTCACCATTCCAAAATATCATTGTTTCTCTTGCTGGCTTATACCCCTTTCCCTCATTAAACACATACTCGATAAATTTTCCCCATATTTTCCAAAAGTCTGTTTGTTTACATATTCCCTTTTTAATTTTAATATTGCAAGTTAGCTTATCATTAATCGCTATATTCCAAATTTCCCTATACCATTCTTCTAATTGAATTTCTTTTTTTCCTTCCAATTTTTTGCTATCAACAATTTAGCTGCTGTTATCAAATTAGAAACCAATTCTTTCTCCTCTTGTACGGGAATTATATTATCATGTATAAGTAATAAAGCTAATTTTGGTGTAATCTCAGTCTCTATTTTTATTATTGCTCTTATTTCTTTGAATATGCTTTCCCAAAATTTTTGTATAATGTAACATGACCACCACATATGAAGATACGTCCCTATTTCCTGACAACCTCTCCAACACTGATTTGAATATTTTTTTATCAATCTGATTTAATCTAATAGGGGTTAGATACCACCTCCATATCATTTTGTAGTAATTTTCTTTAATTCTGATAGACATATTTTTTAGTATTCTCATATTCCATATGTTTGCCCATTCTTGATTATTCATTTCCCCCCAAGTCTGTTTCCCATACTTCCTTCAAATAATCTTGTTCCTGTTCATTCATTAATAACAGTTTATAGATATCACTTACTGTGCCTTTTAATGTTATATTCTCTTCTTTAGTCTCCCTTTGAGTTATCATCTTTTCTATTTTTGTGTATTCCCTACCTCCATTATACTTTTTCCTTATATCACTTGACCATTTACCCAATTGTAGATACTTATACCAATCTAAGTCTCCTAATTCCTCTTTGATTCTTTCCATATTTACCATTTTCCGATCCCAGTCTTTTACTTTCATTAAACCTCTGCCATTAAGTTCTACTTCAAGTTCTTTTTAAAAAATTTCTGGGAAGTTTTCTGTCATTAAAACTGGCATGATAGGAGAAATACTTGGCATTAGGGATTTTTTATATCTCCCCCAAATCTCTAAAATATTTTTTAGAAAGGGATTGTTTAAATTGTTATACCAATTCTTTTTACCCTTTTCTCTATTACCCCTATAAAAAATGTATTCTAATTTCAGTTCTAATTTTTTATCATCTTCTTCTAACCACTCCAAGCTCTTTTGTTTTGCTTAACTTTCTACTATATATCTAATTTGATTTGATTGATAATATAACTTGAGGTTTGGTAATCCAAGACCTCCCTCTTTCTGTGACTTATACCATAAACTTTTATTTATTCTAGCTTTTTTGTTCCCATTACAGTACAGATTTAACATGTTTTGCCAGATTTTTATTTCTTGATCTGAAATTTTTACAGGTAGCATTTTAAATAGAAAATTTAGTTTGGGTAATATCTTCATTTTAATTAATGCTATCCTACCGAACCATGATAATTTGAGCTTATTGTATACTCTGGTTTCTCTTCAGATCGTATAAACCTTTCGCCTTTTACAATAAGCTCAAAAAACTTCCATAATCAGAAAGTGCAATTTAATGTATGGCTTGATAATTCATGACATAAGCTGTTGATGATACTGAAGAAGCATACTACCTTTTGTTTGGAGCCAGGAAGTTTATTCCTTTTGCAGGTCATTAGATGCCTATATTCAAATGCATGGGAGTTGTTTCGCTATGATTTGGGCTCCAACTTCAGTGTTCCTTCTTTTTTTCTTACCTGATTATACAGATAGAAGCATGGAGAGCAGAAACAAATGCTTCAGATTTTTCTGGCAATATGGTTTTGCAGATCGATGCACCATAAGTTGTAGTGGGATTTGTGTAAACCAAATGTTATATTTGACAGACATACCTCCAAATAGAATAGACTTCTAATTAAAAACATTATATCATGTTGTTAACCTATTGAAAAAGGATTTTATTTAAACATAATGGAACGGTTGAAATGTGCCAGTTGCTTCCCAACCACTGGAATTCAACTGAGCTCAGGGATGAGGCCACCCACACCTGAAAATATTTGACCACTTATCTCATTCAGTGGAGGTCAACAAATCTCCCTCCTCCCCAGCAAGCCAGGAAGGGAAAATGAATTCTGGTAAAAAGATATGATGAACCAAAAAAGGTTCCAAATAAAATATATTAATCAAATTAATAACATCAATTACGGGACATTGTGGACTTTTAAATATATTATTTCCTTTGTATCCTATATTTTGCCAATGAGCACATTGCTCTCTTCTTTCTTATTTTGTTCTAATATCAACACTCCATGAAAAGAGTGATTGGTCCAAGTTCATCAGTTGAATTTCATGGCTCAGTAGATACTGGAACCTGGATGTCTCAAATGTCATTCCAACAGAATAACTACTGCACCAGATTTGATTTTTTTTCTTTTCTAAAGAAGGAACATCAATGCCACATAGTGCTAAAATATTTCTTTGACAAACTTCATTCTGTTAAACAAATGATTCTCCTAATAATATTAGACATGGCAAGTGGCAGAATGTATATTGTTTTTTTTCCCTTCCTACTTCATTTCTCCAAGATCAAAGGGATGAGAACAGTAAGGCTGAACCACATGGCAATTAGTATCCTGACAAAAGTTGTTTTGGGGATCTTGATGCAAGGTGTGATGACATCCAGGCATTATAAGCTGTCACATGTTGTTTTACATCATGTCATGATGATGTCACAAAACATACTGTGGCTTTTCAAATAATCCACAACATCACCTTACACCAAAGGGTCAAAATTAATGCAAATGAGCGCTGCTCATTTTGAATTACTGTAACTGTTTGGAGGCACAAGCAAATAAACACAACGAGGTAGCTTTGGATGTCTTTAGTCATAGCTGTCTTTCTGCTTTTCAAAGGCATTTAGTACAAATTATGCCTGACAACTGAAATCTGACAACAGGTTAAGGAGAAGTTGCAGGTTATCAGCCTAGTTTTGTCAACCTCCAAAAAAAGACAAGCTGACAAGGTAAATCTGTTTTCCAAGTCATCAAAGTTCAAGAGTATATATCATGAATGCCCTAAATAAATCTATTGGAATCTTCTCTTAAACTCCAAATAATAACATTTGTCATCTGTAGGTAATATATTAAGCAACAATGGCAGCTATGATTTCTACCTCTACTATGTGTTATGTCCCTGGTGACATCTCCACATTGTGGTATTGCCATTCACATTAGAAACAACATCTTGGCAATTGCTCTTTTGCCAAAGGAAAGAGGCTCTTTAGATGCAAACAGTTCAAAACAGATAATCTTGATTTTATATAGCAGTGTAGAAAAGGCTATGGAGACAGGAAACTGAAAGGTTGGAATATCACCCAGAGTAGAGTCACTGTGCCCCAGAAAAGAAGTCTAGGGGCTATCACTGGGAAGGTCTAGGATAAAGCAACACCAAAGTTGCTCATCAGTTGTTGTTGTACTCTACAATAAAGGCCTCCCTCATTCAAAAATCTGGCTTTCAGCAGAACAATATTTACAATTCATCTGAATGTGGATAAGGTGTCTTCTGGACTCCAACTCCTGGATTCCACTAGTTGGAATGACCACTGGTAATACTGTATTATAAATTCTCAGAGTTGTCATTCAAAAAATAACTCTCATTCATTGCAACATGTGAATGTTTCTACTAAGACAAAAATGTATACAAAAATATGTGTTATGCTATTTGATTCATATCAATTATCTGCAGCATTAAGAATGTGTTGCATTCTTGTATTGCCAATTGAAAAGAACACACAAAAGGCAATGAGTAAGATATCTTTCTGAACAATTTTCAATCAAAGTAAAGAATCCAGACTATTCAGAAGGCTTGCGTATTTTTGCTGAACCTCACTCAATTTCTGCTATCCGTATTTTGAGAGAGCTGCGGATTAGTTTTTGCACGCCTATCGAAAATGGGTGAGCATCTGAATGGCCATTTTCGGTCCACAGCTGGAAAATGCAGCAAGATGCAGCCTATTGGTGGCAATGGAGGGGGCTTCCCGGGCTCCCCCTCCTGTCCCCTTTTAGAGCTATTCATGTTAGTGTGTTCTGACCTCATCCCAGCTCTACTCTTCTTTCAGATAGCAGTTCGCGGAAAGATACCAGATGTGTGTTTTATGTTGTAGCCTTTAAATAGGATTCCTCATTACGTGTTTAAAGTATCCATTTCATGTGTAAAGGCACTTTTTCTTTAGTAACTAGACAAAAATTCCATCCATATTAAGAAAAGGAGACCATGAGTCTATTTGACACTTTCTCAGAAACTGCTGCTGATAACAGAAGTCTGCAACTTTTCTTAGTTCCTAAAGCTGATAGTTGTAGGATTGGGGACAAGCTGACTCATCTAATATGTTTATGCAACTGTAGACTAGAAAAGCTACATGAATCAAGTTGGATTGAGAATGGTATTATAAAGGGGTGATCGGGTGCAGGCAATTTAAAGAAATCATTACTGTGTTCAAACATTGCACTGGTTAAACACTGAATATTAAAACATTGCACAGCTTAAAAATTAATTTTAAGAAAGATCAATTATGGTGCAGTCTCAGCTCTAGGGATTTCTGGGTGAGATGGATTCTCTAGAACAATTTTATTCTCATTTAGGCTTTGTTATGGGTCCAAGCAGCCTTTTGGGTAGATGATTTATTTAGACACCGGACGGATGACTGTGTCTTTGTTGTTTCTAGTGACTCCTCATTGGCTTTCTATAGAGTTGAATACTCTTTCTCCTTAGATAGGAATTGTAGGTCTTTCTTCCCTTTTGCCCTAAATCTGTTGATGTAGATAAATTCTTATGAAAACTCAAAATAAATTCTTTACCCATCCTTATTTGTACTAATATTTTGAACATTTAAGTAGAAAATAAGACATCCTAAATTCACTCTGACTGGACTCTAATTTTATAAACTTGCTTCTTGCAAATCTGCTGTTTTCTTAATAAATGAATCATTGTCAGGTTTAGATATTCTGTTTTTTCATAATGCGAGGATTTAATTGTTCAATACTTTCATTCTTTGCAGGCAGCTGATTTTCTAAGCCTCCTGGAATTATATATATATAAGCCAATAACACATATGCTGTGGGTCTTGGCTGCATAAACCTTTAGTCACATACTGCTTTTATAATAAACTTTTAAAAAACAAATAGCGCTAATGCAAAACCAAATAAAATAAATGTTTTTGACAAACTTATTTAGTGACATTTAAAATGATAACTGAATTTCACAATTAAGATTCAGCTCAGAACAACTCTACACTTACAAGTTAGCATAAGTTCCTTGATTTCCTAATATTCATGCACTGAATGCCTCCTAGATTGACCGTACATTTAATGTTATTTTCTTATTCCAATTATTATCAAAATAATGAGAAAAACAAACATTGCCTGATGGTGTCTGAAGACAAATGAGATCTTGAGGTTGTAATGGAAAGCTCTTTGAGAATGTGGACTTTGTGGACAGATGGTATGAAAAAGGCAAATTGTGTATAAAGAATTATTAAAAGGGGGTTTAAAATAAAAAAATGAATTATAATATTGTTATACAACTTTATGATAGAACAAAACTTGGAATATTATTTTCAATTCTGACTACACAACTCAAGAAATTATATTTTTATGTTAGAAAATGACTACTAAAATGGCCTGAGGAAAAGTTATAGTATTTGTTCATTAGTTTGAAGACACAAAAAGTAACCTGGAGTTGGTGAGTGACATAAAGACTGATAAAAAAATATGCACACTATGGAGAAAGTAGACAAATATATGTTTATTCAATCTCATACAAGTTGAGAATCTCTCATCCAAAATGCTCAGGAGTGGCTTCTGAATTACCTGCACATTTATATACATGTACATAATAAGCTATCTTGAAGATAGGAACCCCATTAAATTCATGAATGTTTCATATAAACCTTAAACACATGGTAGGGTAATTTTATACATAATATTTTTTTTAAAAATTATGCGCATAAAACAACATTGGTGTACATTGAACCATCAGAAAACAAAGGTGTCACTATCTCCACCACCAATGTTGTCAATTTTGGATTATTTTGTCTTTCAGAATTCCAAATAAGGAATACTCAATTTGAGAATTAATAGTGGAAAATGTTGCTTGTAGAGTGAAATAACTCTTCACACAATTCAAAGCTATCCTTAAGGAAATTAATAAACTCAATGAGCATGGTAAGTTCAGTAGTATTTCTGAAAAGATCTTAAAACCTTCAGAATCTCTCATAGTAATAGACATGCTAAAAAACATACTTTTTTGGATAATAGTCTTTATTGTTATACCTATTAAGAAAAAATAGAAATAGAAACATATAATATTGTTTACACACACATACAAAGATAAAAAGTAAAAGGGAGATTGTGGAGCTCTAGTTAGTAGATTAGGGTTATATAAATATCTGCTGTTTTGGAAGATAATAGAAGTATATGTGTGTGTGTGTGTGCATGCACGCGCATATGTGTGCGTGTTATAGTTGTTACATTCATATCTTTCAAACATGTATTATTATACATGTCATTAATTTTTTAAAAGTTCTATAGCAAAGCAGATAAGTTCTTTTTGTCATCCAATGTCAAAACTTGTATCTTCTCATATCCAATACTCTTTCGATTATTATTTTCCAATTCTTTTGGATATTTGTTCTAGTTGAAATTATTTTCCTATAAATCCAGGGGAATCAGTTCCCTTTGTTAGTGAATTAATACTAGGTACATGAGACTTCACTATATTACATTTTCATATATTCATCTCTTTTTTAACACTTCAGAAAGTTTATGTATTTGTATAACTGTATTTCCTTCTAAAATATCTATATAACAAGGCTTACAATCCTTTCTGTTCAAATCAAAGTGCTATTAAATCAATTATCTAAGGCCTCTAGAGTCTCTTATATATAGAATGTGTTAACAGTACACAATGTGTCTATATACCTTTTTAAAATTTTAGTCCACAGATTTGTGGTTATCTTCCTCTGGTTTCAATAAAGGGTTTCAATTCTTCTTGAAGCATCTGTGTATTAGTTTGCTGTAGCGCTAAAGTTAATTTGTCCATTTCAACCATTTCAAAAACTTTGTAATCTACGCTTTTGATGTTGGAATATTTTGTTGTTTCTATAGTTTTGCATATTTGATTCTTGCTGCTCTTGTCATATAGAACAAAAATCTTTCTTTATGTTTCAATATTTGATTGTCCATTAATCTCAGCAGAAATTCTGGTTTTTGTGCAATTTTGTGTTTTAGAATAATCTCCATGTCTCTGTGAATCTTTATCCAGAGTGCTTTACCTTTTGGGCAAGTCCACCAGATGTGGTAGAAAGTTCCAGTCATTTGTTGACACTTCCAACATATGCTGGAACTTTTTTGAAAGTTTTTAGGAGTTATATACTAAAAAAAAAAAAAAACTTTAAGATGGGTATGCAAGATGGTTGGTTTTCTCCCAAAAAAACAAAACAAAAACAAAACCCTACCAATTTGTATGGTTTATTTTTTTTTTATTTATCGTGTCATCAGCAACCATTGTTTTACAATTCTAACAGAGCAAAACAAACACAGAGATTAAAAAGAAAAAGAAAAAAAAAACCACACAGATTTTGTAAATTTGGTATTTGGTTAAATGTCCTTTGACCAGTATCTGGCCACTTGGAGTGCCTCTGGGGTTGCCGCGAGAAGGTCCTCCATCGTGCATGTGGCAGGGCTCAGGGTGCATTGCAGCAGGTGGTCAGTGGTTTGTTCTTCTCCGCACTCGCATGCCGAGGATTCCACCCTGTAGCCCCATTTCTTAAGATTGGCTCTGCATCTCGTGGTGCCAGAGCGCAATCTGTTCAGCGCCTTCCAAGTCGCCCAGTCTTCTGAGTGCCCAGGGGGGAGTCTCTCATCTGGTATCACCCATGAATTGAGGTGCTGGGTTTGGGCCTGCCACTTTTGGACTCTCGCTTGCTGGGGTGTTCCAGCGAGTGTCTCTGTAGTTCTAAGAAAACTATGTCTTGATTTAAGTCGTTGACGTGCTGGCTGATACCCAAACAGGGGATGAGCTGGAGATGTCTCTGCCTTGGTCCTTTCACTATTGGCTGCTACTTCCCGGCAGATGTCAGGTGGTGCAATACCGGCTAAGCAGTGTAATTTCTCCAGTGGTGTGGGTCGCAGACACCCCGTGATAATGCGGCATGTCTCATTAAGAGCCACATCCACTGTTTTAGTGTGATGAGATGTGTTCCACACTGGGCATGCATACTCAGCAGCAGAGTAGCATAGCGCAAGGGCAGATGTCTTCACTGTGTCTGGTTGTGATCCCCAGGTTGTGCCAGTCAGCTTTCGTATGATGTTGTTTCTAGCGCCCACTTTTTGTTTGATGTTCAGGCAGTGCTTCTTGTAGGTCAGAGCACGGTCCAAAGTGACTCCCAGGTATTTGGGTGCGCTGCAATGCTCCAGTGGGATTCCTTCCCAGGTAATCCTCAGAGCTCGGGATGCTTGTCTGTTCTTAAGGTGAAAGGCGCATGTCTGTGTTTTAGATGGATTAGGGATCAGATGGTTTTCCCTGTAATAGGCAGTGAGAGCACCTAGAGCTTCGGAGAGCTTCTGTTCTACCATCTCAAAGCTCCCTCTTGAGCAGTAATGGCACGATCGTCAGCATAGATGAAACTCTCTGTCCCTTCTGGCAGTGGCTGGTCATTTGTGTAGATGTTGAACATGGATGGAGCGAGCACGCTCCCCTGAGGCAGGCCGTTCTTCTGTTTCCGCCATCTGCTTCTCTGGCCCTGGAACTCAACAAAAAAGCTCCTGTTTTGTAGCAGGTTTCCTATCAGGCGGGTGAGGTGGTAGTCCTTTGTGATATTATACATTTTTCTCAGGAGGAGGCGGTGATTCACAGTATCATAGGCTGCTGACAAGTCTATGAAGACGGCTCCTGTGATCTGCTGCCTTTCAAAGCCATCTTCTATGTGCTGGGTCAGGTTCAGCACTTGCGATGTGCAGCTTTTGCCTTTTCTGAAGCCAGCTTGCTGTGGGATCAGACAGGGGTCTATATTTTCCATAATTCTATGCAAAATAAGTCTCTCCAGAACTTTGTAGAGGTGGCACAACAGGGAGATTGGTCTGTAGCTTTTTGGGTCATTACGGTCTTTGCCTGGCTTCAAGATGGCGATGACTCTTGCTTTCCTCCAGATTTTGGGGATCTGACAGGATGCAGTGCAGTTGTTCATCAGCTCCAGCAACCAGCACCTTGCTTTTGGACCAAAGTTCTTGATTTGTTCCATCCGTAGATCATCCAAGCCAGCTGCTTTGCCATTCTTACATTTGTTGAGAGCCATGTCCAATTCAGTAGATGTAAAGGGTTCATGGAGGTTGTTGTTCTCAATCTCTGGTTGTCTGGCTATTGGTTTCTTTCCTACTTTGGTGGCAAGGTTGGGTTTCCCATTCTTCAAGAGTTGGTGTGCTATCTGATCTGCCTTTATGTTGGCATGGGTATTAGTTTGTGAGGGATCGTTGCTCAGCCGTCTCAGCAGCCTCCACGCCTTCTGGCTGCTCCTGCCCATGTCGACCTCTGTGATCAACTTGATCCACTGTTCTTTCTTGGCTTCAGAGATGGAGGACACAATGCTCTGCGCTGCCTGAAGGGTCTGCTCACTGAATGGGTCTTCGTTGTGGAGCCTGTAATAGTTTTCCAACAAGGCAGCTGTTTCAGGAGTAATGCCCTGGAGGTAGTGGGTTCTGCAGCCTCTCGGTATGGAGGCCCGTGAGCAGGTTTTCACTATTTCAATAAAATGTTCGTATTCCTCAGGGACTGGCGCGACCGATGTGATCATGTCGTCTAACATGTCTGAGAATTTAGTCCAATCGGCCTTTCTGAAGTTGTATCTTCGTTTAAATCGAACTTCCTGAGGCCTTATGGTTGGGAACAGTTGGCATATTATTGGTCGGTGCTGTGTGTTTGGGATTGGTGGTCCCACTGATTTGGTGCATTGCTGTACGATGCTGTCGCTCACAAATAAGAGGTCTGGGTTATAACCTCGGTGCCATCTCCCGCTGTTGTAGGATGGTGGGAGCTTGCTATCATGGATGAGTGATAGTTTGTGCAGTTCAGACCACGACAGGACAGCCTCTCCATTTCTGTCCTCTTGGGCATAGCCCCATACATGGCTATGGCTGTTGAAGTCACCAATTACTACCGCCCTTTGGTGCCTGTCAAAGTTCTCGGGGGAGGAGAAGCAGAACTCTTCATTTGGGGGCTTGTACACAGAGGTGATGGTGATGTTATTAAGCTCTACTGTTATAACCTCGATATTGTTTTCTTCAGTGTTGTGGGCACTGCTGACTTGGAGGCCTGGTTTGACAAAGACAGCACTTCCATACTGCGCATGTGGTCTTTCCGCTACTAGGATCATTTGTATGGTTGATAATTCTTAAATAACTGTAAGTTGTTGCATACTTGTGCTATTCTCAATAAAAAGGACTTTAAGGAGAGAGAGATCACTTTTTGTATATAGGAATACACTTTCAGAAAATTAATTAAGTGTATTTTGTTTCCCACCCACTACACCACACATATTAGAGGACATGGGGGCAATCTCTTGATGTAAGCTCACATCTTGCTCTTGCTCCACCTAAAAAATTGACACAATATTCAGCAATTCTATTGGACTGATATACAGAAGACTGTCTCCCTCTTTCCATTATAGAAAAGAAATTTGTGAGTGGCCCACAAGACAGCAATCAGGCTGCTGGCAATTTGGAAGACCAAATTAAAAATAAGCAAACAGATGAGACATTGAGTCTTAAAATTATCAACAGCACATGCACAGTGAAATGTTTTCTCAAATTCTCCAAAGGATTTTTAATTATTACAGATTGTATTAATTAGGTGATTATGCAATGAATTGGTTTGGAGCCATTCCCATCTATTATGTATATAATATTAGGCCTGCAATATGTTTCTTTAAAAAAATCAGAAAATGAAAATAGTTTATAGGTCTTATAAATTTCTGCTATGCTCTGACTGTAATTTAGGCAAGTTGCTTGTTCAAGCACAGGGCAACACTGTGCATTTGAAAAATGCTTCAGAGGTTGACACTGTGAATAAAGGTGTAATGTACTGCATACTTAGGAATGCCATATGAAGGACAAGGATGGGGGCAAGGAATTGGCTACACCTGCACATTAGGTCACATCCAAGCCATCAAGCATGTCCTCCCATTGCCACTTTAGTTTGAGGGTTGGAGGTGAAAAGGACAAATGCTTGTAATTGCGAAGAGCTTTCTTTCCTTCGAAAACTCTTTTTCAATTGAAAAGTCTCACCCAAAATTGGCCCTATATGTTAAAAAGGAGCTGGGGTTAGTAGGGAGCACAAGGCTTTGGGGCTGTAAAAGTGGGGTTCAAGGACCACAGGAAATCCACAGGCTGCATTTTCTTCATCCTTGAGACAGGGCATGGATCCTCCATGTTTAACACACCATATGCTGTGTTTGTAGCCCTTGGATCATATTTCCATTCATTGTAATTAGTATTATTATGAAGAAATTATCTTGAGCTGACCAGTTCCACATGAAGAATCTGGGAAGGTTCATCTGTGATGATTTAAGGCAAGAGGAAAGAATAGTAAGGATTTGAGTTGCCCATTTAAATGGGCACAATGACTCTACTACACAACTGCATACAACTGGATAAGTCTGGTTTCCTTGATAAGAAAAGGAAATTCCATCTTACCCAGCACCCACAACTTTATATGTAGCATGGAAACTTTCACAAATGGGTGCAAAAATGTTGGAAACTGAAAGGAAAGAAAATGTTCACAAAATGCCTTGCCTACCTACCCCACTACATTTTGACTAAGCATTGTAAAAGGAATATTTAAATAAATCTTTTTCCATTGCTGCAACACTGGCTTGTTATACCATGCTGCTATAAATATAGATATGCATACATATATAGGAAACTTGATTCAAAATAGTTGTTTTCAAGAAATTTAATTTTAAAACATTTTAGTACCTGTATGCTATATATAGTCCCCTCTAGAAGCATCCTTTATACTTATAGGTGGCTGAATTTGTTGAACTCTACATAAATGTCAATACAATTTAGAGAATGTATACAATGTTTGCACCAAAGGTGAAGACCAGGTTGCAAGCCAGTCACACATCACCAGCTTTACAATCCTTATTTAAAGCAAGCTGTCAGTTGATGTCCAAAATGAGGACATTTCCTTTTCACAGAGAGAATAAACTGTCCCTAGAATACTTCAATGCATTGCAGTGTTGTTGTCTGAGCAGCTCATGGGAGATGGATGGGCCGCTGTCCCATCAGAGATGTTACTGACAGATTATTGTCTGGTGACCATTTCCAGTTTCTTCAGAACAGATAGTGAAACTCCCATAATACATGTCACAGAAGAGTGGAATTAATAATGTGTTGGGAGTACTCTCCTGTCCTCTTTTTCAAATATCTTGACATTGAGAATGAGTGACAGTCCCAGAATAGGTTTCTTCCTCTCTAACACTCGTAACACATATTCCCTGAATGGTGTCGACAATCTACAGCATGTACTTGTAGGTAACTAGGTCTAGGGTTCTGATGACAACTCTCTGGCAGTCATACGCTGACACATAGACCAAAAGCCCTAATGGAACATTCAGCCGACAAGTCTTCGGTGATGAAATGTACATGGTGTGGGAGAAACAGCACAGGTATGGGTGCTCTCTACTCTTTTAATGGCTTGACATGTTTCTCCTGCCTTAAAAAAATTATTAGGGAGGTAATTAATACTTTCTTAACATTTCAAGTCATCCAAAAATAATCTTACCATAGTTATGCATTGTGCTATGACTTTTCATTTGAAAATGAATTGTTAAATGAATAGTTAATTATTGCTATTAGTTTAACGTATTTGATTTTCTTTGTTAATTGCCTCTCTTACTGAGAACTGTGAGAAAATGAACCCAAAGGGAGGAAAAAAAATACTCTCTCAAGTAGCCTTGTTGAAAGGGGCATCCTTTTTGTAAACATGTCTCACCTTCCTTTAATTGGCTCTGCAAAATGCCCTGCTGATACCTGTCAAGGGCCTCAACTCTCTGATGCCTGGAGAGAAAGAAATTGGAACTTGACAAATATGTAAGGAATCCCAAACATACATGAGGTATGGAAGCAATGCATCAGTGAATGTTGTTGATATAGATGTAAGATGACATCCTTTCCTGTGACGGTAGAAAACACTGAACTATATTATTTTTACCATATTGAGAAAACTGTTTCAACTGGGGCCAGGTAACTCTTTCTGATCTTAGAACAAAGGTGTGCAACCCTACAGATATTATGAAATATTGTTTACTTGTTTATTTACAGGACACCTTTCTCCTAACTTGGGGCCCGAGGCAGCTTACAAAAGTTTAAACCAAGATAATCTTTAAAAACATATAATTAAAAGGTTAAAACAATTGAGTCAATTGTTGGAGAAAAACGCTATGAAATTTCAAAATGTGTAAAAATGTTTTAAAACATAATTATAACGTTAACAAATTCAGAATAAACATCCCACAAGAATGCTCTCTGTAACCAAATAATCCTTAAATTATGTTTGAACACCAATAAAAAAATTAATTTTCATAAATCTCAGGCCACGGGGCTATTGCCCAAGGATTATAGGAATTATAATCCAAAACACTTATAGTGCCCAAGTGTGACAATTTCTGCCTTAGAGGAGACAGAAAGTATTCGTGTAGTAAACTGTAGGACTGCAGTTTATTTGTACATTGTTCTAACATGGCCATATAGCCTGAAAAAACCTACAACAACCCAGTGATTCTGGCCATGAAAGCCTTCGACAATACATTGTTCTAACAGTTGGGGGCCAAGAACTGTATTCTGTCAAGGTGTCAAGGGCCACATGCCGTCTTTGGCAGCCAGGCCAAAGCTTTCAATTGGGAAAGGCCAAAAGTGGGAGAGCATGCTACCTTGATTATTTGGATCTTGAAAAGTTACTTGTTAGAATAGCACATGTAATGACATGCCAAAGCTATCACCTGATATCCTGTTCATGAACTATAATAGCATAAGTCTAACTCACACAGCACAATTCACTTTTAAGATTCTTGAGCAGGACAGAAATCTTTTCCAACTATCCAACAACCGGCAGTGACATCCGAGCAAGTAATAATAAAAAGATGTTTTAGGAAACTGAGCTCAATTTGAAATGTATCCTTGCGTTCCAAACTCCCTGTTGTATTTTACCAATATCAAGCCTTATTAGATATTAAAAATATAAAAAAGAAAGTGTAAAAAGTGACTTTATATGTAATAATGGATGATGAAATAATGGGCTAAAATGTTATTTCTGTTTTGAGAAACTGTGTACCACAGCTGTCATGTCTTGATGCCCAATGTCATGGAAAAAACCCCATACCTTGAAGAAATGTATCAGGTGTGATGAGCTTCTCTGTGGTGTGTACTTTTGAGTTTCCTCTCAGAGTATGATGGTTCCATGAATTTCTCATGTAAGGAATACCTCTTTAATTATGCTTTATGGCAGATAGTGGGCTTTTTAAAGATACAGTGAAATCCATATTTTGATTGATTGATGATCAGAAAAAAATATATCATGCAGAGCTTAAAATCTACCTCAAGATGCCAGCTATTTAAAGCAGGGTTTCTTAAACTTTTTCCACTCATGGCCGCTTTTTGAATGCAAATAATGTGGCAGTTTTACAGAGAAATATACAGGGAAGCTAACTGCAAACAATACATTTGTTTAATATTCAGGAAAAAAACAAACTTCTTAATAGGTACTTCCTCACAACCCTGTATCACATGCATTTCAGATTTTTTTTTAACTGTTATTCTGAAAACATGGGAACACTTGCTATGACAGAAAGAAGTTTAATATGGTGCAATGTGTGTGGTTTATGGTTTTAAAATCTTTAAATGTGCTTTAAAATATTTAAATAAGATTGTTTATTTTTCCTTAAAATATTATTAGAATTTTTTTAGCCATATTTTGATTTAATCTATGGTGTAAGTCTTTTAGGGTCACTTGCCAAGAGAAAGGCATGATAGAAAGTAAAGAAATACAGTAGAGTCTAACTTATCCAACATAAATGGGCTGGCAGAACGTTGGATAAGTGAAAGTGTTGGATAATAAGTAGGATTAAGGAAAAGCCTATTAAATGACCAATTACATTATGATTTTACAAATTAAGCACCAAAACATCATGTTTTACACCAAATCGACAGAAAAACCAGTTACATACATGGTAGTGTTATGTAGTAATTATTGTATTTACAAATTTAGCACCAAAACATCACAATGTATTGAAACAGCTATGGATCCGGGTGGGTGCCAGACTGCACTGGATAATACAGAACATTGCATGAGCAAAGGCTGGATAAGCGAGACTCTACTATACGTACATAAATTTCTCTGGTCGTTTTTGTACAAATCCTCCAATGCCTCTACCAGATCCCTGTACTGTATCTCCTATTTCTTGCCTCTCTGTCCAGTTATGATTCACGTGTTTGTGATTCATAGGCACATTATTGTGAAAATGTCCACACTGAAGACATATGATAGGTTGAATGCTTGGTGATACAGCTCATTTCTAGCTGTAAGTTAGTCATGGTTACATTTGACCCATGTTCTGAATGATGTCTTCAGTTTTCTCTCTAGTATCCACATATGTCCAGTGAACCAAATAATCCCACACTTAGTTGTATTTAATTATTATCCCTACCACACCATAATCTTTGTTTCATGAAGAAATGGTAGCAATAACTTTCATTGACTTCTGCCATTAGATCTTATATTTTATTCACTGAAAATATCAGTGCACCAGGTGATTTATTCCTCATGGAGCTTGACCTCCTTCCTTGAATGCATATGCCGTACAAATACAAATAGCTTGCTTAAAATGAGAACTGAAGAAATGTTAGCATGTACAGGGAGCTATTATAAGCGTAAGTGCCAGGAGGCTGATGTCAGACTTAGTTGAAGCTTCGGGCTAAATGTGTGAAAGTTCAAGTCATGCAGCAAAGGAAGCAATAGTTTACCTACAAGCCAATAATGTCAGAGTCTAGAAGGAGTATACCATGAAAAAGGATACTTCCTAAATCTTTCATAATGCAATGAATTCTCAAGAATAAATATCTCACTGCAGTATTAGGCCAATAAAATCCCAGGGTCTTAAAGCATGAAGAATTCAGTTATTAATCTAACCTTGCTAATTAAAAGTAGTTTGTTGTTGATTTATCAAATTAGCATAGTGTTGCTGCAATCCACACTGTTTGCCAGGGCAGCTCCTTTTTTTTGAACATTTGCCTGCACGGTAACTTTGTTTCATAAACCATTAAACTAAACATTTGATACATAGGCCAAAAGTCATTTTTAAAGGTTTAAAAAGATGTCAAGAGGGATGCCTGTGGGAATTTGCTTTTGGCTGCTCTTGAGTAATTTAGTAAAATTTTGACATTTAGGGGAGAAAAGTAAGTATGATTGTGTTATTTAGAATTGCAACTAGCTTGCATTACTTGGGACAGCTTTGGAATTAGCAAGGAAATGTTTGACCTTTGTCTTGAATGCCAAGTTATAGGGAGGTATAGATGAGTCCTCTCAAAGTGCACATGGGTATGCAGGGTTATACGGGCAAGTTTACACAAATCTCTCCTTCGCATACTGCCCTTGCCATCCTATCATCCACTCATTTCATCCAGCTCTACATTTATGTGTAGAGCTCCTCCACCCAAGAGGGTTTCTTAACTATGCAAGGAACACTTATGAGTAAGCTCTAGGAGACCACTAGAGTCCCTTTGCTACCTAAGGATGGGCCTCAGACATGTTGCCAAATGATGGAAATAGGTCACATAGCTCTGCAACCAACATTTACACAGCTTGAAATGTCCCAATACAATGTCTGAATTCCTTATAATGTGTACACACATTACACACACACTATTGTCAATGGTGAAGGGAGCTTCAAGGGTATACCAGCATAGTGGTATGAGAACTGGACAAAGACTTTAGTAGAATGGATTCTTAATCAGATATGGAAACTCACTGGGTGCTTTGGGCAAGTCACAGGTTCTCAGCTTCAGAAGAAGGCTGAATGAATTTGGTAGAGAAAACCTTATTGCCATCCGTGATAGCTGACTTGAAGGTGCAGTACTCTTTCTCCCACTCTTGTTGTCAGTGTATTGGAGCCTCCTGTAAGAAAAAGGGAATGACTGTTGCTATAAGCAAGCCCTTTTCTTAGAATCTTCAGCAAATGAAACAACTCTAATTCCACCTTATAGCTCACTTATTAAAATATAAATACAAAGGGTGCATTGGACCTTCAAAGCAACATAAGCTCATCACTTCAGAAAAATGTAAATGTCCTAATAACATGTGGAATGGATTAGCAGTCTTGCACATAATGCAAAATTCTCTTCCATATCTTCTGAACAACTCTGTTGCATTCTTTTGTGAGAGTGTTGCAAATTTTATCCTTGAGATTAGTAACTTTTAAGTATGTTTTCCTTTTATCTGTGATTTTCTCATGTACATACCAGTGTTGTATGCCAACAATTTGGTTATTCAGAAAGAAAAGATACCAGACAGTTTCCCATTTGCAAGATTCTGATTTGATGTGATTCAAACATCCCCAATGACTGTCCTTTTTATGCATTAACCAATCTTTAGCTGGGGAGACTATCACCTCACAGAGAACTGTGATCATTTTTCCTCCTCAGGAGCAATTTGGTTTTGTTCTTGCTGCTCGACTTTGTTTTAGTAAGTTTCAGTAACTTTCACAGAGGGCTGTCTTAAGGGTTATGAAAGATAGACTGCTGAAATAGCACCTGACATTTCACGCTGAACTCCTGTAGCACTGCTGATTCATTGACCGCACTCTGGGCAATGTACATTTACAGCCTCATTTTATGTTTAAAGACTTCCTGGGCTGGGTGTGTAAAAGACAGATTTCAAAACTCACAATGGAAATCCCAGGATTTGTAAGTTATTTGCTCGCAAATGACAGACTTGTTTTTCCACAAGAGGATAGTTGGGCATGATTTTTTAATTTTTTTTTTAAGGTGGGTCAAGTGGGTGTGCTATGATGATCACTTTACAATGTTTTCCATTTGGTTGTTATGTGCTCCATTCGGTTCTTGCTGCAAGTAGAGTAATCAGCAGAAATTCAAGCTTTGACACAATTTCTTTTTGGGAGGAACCTCCTGTGAACTGGAAACACTGTAGCAGTAGTGGTGGTGAAAAGGAAAAGAAAAGAGGATAACTTCCAACCCTAACAAATTTGCAGACAGAGAGCTACAGGATATGGAAGAAATTTCTGGGAAAAAAGCCACATACACCAGCAAATATATACATAAACAAAGACATATATTCTATATATTTCTGATCACAATTGTGTCAGGAACTTTCAAGTATCCGGAATGATTGAATGCACAACAGGTAAGGGCTACCTGGAAAACAATGAATGCAGTGCATAGGCAAGAGAAGATGCAGTAGAAGCAGCCAAGGCTGAGCTATAACCCATAAAAGCAGACTGTAAGGAGGATGTGATTATTATTTATTTACAGTACTTATATCCCGCCCTTCTCAATTTCACTAGGAATGGGTGGGTATGCATTGGGCGGGGGGGGGGGGGGGGGCTGTGAATTTAAATAGGGATTTTTGTGTGTTTGTTTTAAAAAATAGTTTTGCCTTTTTTCGCATTAACTTGACTTAGTGTGGGAGAGGTTTAGGGGATAGCCTAACTCCCTTGAGTCCTCATGGGGCGAATATTATTTCAATTTCAACCCCCCTCCCAGCCCTGTCTTTTGGCTTATGCACTCTGTCCTTCCTCCCCCCACCCCCAAATGTTTTGAAATTCCATAAAAGCTCTTTCTTCTAGTTCATCTCTTTGTCTGCTATTCCCTCTGCAGCCCTACCTTCTGGCTTGTGTGGACTCGCACCAGTCCAGCAGCCTTCCTCCTTTATTTATAGAAAAAAATTAAAAACTACTAAAAATCATGGGTTGTTGTTCATTCGTTCAGTCGTCTCCGACTCTTCGTGACCTCATGGACCAGCCTACGCCAGAGCTCCCTGTCGGCCGTTACCACCCCCAGCTCCCTCAAGGTCAGTCCAGTCACTTCAAGGATGCCATCCATCCATCTTGCCCTTGGTCGGCCCCTCTTCCTTTTGCCTTCCACTTTCCCCAGCATAATTGTCTTCTCTAGGCTTTCCTGTCTCCTCATGATGTGGCCAAAGTACTTCAGCTTTGTCTCTAGTATCTTTCCCTCCAGTGAGCAGTCGGGCTTTATTTCCTGGAGGATGGACTGGTTGGATCTTCTCGCAGTCCAAGGCACTCTCAGCACTTTCCTCCAACACCACAGCTCAAAAGCATCGATCTTCCTTCGCTCAGCCTTCCCTAAGGTCCAGCTCTCACATCCGTAGGTGACTACAGGGAATACCATGGCTTTGACTAGGCGGATCTTTGTTGCAAGTCTGATGTCTCTACTCTTCACTATTTTATCGAGACTGGACATTGCTCTCCTCCCAAGAAGTAAGCGTCTTCTGATTTCCTGGCTACAGTCTGCATCTGCAGTAATCTTTGCACCTAGAAATACAAAGTCTGTCACGGCCTCCACAGTTTCTCCCTCTATTTTCCAGTTGTCAATCATTCTTGTTGCCATAATCTTGGTTTTTTTGACGTTTAGCTGCAACCCGGCTTTTGCGCTTTCTTCTTTCACCTTGATTAGAAGGCTCCTCAGCTCCTCCTCGCTTTCGGCCATCAGAGTGGTGTCATCTGCATATCTGAGGTTGTTAATGTTTCTTCCAGCAATTTTCACCCCAGCTTTGCATTCATCCAGCCCCGCACATCGCATGATGTGTTCTGCATACAAGTTAAAAAGGTTGGGTGAGAGTATGCAGCCTTGCCGGACGCCTTTCCCAATCTTGAACCAGTCTGTTGTTCCGTGGTCAGTTCTTACTGTTGCGACTTGGTCCTTGTACAGATTCCTCAGGAGAGAGACAAGGTGGCTTGGGATGCCCATCCCACCAAGAACTTGCCACAATTTATTATGATCCACACAGTCAAAGGCTTTAGAATAGTCAATGAAGCAGAAGTAGATGTTTTTCTGAAACTCCCTGCCTTTCTCCATTATCCAGCGGATATTGGCAATCTGGTCTCTCGTTCCTCTGCCTTTTCTAAACCCAGCTTGAACATCTGGCAACTCTCGCTCCATGTATTGCTGGAGTCTTCCTTGCAGGATCTTGAGCATTACCTTACTGGCATGAGAAATAAGGGCCACTGTACGGAAGTTGGAGCAGTCTTTCGCATTTCCCTTTTTTTTTGTGATTTTTGTGTGTTTGTTTTAAAAAATAGTTTTGCCTTTTTTCGCATTAACTTGACTTAGTGTGGGAGAGGTTTAGGGGATAGCCTAACTCCCTTGAGTCCTCATGGGGCGAATATTATTTCAATTTCAACCCCCCTCCCAGCCCTGTCTTTTGGCTTATGCACTCTGTCCTTCCTCCCCCCACCCCCAAATGTTTTGAAATTCCATAAAAGCTCTTTCTTCTAGTTCATCTCTTTGTCTGCTATTCCCTCTGCAGCCCTACCTTCTGGCTTGTGTGGACTCGCACCAGTCCAGCAGCCTTCCTCCTTTATTTATAGAAAAAAATTAAAAACTACTAAAAATCATGGGATGATCCAAATATTCTGAAACTTGGGAGGCTTGCAGTCATAAATGTGTTATCCAAGTATGGCCATTTTCTTCCTGATAGCCATAAAATGATAGAAAGAGGAGCCTCACAAGTTCTCCCATGGTCACCAATGAGTCGAGTCTTCTCAAAATGTAAATGGAACTTTTGGCTGACAGATCACAAAACAGTATTTCCCCCTTCCTGATTTCAGGAATTTCCTGATAAATTGAACAGGAAGTAGATGAAAGGAGAACCAAAATGAGATGGGGTTTTGACAAATCTTACACCCCTTATCTACCGTGACTGGTAGAAGTCTCCCCAAGTTTGAAATATGCATCTTTCCCAGTACTTCTTTGAAATCTGAGGGACAGAACCTGGGTCATCTGCCATATGATGCATCTGAAATGACAACTTTACAGCCCATTGGAAGTAGTGGGTTTTGAAAAAGATTGTCAGCATAAGTTTTCACTAAATTCTGCCATCTCAGTCAGGTTTCTGTGAAGCAGGGATAGAATGCTTCCCTGAGAAGGATATTTGCCATCATTCTTATTGGTCCCTGTGTCTTGGGGCCATTCCAGACAGCCATGTAATCCAGAATATCAAGGCAGAATAACCCACAATATCTGCTCTGAACTGGATTATCTGAGTCCACATTGTCATACAACCCAGTTCAAAGCAGATAACGTGCGGCTTTATTCAGTGTGGAAGGGTCCATTATCTTTTCTGAAAGGAACTAACATTGCTTAGATCTACACTAAGAATTCTGTCTCCTATGATACCATCCCACAGCTGCTCAGTAACAGATGATTTCAACATGCCACACTATTCATTTTTTTGGAAATGTGTTGTCCCGGACTCCACCACTCTGAATCTGCAGAGTACTACCATGTTCCCAAACCATTCAATTGTTTTAAGCAAGACATTTTGAGAAGATAAAATCATTGCTTTACTGTTATCTTCTATACATAACTTCAAAAGCAATAAATTGGAAACAGTACTGGGTGTCTCAAGACAGCTACTTAACCGTATTTCCACAGCCGTTCACAATTAGTGTATTCTTTTCTAGACACCCACAACATTCAATGACCTTTAATGAAGAAGAGGAGAAAAAAAAGCAATAATATGAATTTCCCTAAAATATGTAAATATAACTTGTCAAGAGAGTAACAACAGAACTCAGTATCAGACTCAGATTCTCAAATGTCAACTGAAAGAGCACCCTGCTTTTGACTGTAGTAGGAACAAATCCGTCTTGTTCCTACTGCCAGTGATGACAGTGTTCTTTTGATCTTTTCCAAGCTGGGCCTCCATCAACATTCACTTTAAGTTCTGACCTCCACAACACAGCACGATGATCCACATGCATAGAGAATTGTGCCTTGGAGAGAAGATCCAGCACTGGTGCTAGAGATTATTAGAAGAGGGCATCTAAGGGGCAGGAGCTATGTATATGAGATGCTAACCATATCATAATGAAATATACAAGGCATGGGAAGCACAAATTTCATGATATCTATAGGGTAGCTGTGGCCTTGATCAACAATACACACATCATACCTCCTTGTACATGTGTACACACACATACACAGAGACCTGGGTTGCCTGGTGAAATAAGGAATTGGGCTCTTGTCCCTTAAATAGTTCTTTAAAAGAGGGGATTTCATCTGATGCTGCTTGTCACACAAGTGACACCTTCTGAATTTTCCTCCTTTACACAACCAGTCTCTCTTCTTAGCAACCTTAAAATATTCATCTACACAGGGCTACCCCGTGGCCATTGGTGACTTCCATGTCAGTTCGACAGTGATTTCAGCTTTTTTACGATGATCTTTAAAGGAGTTATCCATGCTGCTGAACCTATTGCGGTTGTATGACTCAGCACCCATAATTGTTTCTTTCAGTTTCAGACTAAACTCTTGAATGGATTCACCATCCCACTTACACCAGCCACTGTGGAGCAGCTAGCCCACAATTCATTGACTATGTGAAGGACATGACACTCCAGTCATTCCATCTAGAGAAGCTAATCTAAATGACACCAGAAACTTATTTCAATATAGGTGATGCAACAGCAGTAACTGATGGAATTGCAAGGTAGGCTGCTTGAAATTACTCTTTTTATGAGGGAAATTGAGATCTGACCACCATGTTCTCTTCATAGCCCTGAGCATAAGTTGCCTGAGCCGTCCACCTAACTCTAATGATAGAAACAGCTTTTAATGCACATATAACTTGATACTATAGCACCTTCCAACTGGCAACGATGGGAGATTCCCCACCCCCAACACAAGCTAATAGTAAGATGGGAGAGGCAATTTTCACCAGAATAATAGGTGTAGAGGGAGGAGTTAAATGCTCCATTTCTATCTTTTGCAGTTCTAGTGAAATTCTTTCTACCCACCTTATTGTTAAGTTGTAGAGGTATATCCTGTAGTGACATGCTTATTGGCATGTGTTGTTCCTCAAAGGACTACTCAAGGAATCAAGGTGAAGAGAAGCTGTAGTTGTGCTCAACAGTGACATTTAGCTCAAGCAAAGATACACTTCTGCTGCTGGAAGGCAAGTGTCTCCCCCTTTCCCCCCTTTTTATGGGATCCTCATTTCTTCTATCTTTCATGTCCTCACTCCAAATGTCCTTTGGCCCTCAGAAGTCCCACTCCACTCTTGAGAGTCCATACCCTGCAGTGACCTGAGTGGAGGAGTGTTTTGCTGTTCGGTAGCATATGTTAAATCATTGCAGCTGGGAATACAAACTCTCATTTCATTTGTCATATTTAACTGCATCAGATAGGAAAGATTCCCAGAATCCATTATGAGATAAAATCATTAAGTTGTGTTTCATCTAAAGCACTCTATAGCCTTTGAAGTTTGATATTGGTGGGAAAGGACAAAACACATCACATGAAAGTGTTGGAATAGCACTATAAATTGTGGTACCTCCTTGTAATAAGAGCCGACAAATTAAATAAGGGGCCTTCAAACAACCTTTGCACAAACTCCTTGAAATCGTGCACATTATTCTGGTGACTGTGGACATGTGTCAGAAAACTTAAATGTTCTGAAGTGCTTTCCAGCCCACTTTGCAATTTCCTTCCCCACCCCTGTACGTCATTCATTTTGGAAATTAGAAAAGCTGCTTCCCACAGGGGGAGGTGTTGTTGCAGATTAAATTGCTTCCACTGAGGGAATGAGTTAAGACAAAGCCAAATTTTTTTTTAAAAAAACCTAGACCATTTCTTGTTAAGTGAAGTAACTCAGGTATGCTGCAATCTGGTGTGAACATCAAATGTAAAACCTAAAAGGTGCCAATGAAATGGAATGCACACATGGGAACCATATATCATGGATCCAAATGTATACTGGCTGCCATTATCTGAAGAAGACCACACTGGCCAGCAATGTGTTCTATTCAGATGAAGTATTTTCTTTTCAGTGGTCTCAAGACAGTCACTCACTGTGGGACAGATACCACAGAGAAAGCTCTGGTGATCAGAAACTGAGAATGAAAGGACGTCAGTTATGTCTTTACTGCTTTTTAATGTTTTTAAAGAGAGATCCAACATGGTTAGAATGTTGGACTAGGACTCCAGAAATTGTGGTTGTGGTGTGCCTTCAAAGTCATTTCTAACCTATGGTAACCTTAAAGTGAAACTTTCACAGTGTTCTCTTGGCAAGATTTGTTCAGGAAAGGTTTGTCACTGCCTTCCTCTGAGGCTGAGAGATCAAAGTTCAAATTCTTGGTCTCCCATGTCATTGGATGACTTTGGACACCTCTTTTTCAATTAGCCTCAGAGAAAGGCAATGGCAAATTCCCTCTGAGGCAGTCTTTCGAAGAAAACCATGATAGAGTGGCCTCAGGTTGGAAATGACTTGAAGGCACATAACAACCAGAATTTCTGTAAATCTTTCTTTTCCATGACACATTTCAAATATTGGTAAACTCTTATCCAAAATGAACAAAAGAAAATATGCATAGAATCATGGAATCATAGACTGTAATGATAAAATGAATAATAATAATAATAATAATAATAATAATAATAATAATAATAATAACAACAACAATTTGTTACCTGTTTCTCCTCAAGGCTGGGTAGAACATAGTTAGAATACATAGATATCAACATAGGTAAAGGTACAGGTTTTCCCCTGGCCAAGGCTATTAGCCTGGCTCTGCCCCCTTTCTGGATGGTTTCAACTGGAACCATCCATCTCAGCCCTCGGGGGGAGGAGGCAAATCTCTCCCTCCCCAGCTATGCTGGGGTGGGAAAGTCCCTTCCAGAAAATAATCATAGAATCATAGAGTTGGAAGAGACCTTGTGGGCCATCCAGTCCAACCCCCTGCCAAGAAGCAGTAAAATTTCATTCAAAGCACCCCTGACAGATGGCCATCCGGCCTCTGTTTAAAAGCCTCCAAAGAAGGAGCCTCCATCACACTACATGGCAGAGAGTTCCACTGCTAAACAGCTCTCACAGTCAGGAAGTTCTTCCTCATGTTCAAGTGGAATCTCCTTGCTTGTAGTTTGAAGCCATTGTTCCGTGTCCTAGTCTCCAGGGCAGCAGAAAACAAGATTGCTCCCTCCTCCCTATGACTTCCTCTCACATATTTATACATGGCTATCATGTCTCCTCTCAGCCTTCTTCAGGTTAAACATGCCCAGCTCTTTAAGCCACTCCTTATAGGGCTTGTTCTCCAGACCCTTGATCATTTTAGTTGCCCTCCTCTGGATATGTTCCAGGTTGTCAATATCTCCCTTCAATTGTGGTACCCAGAATTGGACACAAACTCCAGGTGTACAAATCAGTATCAACATCCCCAGTGGTATTCTTGTAGATCAATGATTCCCAAACTCTGGTCCTCCAAGTGTTTTGGACTTCATCTCCCAGAATTTCTGACCATTGGCCAAACAGATAATTCTACAAATGCAGTTGTGTTTGCAGAGACTCAAACCAAAATTGTGAAGAGGCAAGTATTCATATCCTTCTGCTGAAATCAAGAATCTGTCGACTCTACTTTCTTCCATTTTTTTTCATATACAAATTTATTCTTTTTTAAAGAAACATTATTAGCAGAAAAGAATCTGAAAAAAATGTAATGCATATACATCCCTAGCAGAGACATTTAGAATGTCTGGAGGCAGCTAATAGGACATAGGGAGACACCTTCTGCCAACTCAAAGGTTTAGTTGATTCAGTACTGTCTATAGTGGCAAGAAATTGCTTTCCAGGCATTTAGATAGAAACATTTTCCTCATCAGTTTGCAGATGCTGGAATTCAAACCCAGGGAGTAGAAAAGCATTGCTCAACAAATACAGTATGGTTCTTCTCAAGTGAACTTTTAAAGATTTCTGAAAACATGGCACTTCCTATAAGCAATTTCACATAAGTAATTTGCTGGGGTTGGGAGGAGCCATACTTCACTCACTGTTAAAAAGATGAGAGGCAATAGTCTTGGAAAATGCAGGTGCTATGACATAACCTCAAAACCCAGTACCTTGATCTTGTTTCATTGAGAAGGGGCCATCTCCTTCATGGTAAAAATAATTATTTTGAAAATTGATGATGTGTCTTGGGAGGAGACTTGATTCTCCCATTTCGTTGAGTACTTAGGTGAAAAAAGAAAGCTCTTCTCAAATATCTTATGCAGCTGATAGCTGGAAACTGGCAGGACCCAAACAGCTGGAAATACTACAAAGTGCATTTATAAGATCCTTAAAGGGTGCCCTGTCTAGTACACCCAAAGCACGCAAAAGAACGGAGGCGGGACTGGCGCCTGTGAAGTTTCGTGTTCCTAGAACATTTTTAATGCACTACTGTAAACTTGCTAAAAACAGATGGAAGTGCACTAGCCACAAAATGTGTCCTGGAACACATTAAAACAAGCTAGCATCAATTGAATAGTGTTGTAAAATGCTGGCATTGGCTATCAAACCTTAGAATTTCCGTTATCTGAATTTTCGCATGAGACAAGAAGCAACCCCAAATAAGTCAAAATAACATTTTCCTAATCAAGATGTAGAGTCACTGTGGGTGTCTTTATTTTCATCATACCATCCCCTTTACCGCGATGATGATGTACTTACAGCTTTTTTTCTCTATAATGACTGTCTACATCCCTCCCTTAAAAATATCCAAAACAAATCT
Organism: Anolis sagrei; assembly: GCF_037176765.1. NCBI lineage: Eukaryota > Metazoa > Chordata > Lepidosauria > Squamata > Anolidae > Anolis > Anolis sagrei. The sequence goes on along the minus strand of NC_090021.1, from coordinate 207,518,337 downwards.
TGAGTAAATGGAAATATATTTAGCTGGTGCTAAAAAGAGCATGAAGGGCATCCCAGGCAAACCTCTCCAGTGTGCTATGGCAAGGAGTTATTCTGTAGCCAAGACACAACCACAACTAGGCTCCTTTGATAGGGACACATGGAGCAGGGGCTTTAAACAGCATTGAAAATTTGGGTAGGTATTTGGGGAAAAGTACATCCTGACAGGCAATGGCAAAACATCAAAATAAATGATCATGATCTTTGCTATCCAATCCACTGAAAAAAGGAGCCAACACAACATGTATGGGTTAAAATATGAGCAATTTTATGAAATGTCACATAATTAAAACTTTGTAATTTGTAACTTTGGCTACTTCTAAAGTGGGTTATGCATTTGGTGTGGCATAAAGTCCAGGTAGTGGTTTTTCCCAACCTATCCCTTGGCTGAATTTGGGTGAAACGCCAGGTCCTGGGTGAACTAATCCTGGATGACCTTTAAGGGAAACATGGTGGAGAGTTCTGCCACAAGGATAAATTGAGGTCATAGTCTCTCGTTCCTAGGCCATTTCCGTTCCCCGTCACCTGGGTTGTTTGAACACTAGGTGAGGGTTTACACACAAATTTGGTGCCTTGAGTGTACACCAAAGATGTCAGTCCTTTACTGTTTTTGCTACAGCCTATTTAAGTGACTGCCCCTCCCAATTTGGCATTTGAAAGAGTATAGGACAGTCGAAAAACCTTCCTAGAACATTGGGAAAAATTCCTACCTGGCCCCAGGGTGACTGACTGTTATACTGTTAGTGGTGGGTGGGTGGGTTGACGTCTCCAATTGACTGAGCAGAGGGGGCGAGCTGCTCTGTGAAGCCCCACCCCCTAACGGCCTCCTTTCCAGAGGGAGCTGGCAAAGCCACTTCTCTCCCCCAGCTCTGCAGGGGGAGTGAAGTTGATTATTCAATGAAGCTCAGCTTATTGGCAGTACCTCTTTTTTTTTTTTACTGTGAGATATAAGAAAACCAGAAGGATCACAGCAAAAGCTACAGAATTTGGCAAATAAGATCTGATAGTGACTCGGATCTTATTAGATTTCTTTGGTAAAATGTTACAAATGTTATTTCAATAGTGCTTTGAATTTGAGAATAAAAATCTGTTGAATCAAATGTAGTTTACCATCAGTTCATGGGTTTATGTCTAGCTTCCCATTCTGTTTAATGGTAGTGTTTATTTCAGCTATAATAATTGCTGAAATTTTTGTGATTACTTTATTGGTCAAACGATGAACCTTTGACTATGAAGTAGGTGCACGGCTTATCCAAGGATTACTGAACTGAGATATCTCTGCTGAAGTGGTTTTATATCTTAACCTGAATTCATTAGTCAAGTCATGCCATTATGTACAATGACAATTGAATTGGGTCCATTGTTTCTAGAAAAGGACAAGTCACACAAAAAGTCACACACAATTCTTAAATGTCTCACATGAGAGGCTTAGTCCATTTGCATTTCTGTTAGTAACATCATCAGCATAATCAATTAATGTGAGGCCATTTCCTTCTGATGTTAATATTATCATGAACATGTTGTGTTCAAATATAAATGTCAGATGAGGTACATTTTGCAGATTTTAGTCTTTCTGATTTTCCAGGTTCTTTGTTGTCCTTTGCTTTGTAAAGCTTGCCATTTTTGCACAGTTTGTGGGTGAAAAAAATCAGAGAGAGAACTACAGGATAAAAGAAGATTATTTATTAGGTGTTTGAAGGCAACCGTGTTTAATGATTAGGAAAGAAATGGCATCCAGTCAAAAGAGCAAAAAAACAATAATAATTCAAAGTTGTGTGTGTGTGTGTACAAGTGTGTGACTTCAAGCTGTAGATTCACTTATCATAACCCCATTAATTTTATAGTGTTCTACTAGGGAAATAATACTTAGAGGTGGTTTTGCCAGATTGTTCCTCCAAGATATAGCCTCCAGAACCTGGTATTGGTTGGTGGTCTTCCAGTTTAAAACTGACCCTACTGAGCTTCCAAACTCAGACTGAAGTTGGCACCTTTGGGGCATTTAGGCACGTTTCACACAAGTAACACAGCAACTGAGATTTAGAAGGACAATATGTAGGTATCATGTCTAGTGACATAGTCTAAATATTAGTAAACGTTTTTCAAGTTCTAACCTTGAATACATCAAAGTTCTATGAGTTTAGCACTGCTGGCATTAGCTCCACTCATGCAGATTATTAGACCATGATCACCATGTTCATAATCGTGATGGCCAACTCACCACCTAGTGACCAAAATTCTGGTCACCAGGTGAGGGGGCTGAGCCTTTTTGTATTCAGAAGTCGATAGCACCGCTAAGCGGGAGGCATGTTTCTGCTTCTGAAGACAATAGGGGTAACTAGAGGTCATTTACCCAAACCTCCACTTTTCAGGATCCCAGTTTCAGATAGGAGAGCCATAATTTCACCTATTAATTTATATTCCTATCCCCAAGCATTATATTTCTTCAGAAAATGTATTTTCTTTTTACATTTTCTTCCACATTGGCTCCTTTCTATTGAATTGATACCTTCTATTCATTCAGTGTTCATGGAAAAACCAGCCCACATCCCTATGTATATGGTGCAACAATTAGAAGGATAGGTGGTAACTTGTGTAAACAACTAAGATGGCTGGGTATGCTGGGATACAAAGCCAGATTCTCAAGAGGTTGAGTACTCAGTGTCCTTCTCCTGTAAGTATGGTTTCCATGTTCATATATTTAACATTCTAATTTTTTTGTTTCAAATATGAATAATTTTGAAAACAATAAATACTTTCTGAGAATTCAGTGTACAAAAACTGTGAAATTATTAAACAAAGATATTGTGCATAAATTATTTTCAGGCAATGTGTATAAAAGGATATTACAAATTTTGTGGTTAGAGTTGGGTCCCATATCCAAGGTTTCCCCTCAACATTAAGTCTAGTCATGTCCAACTCTAGGGGGTGGTGCTCATCTCCATTTCTAAGTCGAATTGCTGGTATCATCCATAGATGCCTCCATGGTCATGTGCCTGACATGACTGCATAGAGTGCCATTACCTTCTAGCTGAAGTACTACCTATTGGTCTACTCACATTTGCATGTCTAGGTTGGCAGAAGCTGGGGCTAACAGTGGGAGTTCACCCTGCTCCCCGGATTTGAGCTGCTCACCTTTCAGCAGCTATGCTGTTTAACCCACTGTGCCACCGGAGGCTGCTATGTATGTATATTCAAATACAGATATTCCAGAATCCTGGCAGCGGGGATCCCAGATCCCAAACACTTCAAAGCCCAAGCATTTTGGACAAAGAACATTCAACAACTCAACATAGCTATATCCCAAGTTATGGGGGAGAAAATACATCTTTGTGAGAAGTTATTTCCAGGCTCTTAGGCTAGAATAGACATAATTGAAAGGACAGGTTAGAGCTAAGAAGTCAGTCCTTGAACCTTCTGCCACAGTGCTCCTAATAGAGGCCTCCTTACTTGTGCAATAACTCCTTTAATAATTATTTTCAAGATGGCTATGGGGTCATAATCTTACTTAAACAGGGTTGGGGATGATTTCTGCTTTTTTTAAAAAAAAATGCTTTGCCTCCCACCTCCTACACTGAGCTTTATCTTTTGTACAAATGAAATTTGGTATGTTGGGAAGAGAGGTGCATTCTCAATATAGCTGTCAAATTAATAGCCCATGATCAGTACATCTGGAAAATAACAAGCGGATGGGTCTGACCTTTGCTTAGAACTTCTTGCTTTTTCACATGTCTCTGTCAAATGTCAGACCTGCTCCTTTCTCACTGATTTCAGATATGTTTCACCAGGATTTCAAAGAGTGAATCATCATCTTCTTCATCATCATCATAGATGCCAACCATCTGTTTTCTCTGCCCCCTCAGTGTCTCAAATTAGATGACGGGAGAGAAGGGCAGGGCAGGCCTGTGAGAGTATGGCCATTAATGCTTGCGGAGGAGGGATACTGGCGGCAGATTTTTCCATTTGAAATCATGGGCTGTTAAAGCTGGCAGAGAGGAGGATTAGAGAGGAGTGAGCAGAAGAAAAATATCAGGGGGACAGAATGAGGGAGGGTAAGGAGAACGAGAGTAGGGATTAGTGAGATGGAAAAAAATGAAGGACCTGGAGAAAAAGAAAGGGGAGAGCAAACTAGGAGTACCAAGAAATTGGAGGAAAGAGGAGGAAAGAATAACAAACAATGAAAACAATTACCATTCTAGGTTTTTGTAAATTGAAGGCTATCCACAGGTCTGAATTCACTCAGATCATTTCTACCAACCAACCATTTTATCCATGCCAACCTCTTGTCAGAATCCTACTCCAAGGTTGAAGAAATATTTTTTCCTGGCCTCATTTAAGCCAAGTGTGATCTGGCTACCACCAGCTGTCTTGGAGACTATGAGGGGGCATACACACAGCCAGTTGATTCATAATTTGACATTCTCATCCTTCAAGTTCTACTGTAAAAGAAATGGAAGGGAACAAGCCTGCAAAATATGGTCAACATCAGGCCGAGGGAATTTGGAAAATGTGGATTGAGGTGGGGAGCAAAATAAAGCCATTGAATTTTATGGATTTTGCAGGCTATTTTACAAATATTAGTAGAGCTTTGATACAGTTCTCATAGAATCATAGAATCATAGAGTTGGAAGAGACCTCATGGGCCATCCAGTCCAACACTCTGCCAAGAAGCAGGAAAATTGCATTCAAAGCACCCCTGACAGATGGCCATCCATACTCTGTTTAAAAGTTTCCAAAGAAGGAGCCTCTACCACACTCCGAGGCAGATAGTTCCACTGCTGAACGGCTCTCATGGTTAGGAAGTTCTTCCTTATGTTCAGATGTATCAGGTTTTACAATGTATTGTAATGTAATATAGCTGAGTCATGCACTGCTAATGGGCTTCTATTGGAAATGCTGAGTCATGCATTCACTGTATATAGGGAATCATTTGGGGAATGTGTTCTGGCCTAGTCCAGGTGATTATGAATGATGTGATCTTGGGTCTGAGTTAAGTTAATGAGTTGGGAACCAATCAGAGATTGCTATGTGTGGTTGTATAGAATTGTATATAAAGAAGTCGTGTATAGTATATATTCCTCTCCTTGTGCTGTGATGTTGTTCATCGAAGGCTATATGTAATTAAAAGAACCTATCTGCTAAGACAAGATATAACTGTATGCTGTGGTAAGTTTGTAATGTCATCTAGACTGGGGGAAAGACAATGGTAAAACTGACAATGGCCGGACATGTGCTCAAGTGTCTGTAAAAGGTTCCAGAGTGACTGCAGGCTGTGGGAGCAGTTGACTGAAAATACTGTGCAGGAAGAAGCTACTGGAAAGTGCTGAAGTTGTGCAACTGATCTGCTGCTGAATTGTGAAATTAATCTCAACAAGATGGAATCTCCTTTCTTGTAGTTTGAAGTCAATGTTCCATGTCCTAGTTTCCAGGGCAGCAGAAAACAGGCTTGCTCTCTCCTCCCTATGACTTCCCTTCACATATTTATACATCATGTCTCCTCTCAGCCTTTTCTTCTTCAGGCTAAAAATGCCCAGCTCTTTAAGCCACTCCTCATAGGGCTTGTTCTCCAGACCCTTGATAATTTTGGTCGCCCTCCTCTGGACACATTCCAGTTTGTTAATGTCTCTCTTCAATTGTGGTGCCCAGAATTGGACACAATATTCCAGATATCATCTAGCCAAGGCAGAATAGAGGGCTAGCATGCCTTCCCTGGATCTAGACACTATACGCTTATATGCAGGCCAAAATCCCATTGGCTTTTTTTGCTGCCATGTCACATTGTTGGCTCATGTTTAACTTGTTGCCCATGAGGTCTCCAAGATCTTTTTCACACATCCTGCTCTCGAGCCACACGTCCCCCATTCTGTATCTTTGCATTTCATTTTTTTCTGCCTAAGTGAAGTATCTTGCATTTGTCACTGTTGAACTTCATTTTGTTAGTTTTGGCCCATCTCTCTAATCTGTTTCTCATTGTGACTTCGCTGGGATGTTTTTTTCTTGTTGAGCCATCGTGCAAGAAATATCTACCATCACAGCAAGCTTAGCTTGCATGCTACATTGGCAAAAGTGAGGTATCCAGTGGCTATAGGTTCCATGCTTTACACAGAACATTCTCACAGATGTTTCAGTAACCAACAGCCAGAAGCACTTGGTGACTTCTTATTCTTTAAAGTCCACATAACATGGCCACAACTACTACATATCAGCAACACAAAAATATCCTTCCAATTGAGAAATTTCAATTGAGAACAACAGAAAATTATTTTCTGTCCCACAGGTACAGAAAGCACTGAGGTAGTTCTTTTTCTCACATAGGAGAATAAGACAAGCAAAGATGTGTCTTCCAAGTTGAATGAAATCACCAACCTGGCTTGTAAATAACTACTGTCTTTTTTCCATCTGATGAGTAGTATGTTATCCAACCTGTCAGAAAAGCTTTTAAAATGGCATCTTTTTCTTTCTTATAGCAGTTTTCTGAAAACATAACAGTACATCTCCTTGGAAATAACTCCCATTGATTTAAAAGAGGCAGATCCCTGGGTAAACATGTATAGGATTGCAGCTGTATATGGTTTTGAACTGTTCAACATGCTTACCTGTAGTAATTTGTAAAAAAAAAAATCTCTTTTCCATCCTAAAGATGTCTTTATGTACAAACTGTTATAATAAGGTTTTTGTGCATACCTCACCGATTTGAACAAACACACAAAAAGCACTATTATAGTTTATCAGCAAATTAGCTCATGTAATTGTACATATTCTGTACTATCTAATATATGGTATATTTACTATTCAGGGAAAGTTAAATTTCAGGTTTTTATTATTGCATGGGGATGATGAAGATCTTCCCTAATTTTCTATTTTGCTGAATTTGATTATGAATAAGAGATTTGTTTTCTGAGAGAACTAAGTCTGGATCTATACTGTAGAATTAATTTAGTTTGATGCCTCTGTAATAGCCATGGCTCAATGCTTTGGAATCCTTGGAGTTGTAGTTCAGTGAGGAACTAGGACTCTTTGGCACAGAGGGCTAAAGACCTTGTAAAACTACAGTTCCTGTAATTCCAAAGCACTGAGCCATGACAATTAAGGTGGTGCCAAACTAAATTAATTCTACAGTGTTGGTGCAGCCTCAGAAATGAATGCTGTATATAGAGCAATAATATTTCTCTAATACAGCCTTTGTATGGATAATAATGATGGATTCATTTATGGTTTTTTACAGCACCTGTTTTCACCCCCTTTCCCAAAGGGAAGGAGTAGGAAATCCTTCTTCCCTAACTCCCAAAATGTCATTTTGATGCACCAGAAGCTTTCTCCAGAGGGGCTTGAGATTGCAGCCAAGTCCCTCTTTTAACTTTTGGGGGTAAACAGGGGGATGGGGGCTGGCTGACTGCTCTCCTGGGCCAACCCAAGGGAAAGCCTGGGGATTTGGGTGGGAGTGAGCCCTGAATCCTGGGAGGAACTGGGATTAAACATCCCAATTCCTCCTGGGATTTGGCCCTGTGTAGAAGGACCCTCTCTCTCTCTCAACTGCACTTGCCTGAGAGTTATTTTGCAGATAAAGAAGGGAAGAGAACAATGTACATTGACCTGAATTTACTGCAGGGAAGGTGGGATATTAATGAAGCAAATGAATAAATGATTTTATCTTCATGTCAGTCCCCTAACATGACTATATAGCCTGAAAAACTTACAACCCATCCCCCTCTTAGTTTCTATGGGGGAAAGATTAAAATAATATTCAATTGCCACTTTAGTCACTGCTGTACAAGAATGATATGTATGCATCATGGTAATTCTTCTCAGGAACAAAACAAGAGTCTTGGGTTGGCCAAAGAGACATCATTCCTCCTCATTGTTCTTCTCCAGTGACTGGTAATTTGAGGCGTTGTTGCTGTTGTTAATAATAATAATAATAATAATAATAATAATAATAATAATAATAAAAAATTGATGATCTGCTTGAAATTTAAACACCTCCTTATTTTGGAGTAGTTTGCCATTGGGTTAGAGCTTCTAATTCTTCCCCATTTGAGGTGGAAGGGGAAACTCAATGTAATAACTTGTCACCATTGTGGATAACTGGTGTGTATATGAGTCCTGGCAACATGAAGGAGGAATCCAGGAGCTGATAGACCAAAATGCTGCAACACTTTTTTCCTTCCTTCAGTCTCAGATTTTTCTGGTTTCTGGGATGAAAGGCATCTCTACCTTCATTAAAAATCAATTTGTAAGCAACTGAATTATAAGACAAGACAACTGATTTATTTATCATAGTACACAGATGCGATAAATCTATTTTTTCACCTGTTTGCCTAATTACCCCCTTTAAAGGTTATATCAGCTGCTTTTTCCAGGATGGACACCCAATATCAAGAAAAAACTTCACTTATCAAATTGCTAGGTATCATATACTTCTTTAAGATCCAGACCCCCCGGGGAGGACATGTGGGAAAATAACAATTTCTAACCATTTGATACGGGCTCATCTATGAATTCTGCCTGAATATGTAAAGGAATGATAAAGAATAAACCGAGCCAGATTGCTTCCCTCCCAAATACCCTGCACAATGTAATTTGTTCAGTAGTAAATGATAGCTGGACCTTGGGTATTACGGTGAAACTGTTCCATATTAGCAACTGGCTTTTTTAAAAGTCAAGGATAAAAAGCTCTGTAAGCACCGGGAACTGAAAAGCCTAAGTCTTCTTTTAATGCTTTACTAGCTTTGCACTAATAGGCCCACAGGGTGCAGTGAGTCAATAATAACCCAATAAAATCAATAACGATAAACAAGAGTCAGTGTTCTAATAAAAATATAAAATGGAAAATTTAAACCAGCTGTTTTGCTGTTACATGCAAACGCAAGCTGAATTCTAGGGTTTCCTTCGTTTTCTGTTTGTCAGTCTGATTACTAGCTTCAAATACTGTTTTTGTGTACAAATGTGTGAGGGTGCTTCTTGCCTAAAACAGGAGATATTGCATTGATTTTAAATTCTTTTGCAAAATTATTTGCATTTTTACAGTTTTTACGTGTTTACTTTTTCACATTGGGTTGTTGTAGGTTTTTCGGGCTGTATGGCCATGTTGTAGAACATGGCCGTACAGACCGAAAAACCTACAACAACCCAGTTATTCCAGCCATGAAAGCCTTTGACAATACTTTTCACATTGTTTTAAACTTTGGGGTTATTTTTCTTTTTCACTTTCAAGCCTCAGCAAACTTTTTCAGTCACAGGCTCTTCTATAGAAAAGAGTGGCCCAGGCTAGATCTCCACTGCCATATATTGTAGTTTGACTCCGTTATATGCTCAGTGTAGACCCATATAATGCAGTTTGAACTGCATTGAACTGCATTACATGGGCCTACATTGACCATATAATGCAGCTCAAACTGCATTATATAGCAGTATAAATCCAGCCTCAGGCTTGGGTGTACCTAAATTCTACCTCTCCTAGTGAGAGTGGAGGCAAGCTAAAAGCACATGGCCCCATTTATTTATTTATTGACTTTGTTTTATATCCCGTCCCCTCTCCCTCCTTGAGGGACTCAGAGCAGCTAACATTTGGCAGCAATTTGATGCCGTACAAATCTAAGACAACACAAAAACTCAAAATAAATATAAATCACAAATACACATCATATAAAACTACAGTACATAAAAACAATGATTAAAACCAGCTATAATTAATAAAACAAAACTAACAATAATTAAAACCAACCCACAGCCTTCTTCTACCTACAACCATTGAGTGCTGAGACAAGTGCAAGTTGGTAAATGGAGCATTACGTTAACTGTTTAGAAGTATTATAAATTAAGGTGAGGTATTAGATGAGCCGCTTTGAGTCTCCTTCAAGAGAAATAAAGTGGGATAATAATAATAATAATAATAATAATAATAATAATAATAATACCAAGCCAACTTTTTTCTAACTGCTGTTAAAGATATAATGTTCCTTGTTGTGGTAGTAGTTGTATGCTTTCAAATTGTTTCTCAGTTATGGCAACTCTAAGATGAACCTATCTCTGGTTTTTCTTGGCAAAGTTTTGCTCAAAGGAGTCTTGTTACTGTCTTTCTTTGCAGTTGAGAGAATATGACATCTTATTCCATAGGTTTCCATGGCTCATTGAGGTTTGAACCCTAGACTCTCTGAGTCCTAGTCCAACACTGAAACTACTCTACTACATTACTGTATTCTAATTCTTAACAAACCTAATTTACAAATTGAGATGAAACAAACTATCCAATCTGGTTGTTTCCCATGGCTGACTAATTCTAAGGTCTTGGACTGAAATTCAGCATGTGCTTCTTTTGTTTTGTCATTTGATCTCATGCAATGCCAATCAAGAAAGGCCCGTAAGAGAAAGATTAGTGGCAAATCCTCATCTTTTATTCCGTCCACTTAAGGAGCCTTCTGCTCTCCTGAAAAGAAATGGGTCATATTTTCTCTTAAGGAAGAAATTAATGCCTGCTGGAGCAAGTCTTAAGAAGAAGTTGTCACAACCCTGGAAGGAAGCACAGAAACACGCAAAAGACAGCAACATGGTTGCGGAAATATCTCGTGGCAAAGAATCAAGGTGTGTGATTGAGAACATAAAGGTAGGAAACTCACAACATTGACAACTACCTTCCAGGTTCAATTTATTGTAATGTAGAACTGACAAGCTCACTCAGGCAGAAAGGTGACTAAATGTTGGTACTTTGCCAGTACAGCCCTCTGCCAAACATTGTCCCTGGGGATATAAGCATTGTTCAGAAGTGCAGGAAAAGGTCAACCACAGCAGGAAACCCTCTGGTGGCAAACTGATCAGTGCAGCAAGATAAGAAGGAGACTATCACATAATGTGGAGCTGGGTTGAATGCACATACTTTTCTCTGCATTGCGGTCATTGATGGGAAACACTGCTAAGACACTTTCTGGAGAAGGGGATGTATGCAATTTCTTTTTTACCTCCCAAGCATTACTACAATAGCACTGATCATTTCATCAATATAATCGCAGGAAAACAGACCAAACTTTCTTGCTGGGGAATGTAAGGGAATCTTTAAAACGATAAAATAGGGCTGGCCATGTCATTAGGCAGTAGACATGAAATGTTAAGAAAGAGCAATCAATTTTATATTTACTGCATATATTCATGTTTAAAAATAGAAATTTTAGTAGAGGTGTCCAATTTGGCCAAAAGGAATGCCATTTTGGGTTCCATTGCTGGCTGGCCCCTCATTCTGTTTGCTGGGAAGTTACTCGAAAGGGAGGGGTGTTTCCATTTTCATTTGGCAGAGATTCGACTCATTGGCTACAATGGGAATATTTAAAAACTTGGTCCTCAGTCATTTTAAGGCATATCTGCATGAAACCTACCTCAGTTTTAGACCCCATTTACAACTGCAGGCATAACAAGTTTTAAAACTAATTTACTGATGTTTAAGAATTATTATAAGTTTTAACCATAACATTTTTTTAAATAAGACAAACCGCAAGAGAGAGTTCTGGGAATTGTAGTCGCCGGTTGTGTCTGTTCTCAGCCAATCAGAACATGGACACCACCAGGCTTTTTATTGGCTGAGAAACAGAGAGAGAAAGAAACTAGGGCTGGGCAACCACGGAAAAAAATGTTTCTAAACTCGATTCGTTTTTAGGGGGTTTTTGCGTTTCGTTTTTTAAAAGAATTCCGAAATTTTTCTTTAAAAAAGTTTGATATTTACGAAATTTCAGAAATTACGAAACAATTTCGAAACAATAACGAATCGATTCGTTAATGGCGGACGCGATTGCACAATACGCTAAAAAAACCTCCAAATGGGACAGGGGGAACTTCTGAAGCTTCCCTCTCCCTCTGTTGTTGACGGTTGGTGTGATAATTTATTTTTTATCACTGATAAAACAAACAACAACCATAAAACTTGCACCAGACATACAGAAATAATAACGAAATAATAACGAAATAATAACGAAACAATTTCGAAACAATTTCGAAACAATTACGAAACAATTATGAAATAAATTTTAAAAATTCGTTTCGATTTTTAGTTGCTCCTGAATGGTTCAATATCGCTTCGTTATAAAAAAAAATAATGAATTAATAACGAATTACGAAATTAACGAACGAAACCGCCCAGCCCTAAAAGAAACTTCAATTCCCATCGTGCTCTGAGAGAAACTTTTCAATTGCCACCCTATGCAAGGCTGTTATGAAAGCAAGTTCCCAGGACCCTCTCTGGAGGAGGAGGGAACTTTTAGTTCAGTCTGTCCTAGGAAACACAAAAGAAGCACTGATCCATCTATTTCCCTTGCCATGTCACTACTTTTGACCTTTTGGGATGCAGAAAAATGGCAGCAGGGGTAACCAGAGTTGGCTGGCTCCCTGAGACGACACTGGACCTTTCACCTCTCTGTGAAAAATCCCTCTGCTTACCCATGAAGCACATCAAAATCAGTAATTTTGTACCCAAGACCTGTCTTTGACATACATGAGGTCAGCTTATTCATGAGTATATACAGTATTTCATATGTTGTGATTGTATCTATACTGGAAGAGATAGTTGTCAGATTTTTAAAAATGTTTGCCTCAAGTGTGAAAATACCTTGCCTGCAACTGGATATTATACATCTTGACTTGGCGGTGTGAAGGGGCTCCATTTGCTACTCTGAAGCCAGCAACAAAATGTCTTCGACGTGTTCCTGTTGTTTATTCATTCAGTTGCTTCCAACTCTTCTGGCCTCATGTATCCGCCCACGCCACAGCTCCCTGTCGAATGTTGCCACCCTCAGCTCCTTCAAGGTCAAGCCAGCCACTTCAAGGATACCATCCATCCATCTTGCCCTTGGTTGACCCCTCTTCCTTTTTCCTTCCATTTTCCCTAGCATCATTATCTTCTCCCAGCTTTCCTGTCTTCTCATTATGTGGCCAAATTACTTCATCTTTGCCTCTAATATCCTTCCCTCCAGTGAATAGCTGTACATTATTCCTGTAGTATGGACTGGTTTGATCTTCTTGTGGTCCAAGGCACTTCTCCAACACCACAGTTCAAAAGTGTCTATCCTTGATTAGATAGATAGATAGATAGATAGATATAGATATATAGGTATATATCTATATAGATATATAGATTAAGGCTGTGCAATCAATGAAAAAAAAATGTTTCAATACTCATTATGAAATTGGGGAAGGGGATGAATAATTTTTGGGGATGTTTCTGAAATTATGGACCTATTTTTTTGGTAACTGAAGTAATGAAGTAACAATTTTTCTTTACTTTTTGTTGTTAAGTAATTGAACCAGTGGGAAAACTTCAGGGCGTCATTTCTCCCTCATGCTTAAAGATATTGTGATGAAACTTGCTATAATTCTACCACATATTTTCCACTGTTAGTCCACCAAATGTCAGAATGTTACACTCATCCACTTATTTTGGGGGAATTTTTGAAGTATTTACAAACTTTTTTTCAAGAACTACAAAAGCTATCTACTTGAATTTTATATACAATGCACAAGGTATTCAGAGCATCAATCCCCCAAATCAGGGTGGGGCTTTTGGAGTTCTCTGCCACAGGGGGCATTGCCTTCCTAAACTACATTTCCCAGAATACTGTGACCTCAGTCTCCTACCCTGCCCAGCTATATGCCCTTTTTTATGGCAACTGGCAAGCAGCCTAGATTTAGCAATGGCCTCTTTGGCTTTACCAAAGTTGCTTAAAGCTTATACTGAAAATTAAACTGACTTTGGGAGGCTTCCGAATGTTACAGAATCTTAAAAATTATTGCTGAGTGTTTCGTTTCTTAAATTTTTATCCCCCCCCCTTTTTTGCATGTTTCTTAGTAGCAATTCCTTTGCACAAATCTAATGCATTACTAACAAATTACGGGACTAACAATAATTGTGCACAGCCCTAGTATATATCTCTCTCTCATAGCCCTATATATCTCTCCCTGGGAGAGAGTAGGCAATAGTTTGTTTTTGTTTTTTTAAAAGGTTAAATATGTATTTAGTGATGAGGCACTGAAAATGGTGACGGTGAAGGAAGATAGGAGAAGGATATGTGGCACAATGTCAGAGGCTGGGAAAGTAACTTTTGGCCTAGAGCTTCCAGGATTTCACAGTGCTATAACCAGTGTTTATGCTAAATGGGAATTTTGGGAGATGCAGTCTTTTCTCCGGGTGCTCTATACAACATGGTGATATTGCTGACACCATGCAAGAGTGACCAAGATGAGAAAACAACCACATTGCATTCTGAAAATGCATGTATCAGTCATTCTTGCTGATTCCAAAACCATTTGACAAATACAGTGGAAATGTGTGCTGAGCAGTCTTTTATAAGCAGACTCGGGATATGGTTTTGCTTTTCTCTGGGTAAGGAGCAGCATCTGGAAAAGCCCTAAGAAAAACATAGTCAGGAATTTGAACACTGAGTTGGTCTGCAGATTGTAACCACCAGAAAACCATCTTAAGACCATAACAACTTTTCTGCTTTTATAATAAAAGTTCCCACTCGGGAAAAGGTATTTTGCTATGCCTTTGCTATTCAAAACAAAAGGGAAGTGTATCACAAACACAAGTAGAGACACCATGATGTAATACTTTTCATTTCAGAAGACTTGCACACAGTCCCAACGATCTTTCCAAGATGTTTATATCACCACAGGGATAAAAAGCTGTTTGGGGCATATTTATAGATGCATGAGATGCATGTCTCCAATTGGAGAGAAAGACAGTTACGTGCTTATGAGATGAATTACATTGATGTCTGTTATAAATCCCTAACATAGCTCATGAGATCAATTAAGATGTTCAAGCAGCTACAAAAAGGATGATTGAGGCAAATGGTAACATCAGGATGACCATATGGTAAGGGGAAGCTAGAACTGTTTAGGCATAAAACAAGAGCCATCAGAATTCAACCAACAGCCATGCTCAAAACAAGCAGGAAGGTAGAAAACACAGTGGCCAAGAAAATCACAAGGGCAGAACAGCATAGGAGGCAAAGTGATAATAATGTCCCCCATTCCTGCAAGGAACTGAAATGACGTTCAGGGAAGTTAATGGTCAGTGTTTTAACACCAAAAAGGCAATATTTTGACTCAGGGAGATGTATGTGAATTAATTTCAGTTCATCTTTATTGTTATTCAAAATTTAGAAAAAGGGATGGGTTGCAGAATATTTAAGAGTGTTTAAAAATCATTTTTTTTAAAAAAAAAAAAACAAGTCCAGTTATATCATCCAGCTCTAATACTTGATGGTTACAAATCTCATTTTGAATTTTGTATTTTAGTTCTAATCGCTTCTCGGCCAAAACATCTGGGAACCCACAGGTTGAGAATCACAGAACTACAAGCATCTTGGCTCAGAACTAAAATGTTCACATCTCCACCTTAATGATATCCAACCTAAGATTCCAAGAGATGGAGTACTCATTTTTCAACCCCAGTTGTTCTTAGTTTTTACACTACACATTATAGAGAAAGATGAGAGATAAACCTATAATATCTGATCTCCAGTATATTTGTAAAATGGAGAACATGAAGCATGTCCCATAAAGGCTTCTTGGATGCTTTCAAACTAGGAAGGTCTATATTTCTGTTTTTTCCCCCCATGTGTGAATATGCTTCCTCCCTCTAAAGAACCAGGACCACATGTGGGGCATAGAAGGGATGCAGATTAGGTAGAGTTCTGGAAGGACCAGAGTAGTGTAATGATTCTGACTATGGAACTAAATCACAGCTGACCATTACTGCCCTTTGAATGACCATAGAGCCTCTGTAACCCCTCCCAGACATTCCATGCCTGATGGAGAATTGGGGGGGGGGGGCGAAGAGAAGATCACAGACACACCTGGTTATGTCTCCAGATAAAACAGATAAAAATTGCTATATCATCCACCAAGGTCTGCTTGTGCATTCCAGAAATCTCAGTGAAGTATGGAATCATTGATCATCTGGCTACAGAGGCATAGCTAGACAATTCTCCAAGCTATCACCACCTCCACTCAACATGGATAGGCTGGGAGATGCTTTGGATAGAAGTGGGCTTTGGTTTTTGTGTAGTGCGGAAGGAAATATTAACCTCTGCATCAACCCTCCTACATGAGTGTAAGGCTGACTTACTCTTGTGTATGCTACCAAAAGGATCCTAGTCATTTGTGTTAATCCTTTCTGTCTTCAGTCCTAAAATAGCTATCTCTAACACCAGACAATTGACTGCTAGACAAAGTGGATGCACTCCCCACATCATGTGGTTTATAGAAGAAATAAATTGCTCAGCAAATTGAAAGATTTAAGACAGTTGCACTGTACAATGTCCACAGCACTGCATTACTCTAAAGGGAACAGCTCTGATGGAAACCGAGGCCTGTGGACAACTTACCCCACATGGAGTTATGTTATCAGGTGATAACACACCATTAACTCACATCACCACTGCATTAAGTCTTAAAAAGCTATCATTGACTATGTATTTTTCCCCAAGCAGCAAAACAGTACTAGCTAATTTAGCCTAACCTTTCACAGCAGTCCTGCATCTATACCTACTAACAAAGCCTGCATACAGTGAAAAAATACACTTTGAAATCCCAGCTTCATTATTAATAATGAAGTATATCGCGTTGGCACAGGCTTATTTTCCTGTTGTAAAGTCTCTCTGACTCAAAGACCCATTCTAATTTTATACTATTTCTAGATATACTATTTCACAATGCAATATTTCAAATTTCTAGAGATAAAATATAGATCCATATTATCATTTGAAGGAAAATTGTGGGGTGGAGGAATGGGGAGACTTCATAGTGTTACCCTATATATCTATATCTATGCAGAAGCATAACTGAGTTCAGTAGAATTTAAACCAAAATAACAAGATGGATGATTGTGCAACCTTAAGAACTCACTTAGAATTAAATGCTTTCAAGATCAGTAGAACTTGTTTTCTAATAAGTGGGCTCTCTTTTGCACTCCACGTTTATATCACTTTGGGACTATGGAATGCTGGGATTTGTAATTTCATGAGGCTTTTAGCATTCTATTCCTGAGAGGTCTAGAGTCTTTTCAAAGTGCAAATTACAGGATACTGTAGGATGTAGCCATAGCAGTTAGTGGCATCAAAAGGCTATAAATGAGACCATGTCTATTGTCTACATAAGCCAAACCAAGAGAGCTCACCTTGCAACTTCTCTGGGGAATCCACATGGTTTGGTTGGTTTTGTAGCAGAAATGCCATTTCCAGCTATTGATCTGGCTCAATGGGAAGCTATGTCTTTGAGGTATGGACAGCTGGATTGTTGTGTATACAGAGCAAAATAGTGTCCACTTTTCAAAGGGACCCTCCACTGCGTTGCCAATTAGAACTAATGCATTGGCAGAGCCTTGCTGGTGATGTTGCTTCTGATGACCACATGGAAGGGTGTCCTGTTGTGGCCTCACCAAAAGCATCATCACCAGCAAGGCTCTTCTGTAGAGCTGCTTTTGGTCGGTGACATCAAAAGGGCTCTGGGAAATGCTCACATACTGCATCAGACCAGCATCGCAGCATGGTACTCTAGATTATTTCATTAAATTTAGATGCAGCCTCTGCAATATGATAGAGACATGGTTCTCTCAATAATGGGCAGTGTGAGATTATGGCTATGTTTTCAGGAGAGCAACTTCAAGGGCAATCTCAGTTTTTAATTTGTCACACAAAGTTATGGCTTAACCAGAAATCCAGGGTCCTTTTTTCTATGTCTTTCCCCTCCCTCTTTTTTAAAATGATAATACTGGGTTAATCTGTAATTTTGAGTCTAAGGAAAAAAATATTATATTATAATTAGAGCAACAATATTCTTTGAAAAAGAACCCAATATTTATGCACCAAACACATATGAAATAAGCAAACATGAAGTGATAGTTGTGTTCTTAATGACCTTGTTCATGAAGGTTAAAGAAGCCCTATCTTCCAAACGTAAAGGTTAGTTCTTAGAAAAGAACCACAAAGTGTTGTAAATTTTGTTTTTAAGGACGAATCAGCATTAGTGTTCTTCTGCACTTGGAGGAAAATGGCATTTGTGTAGTGATCACAGTTCTTGCAGAAGCACTAGAGGCTCTTGTCCCAAATGACATAGATCAAGTGTACGAGGACAACAGCAGCTAGAAGCAGGAAGCTTCTGGCAACTGCTGGGGCAAAGTTCTAAATATCACATAATACAGAGATCGGGGGAAGTTGGGAGTATGAACCATGTATATCCATGCAGGAAAGACCAATTGTGGGCTTGTAGCCCAGCCATGTCCCTTTTATTAATTAACTTGACCTCTTACAATGGTATCAGAGATGTGGATGTGAATGCACTCTCAATTCAGATTTCTTGAGGGGCCTTGCCCTCAACAATCCTTGACAAGAACACCAGCAGCAAGAGCAGATTTGCAGCACCAGCTAATATTTAAGAAGAAAGGATAATTATCTAAAGATCAATTAATATTATTTTACATTGTACAAAATATTAAACCAGGGTCATTCATATGAAGACTTGCCAGATGACACATGCGAAGTATATTGTCTCCAGGTTTCACCCTTACCTTTTGATTATTCACAAATTCCATTATTTGGCAGTCTAGATCCAGTTTAAGACATGCTAATAAAATCCACTTCCTTTACCCTTTGACTACTACATACAGAACCATAGATGACTATTGGAGCTGCTACCATAAAAGTTACACAGGCCAACAATTTTTTCTTGGTATCTCAGTTTTTAGGCCTGTTCCTGGAGTTATTTGAGGCACTGATTCAGAAAATTGCATTGGATAGCTATAGTTTCTTAGATATGATTACCATGGTTTTCTATGGGCAAGCAAATGAAGACTCATATATGGCGTACATTCTGCATCTTAAAAACTAGAGCTGACAGGGTAATACTGGTGCCATTTTTTGGAATAATCAGGTCAAATATACACAGAAATAGCTCTAACATTTCACAGAATCATAAAGTTGGAAGAGACCTCATGGGCCATCCAGTCCAACCCCCCAGCAAGAAGCAGGAAAATGCATTCAAAGCACCCCCGACAGATGGCCATTGAGCCTTTTTTTAAAGGCCTCCAAAGAAGGAGCCTCCACCACATTCCAGAGAAGAGAGTTCCACTGCTGAACAACTCTCACAGTCAGGAAGTTCTTCCTAATGTTCAGATGGAATCTCATTTCTTGTAGTTTGAAGCCATTGTTCCAGGGCAGCAGAAAACAAGCTTGCTGCCCCCTTCCTTTGACTTCCCCGCACATATTTATACATGGCTACCATGTCTCCTCTCAGGGGTAGCATGAGGCACTAAAATGTGTTTTGGCCAATGTAATAAATGCACCCTAGATTTTACCATGACACTTCCTAAGCCTGCTTTGAATTGAATTGGAAGTACCAGTGCTGACACATTCTCAATCTAGTCAGAAACATGAGCTGTACCAGATTCTGCCCAGTTCAGAAACTGAAGTAATAAATCTGCATGAATAAAGAGTCTGAGGTCATGAAGTCACAATGTCCAAGTCAGTGAGCAGTATGGGGTCATGAATCCAATACATGCATCAGTAGAATCAGATGGTCAAGGGGAGGACTGAAGTTGCTGTCAGTGCCAGCCAGGGAGACATTAATCTGACAAGAAGCCTCTGCCCATACCCACATGCTTGATAGTATTTATTTGTAGGTACACAGCATTTCACTGTGTCAATCATTAAATTCATATTAATTCACAAGAACTTGGAGGTCAGTCCTCTAGCTCACCTTCTTGCTGATCTGGAAGGGGACTCAGCTGTTCATCACACTGAACTGCTGATGAGAACTGGATTGCTATATATCTTCTTCATCTTCTGAAGAAGGAGCCCCTGGTGGTGCAATAGGTTAAACCTTTGTTCCGACAGGACTGAGGACCGACAGGTCGGAGGTTCAAATCCGGGGAGAGTGCGAATGATCTCCCTCTGTCAGCTCCAGCTCCCCATGCAGGGACATAAGAGAACCCTCCCACAAGGATGGTAAAACATCAAAACATCCGCTTCTGGTTGTCTGCAAGGACATTTTCGGGGGGGGGGGGGAATTTCCTTACAGACAGCCAATTCTCTCACACCAGAAGCAACTTGCAGTTTTTTTTAAAAAAATCTTCTGAGGAAGATGAACTCTCCATGGAAGCCACAGCATAAGGCTGCATTGAAAATCCAGCCCTAATCACCTTTAGCTGACTGATTTCAGCCAGTAAGGCCTGAAAAGTCCCTTGCTTCTGAGCTACCTTTATGCCAGGTAGACAATACTGATCTGCCTAATACAGTGGCTCCTTATAGCCTATTTAGGGCAGCAAAGGGCAGCAAGCTTCCTAAAATTCTTAATCAGACAATAAGGAATTGTAACAAATGGACACATAGCAATCTTTAGATAGTAAGAATAGACACACACATATATAGTCAGAATTTACAAATGTCATTAATCTTCACAATTCTTTTGTAAGCACACTGTAATAGAAACAAAGCAACCCTAAATGCAAAATGTTTCTTCTGTATTTTAGTGGTTAAAGCAGATTCATTCAAGCATTCCTTTGCACAGCTTTGACTGCCCTTCTGAAACAAAATCAGCCTGATCCCATGGGCTCATAATTCACACAGAAGTCCAAGAGTGTGTGCCTTTCTCTATCTTGGATTGGGCGTGTTGAGATCTAGCTAACTATATATCCATATTGGAACAGCATTCCTTCTACTTGCAATACATTTTGAACAAATGCCACCTCCACCACTATATAGACCCCCAAAGAAAATAGCTGAAACCAGATGAAAATTAACAAGAAATAACATTTGGTCATTAGTCTTTAAACAGAGATCATTTGATGTGATGCCAACTTTAACTCTGGGAGAAAAGTTTTTACCTGAGAGGGGGGTGGGGTAGAGAGAATGGGATCCAGATTCCAGGAAAAAAATATTTCAGTTTCCACGTGGCTTTAGGCCATTCTGCAATAAAATGTAACTATTGAGAATGCCAGAGATTTCTGGGTCTTAGGAGAGATTGCCATTTGATAGAGTCCAGAAGCCTTGATGAAGGGCTGACTTCAACATGCCCATTGTCATGTTAAATCTTTATGTTTTATGAGCACAAAAAATAGGAATAATTCAGCTACAAAAACAACATTTTACTTCCATTAAGAGTCTGGCTGAAAACCATGAAATGGAATTGTTAAGCATAAAAACCTGGGTTGACACCCACCAGCTCCGTTTAGATTCTTATGGGAAAGGGGATGGAGACTGAGATGTAAAAATAAAAAAGCAAATCATGTGTGAGAGAAACAAATGTGTATGATTTATGTGTGAGAAAAAGCTCTCTATGCTGGACTTCCCTTAATTTTTTTGTCTTCTATAGCTTTGGTATGGATATATTTATTTTGCAAGTGTAGAATAAAGTTGGCATGGGTCCCAAGGCAGTAACAATCCTTGTGGTCTCTGTGAGTGACATCTTTTTGAAGAAGGCTGTAGTAATCTCTTTTTTAAATAGGACCACATTTTGGGGCTTCTTTCCAAACACATCTATTCAATAAATAGAGCTACTAGGAATGGGCAAATCTATCCATTTCATGATCAGAAATCTACCAGAGTGAAGAAGATATGGCCGTTTCATTTCCCAAGTAAACGAAGGACACTAAAGTGAATTGAAATGTTTGGTGCTCTTATTTCTTTTGGAGGTGTGATATTAATTCATTTTCTTTGGAGGGGATCCTGACTGAAATTTTAAGTTACTATTAGCGCTAAAGGAAGTCCCAAAATAATAGAAGGTGTTGAAGAGTCACCTTGATGTGCTTTGTGGTTAATCCAGTTCTGCTTTACTGCAATACCTTTATGTAAAAAATGGACAAATGATGGCTTGGCCCCATGTAAGCCACCCTGTGTCTCTTCGGGGAGATGGAGGTGGGGTATAAAAATAAAGGTTTTATTATTATTATTGAAAGGGGTCACGTTTTGCTTATTTCAAAGCCAGAATCAGGAGAAAAGTGAAGTGATATGGCATAAAATGAAATGTGACAGCAGTGCTAGTGCAGATATGCCCTAAGGCACCCACTTCTGCCATCCTGCCCTGCTGTTCTATTACCGAAAGAGAAAGAAAGAATAGAAAAGTAAAATAAGGCAGAAAGAAAAGAAAAACCATCAATCCCAAAATGGACCAAAATGTGGTGAGTGGTGAGAGTGCTAATCCTGAAAAAGTTTTACTTCCAATAGACATTTATACGCAGTTTTGTTCCCTTTGACAAGTACTTTGATGAAGTACTTTGAAGGTGCCAGATTTCATCTGTTCTTGGAAGTTAAACAGGGTCATGTTTGGTTAGTACTTAGATTTGGGGGGAGGGGACACCAAGACTGACCAGAGGAAAGAATTGATGAAACCACTTCTGAACATTCCTTGTCAAATAAAACCCTATGTAATTAATGGGGTCACCATAAGCCAGCAGGCAACTCGAAGACACATGTAACTACATAAAGAAGCTTACTCATAATCCCACCTGATCATAAACTCCACTGTGAAAGACAGTGTCAGCTCAGACATGAAAAGAATTAAAGGATTTTTTTTTTAAAAAAAGCCATTTCCACTCATTTGTGTTGGGCAGGCCCGTAGCCAGGATTTTGATTCGGGAGGTACTGAGTTTGATTTGGGGGGAGGGGGGGCTGAGTCTGAGTGAAAGAGGGTCTACCCTAGCAAACCTTTTGTCATACTGGCACAGAAGTAGAAGAGACCCATCGTAGCAAACTGGCAGCAGGATGCACATAATGTTGTGCAATAGGGACCATCACCCTGCAGTGGTAGTTTTCCTGGCTTGTGCAATAATGTCCTTAAAGTGGAACAATTAAGCTATAATTTTGTAATGTGGATAAGCACCAGAACTTATTTCTTATGCAACGACTTCCTGGACTTTAAATAATTTTATATCTTAATTTATAATCACTGGAAAAGATGGGGAAAAAACCCTCTCAAATACACTTTATCCCTGCACTTAAACCCATCAGCTAGCAAGTGCAAATAACATCAGAAAAACCTTTGTTTTGGCCTAGTTTATTATGGGGGCAGTCCATATGAGCTAATGTGAGCCTCCCCTCTGTAATAGCACTAAGAGATACACCATAATAATCTACCAGGCTTTTTGGTTTCTGACTAAGGGGAGCTGCAGAAGCCTAAGAATAGTGCTATTGCAGAGGGGAGGTGACTGGTAATGAGTCAATTAGGATGGGATTATGAGCTACTCTAGAACCACAGATAGATTACATGGATCCCAGCTGTGTGGAACACAAATACATAGCAATTAGACTTTTGAAAAGGTAGACACTTATAAGAAAATACAAATTATAGATAGTTTTTCATTTTTATAGCTTGAGCATGAGTACTTCAACAAATGAAGCAAAAATGCTGGTGATCTTGTTTCTTTCTGATTGCACGTATTGACCCCTGGCACCATGTATTGAAGAAAAGATATAGGCCAACCCACACCATGGATGCTTATGTGAACCCAACTGAAGAAACATTTACCTGGATGCTCTGAGTATAATTACATTCCTTGCTCCTTAGGAACTTTATGAACAAACCAACTGGCACAAAGATTCAATGAAAGTGTCTCTCCTTTACAGTCAAAAGCATTTATGGTCATTGCCATATAATCCCTGGTCATTGCCATATAAGAGGGAGGAAATAATTGTGAAGAGGGAAAGAGTAACGTTTCAAAGGGAATGAAAATATCAGTGGTTTCCTTTTCCAGAATGTACGCTTCAGCAACATAATGTACTGCAGAGTTGATGCTACAGATGGTTGCGGAGAACCAGAAATGTTTCCAAGAGGCAGGGAAAGGATGTACTTTTTATATCTCTTTACCCAGGGCGAAGGCTTTTTCCAGGAGCTTTTCAGGGCTGATTAAAGTGGAGTTCCATTGCCTCTCGACTACTTCTTTAAACCTGAAAGAAGCAGCCACAGGGGCCAGGCTAATTGTGATAAATGCATTACTAATTAAGTGCTGGAAATTGCATTCAGAGTTCCAAAAGGGTTTTTTTTAAAAAGAATAAGAAAGAAAGAAAGAAAGAAAGAAAGAAAGAAAGAAAGAACTCTACACTATTAACTAAACCTGTCTAGGTAAATAAGATCTTTCCTTTCTAGGACTGAGAGCCAGATATATAGACTCAGTTTCTCCACTCCACTCTCCTTTCCTTTCCTTTCCTTTCCTTTCCTTTCCTTTCCTTTCCTTTCCTTTCCTTTCCTTTCTTGTCCTTTCCTTTTCAGGTAGGTATCTGTTTTTCTTTCTTAAAGCATCCCAGTTAATTATGGCACATGTTTCAATTAGTGCTGCAGTTCTGTGATCAATGACCCACACTTCTTTGAAATACAGGCAAGAAGCACAGCAGGAATCCTCCAGGAATGAGTTCACGACAAAACTGTGTTTAGGTTCCAAAGGGTTAATCCCTTCAGATGTGTAATTTAATACATCATAACTGCTGAAAATTGGAGCCCGCATAATTTATTTTCTTTGGTCTGGGCACATTTGCCTCATGTTTGGCTGTGGGCTTACTTCAGAGAGACACACCTAAATCTCTCAAGGGTCCCATGTGGCCCGTGTCAGTTGTACAGCAAGCCTGTGGTACTTGGATGGCGCCCAAGGATTAGGTGTTCCTGTGAAGGGGTTTTTTTGGCTCTACAAAAGCACAGGGATGTCATGGGAATAAGCTCCGCTCCTCTCCCTCTCTCCCTCGAAGGCCACATATCAACGGGGTATCTAACCACTCTGAGTCAGGCTTTGCACAAAGGTATACATTAAAATAAATAGAACATGTAACCAGAAAGAACAGAAGAGGGAGAGAAGCTTTTGGTAAATGGAGACAGGAAACAATTGCTTCATTGTGAGAAGCTGAAAATGCCGAATTGCAGAGTGTAGCTCCATCTACAGGAACATTTGTAAAATAGGTGCTTAAACTATATAAAAAAGTTAAATTAGCAGAAAACTTCCATTCCTGAACTTAAAAAAATATTCTCGAGTCTTCTTTTCCCCTCCCTCTATCCTTATTATCTCACTCTTTTTTTTTATTTCTTTGAACAACTGGCTAGAAATAATTGCTAAGGAAACTTCTTTGCTGAAATGCCTAGGAAATATTTTGTTCTTACTAAGGTTTCCTTTCACTGATTCCAGCTACTGGCCAGAGTTATGCCATTGTAAAATTCATTTTCAGGATTCTTTTTTTTTTTCATTTGTTATATGTCTGCTGACTGAATGACATATATTTTAGTTTAGTATGTTTTTTCTGCTCCTGAGGGGCATTTGTTCATCTAAACATATACCCTCAAACAACCTGAGAAAACCTTTCACTTTTTCAAGCTGTTTCTGCTTTTAAGAGCCATCACTGCTAGTAAAGGCACCGTCCTTTCCTGCATTGGTTTTAAACCTTGCATCTGCTCCTAGCTATACGTAATGCTTCGCCTGCAGAAGCCATGTATTTCAAAGAACGGCTGGGGACACAAGGGATGGTGGGTAGCTCAAGGGACAAGTAATGGGATCTGAAGCCTTTCACCTCTAAGCCATTAGCTTGAAGCACTGCCAGAAGGCTTACTGGGCAGGATTGGGAGCTGTTTGGATCTTACAGAAGAGAGACACAACCAGAGAGCTTCTGGTTTCTGTTTGTTTTTTTATACCAGCTCCTTTAGTAACTTTCATGAGAAGATGTGAGTTAGCAATTTGTGCCAGTGTCTACCTGGGAATAGATGGAAATCTCAGTTTCGCCTTCCTGCGTATTATTTTTTAATAACCTCACCTTATTTCTATGAATTTATGAACACATTTATGAAAATAGGTAAAATGAACCCAACATAATTGCCATCTATCTGCAATATCAAATACCCACATATGCAGATGAACCTAGTAAGAAAGATTCCAGCTACATTTAATGTTGCTTGCTCCCTATCAAGCAGACCTAGAGCTAAACTCTTAAACTTAAGTATTTTCAGGATATTTTTAAAGGCAGGTGGAAATTAAATGGACTGCAAGTTTCTTTTCTTACATTGAATCAGAGATCACTGCTTTCCCTTATATTCTCATTTATTCCACCATAGTTTGATAAGAATGCTGGAAATGGCTCCTGCTTAAAGAAATGCATAGTTACCACCTCAGTCCAGCTCTAATGCTTGTGTATGTAATACCTATTGCTTAGAACAGGTTTTAGGCTGCACATGACACCAAGCAGGTTAATCCAGTATCAATTTGACCTGGAACACCCTAGATCCGAGCTAAATCTGTGAGTATTGTCCAGATCAGGCATGTAGCCAGGGGGGGGGGGGGGGGGGCTCGGGGGGCTTCAGCCCCCCCCCCCCCCCGAAATTCTCATGGTGGTTCGCGAAAAGGCCTTACTGGTGCATTATTTAAACTGTTATGTTGATTAATATCATGATTTGATCACCATTCTCAATATATCCCATATGCATGGGGGTATTGGGGTAATGATACAAAAGGTTTGCTAGGCTAGACCCTCTTTCACTCAGACTCAGCCCCCCCCCCGAAACTCAGCCCCCCCCCGAAACCCCCCCTGAAAATTTTTTAGCCCCCCCCCCCGAAACGAAATCCTGGCTACGGGCCTGGTCCAGATGGATGGGGAATGCATTGGCCCTACTGGACTCCCCCCCCCCCCATCCCATGTCACCAACACTACTTTTACATGGCCACAAAGCTCTGTCCAAGTGCCTGGTCATTGTAACCATGTTTGCTGATGTTAGACCAGGGTGCCTGGGCAACCAGCAAGAAAGAGAGGCCAACTCAGCTGTCCAGGATGTCCTGAACCAGTGAGATACTCAGGAGTTTCCTGCAAACTCTGGATCATTCCCTGACTTTGCCTAAAGTGGGGCAAAGTCAGATAAACAAAGTAGAACATGGGAAGTCATTTTGCATTGTGAAGACTGCCAGTAGTGTATTTGCAGTGATTCTGGAGGTTTTGGCCTATGTAGAAAAGCGCTTAGTTTTTCTAAATATCTTTCCACCTCCCAGAACAGCTGCTAAGTATTTCACTTGAGGTGAAAGTTCCAAATTCCCCATGAATTTCCCTTTAGATGACTTCCAGTTAAAGTCTCTGTGTGACTAGGGACCTCATCACATTGAGGTCAAGAAGCAATTTTTCTGTGCTTCTCTGCACTGCTGACATGCTTCTGCCACAGAATTTCTTGGAGCCCATCAGATGACACAGGGCTACTTCCATCAGGGCTCCATTGTGCTCAGTGCTGGTAGCACAGAGAAGCAGGGCCCAGAGGAGTCGTGTATACACCAACACCTCATAAAAGAAGCCAAGGGGGAAGTGGGAGGAAGCCGGGGACAGTGGGGAAACATTGTGGGAAGAGATCCCACAACCCACAGTGGTAAGGAAACACAGAGTTACACTTCCCCCATGATTTTCCCTACTGCCCCCCACTCTCCCTCTGTTTCTTGGCCTCAATGTGCCAAGGTCTTAATTCTTTCATACAATTTTTTCACCTTTTCCAATGGCTTCTTTTATAAGTTCTTGAGTACTTCAAATTTAAGTTTAGGTAAAACTTTAGTAGCATCTACCTCCCTTCCTTTCTCCCTCTCTGACAGAGGTATCAAAATGAAATCCTCTTCCTCTCAGGTTTTTCAGTCCAAAGAACTGAAGTTTCCATTGCCATGTAGGCAGTTTCTTGCTTATCAGTTCTGGAAAGAAACACCACAATCTCACTCTGGCCTGTCATTTGGTACCAGACATAAAAACAACATAGCTGAACCCAAAACAAAAGTGGGGAGAAGGTACTGTCTGGAATTCTGGTAGCTACCAATTTCATAAAGACAAATATCCCACATTGTTAGTTGGGTTGTTTTCACAGGAGAACAGGATAGGGATATGTGAATAGCTGCATTCCAATGATGATTATGATGATGATGGCTGCCTAGCTTGCAAAATCTTTTCTCAAGGAAGTGCTTTAATTGGAATTAACAAGTAATTCTGGTCTATGAAGCCCAGGGACCAGAAGTTGTGTGTGTGCATCTGACCACATTAATTTCCTAGGGTTTCCTTAGACAAGGAATACTCAGAGGTGGTTTGCCAGTTTCTTTCTCTGAAATACAGCCTACAGCACCTGGAATTTATTGGTAGTCTCCCAGCCAAGTACTAACTGGGGCTGACCCTGCTTAGCTTCCAAGATCATACGTTATTTAGGCCTGAAGGAAAGAGTTCTTAATTATACCATCAGAGAGTTGTGTTCTATTAATGATGTTGAATTGTGGCACTGGAGATGCTGGTTTCACTTAGGCAGCAAATGCAAAACTCTGTTTTGGCAGAAGACAAAACCTCAGTTTTGAATTTGTGCTACACCACCAATATAAGCACATAAGAAGAGCCATGCTGGATCAGATCAACGGGCTATATAGTCTGCCTTCTGTTTCATGATAAAATATGCTGTATGGTTTGAGTGAGATTATATGAAAGGCGTATGAATACAGCCCAATTGGGCTGAAGATCCCATTCTAAGGAATGAAGCCTGGAAAACTACAAGAAAGAGGCAAAGAACTCATGGACTAATTAAAAATTGCTAATGAGATTTGGGACAAATGATTAACTGTTGACATTCTGACTTGATGAACTCTTGGTGGAAAAACAACTTGTTTACATTGCCAAAGACAATGGTTCTTTTAAGTAAGGAAGTCAACACTGTGGTTCCTTACAGAAATGTTTACAAGCCTCCTTGATAAGGAAAGCCAATTAAACAAAATAAACATCTGTCCAGGAACTGATGGGATCTGTCTGTCAGTAATTTACAACTTTCAGAACCATATCAACAGAAAATACTACATAAAAGGACCCTTCTCTCTCAGAGAGAGTGTGTCAGACCAACTGAACACCATTTCTGAACACCATCATGAATAGCCACCTCCTTTCAAGAAGCTGATCATCACCAATATAATCTGGTTAAACCCCTGTGCCGGCAGGATTGAAGACCGACAGGTCGCAGGTTCGAATCTGGGGAGAGGCGGATGAGCTCCCTCTATCAGCTCCAGCTCCTCATGCGGGGACATGAGAGAAGCCTCCCACAAGGATGATAAAAACATCAAATCATCCAGGCGTCCCCTGGGCAACGTCCTTGCAGATGGCCAATTCTCTCACACCAGAAGCGACGCTCCTGACACGACAAAAAAAACAAAAACACCAATATAATTATTATAAAACCAAGTACTGGAGTCTGTGTCTACTTCTTTCTCTGAAAGTGCCTAATGCAACCTGTCTCACTGAATGCGGAATAAAAGAACCTATTTAATGTTTTAAAAAGTACTTATGACATCTGTTCGCACAGTGACCAATCCAGTGCCTAGGGGAAAACCACCAAAAGGACACAATTGCAACTTCACCCTCCACCTCATGTTCTCCACCAACATATGTATGCTGCCTCTATCATGAGCAGGAATATGTGTTTGTTACTCACAATATTTCTACTCTGCCTGCATCAAAATACTCTTAGACCAGCTTCAGAATAAAATTAATGAGAAAATGATTTAAAATAATACAAACAAATCGAATACACTAAATTCACATTAGATATAAGGAGTTAAAACATATGTAAAAGATTAAATATTTTAAATTTGATGAACAGCCAAGTTTTCACTTGGGAAAATCAGTGTTGGTACCAACTGAGTTCCCCAGGGAAAGCATTCCACAATTCTGTCATGGCTGAAAAGGCCTTCTCCTATAATACAACACAATGTATCAACCTTTCTGGTGGGACACCTGCAGACGTTGAAGAGGTAAAAATAGGGAGATATACCTCTTCAGCTTTTGAGCCCCAAACTGTTTTGAGAACTATATGCACTCATTGAATTGATAATAGGTTTTCTATATAGTATTCTAGTCAGCAATCAAATTGCTGCATTTTTTCAAAGGCAGCCCTATTTTGAGCACATGGCAATATTCTTATTGGGAGGTTACTAGTACATGAACTACTGTGGCTAGGTTTTTCAGTTTCCAGTAGCTGGGATAGATCTAGGGGTATTTCCCAAGCTGTATATCTGTTCTTTCGGAAGGAATGTAACCCCATCTAGAAGAAGCTGTTTCTCCAGTTCCCAAACAAGAGAACCACAAATACACAGTTTCTGTCTTGTTGGGATTCAGCCTCCAGTCCTCATCCAGTCCATTAAAGTACTTAGGTACACATACAACACCTGCACAGCTCCATCTGAATTCAATGACACGGAAATCTAGTGCTGAGTGTCATTTGCACCTGACACCAACACCCTTAATGGAATCACATTAAAGATCATATTGTGGCTAGTAACCATTGACATCTCTATTGCTCAATCTTTTTCTAACACTATACAATTTACACATTTTAACTTGCATACATATGATAATATTTTTTCTGTTCAGTTGCATTATCATTTTAATTATTCACATGTTCAGTCCACTTGATCACTGTGTATTCAATTAAGGAAGAGTTGTGTAGGTGAACGTTATAAGAAGATAAAATAAGAAAGTTTCAAGCAGCTAATCTTCCCAGTGTTGATGCTGGCCATCAACAAACCTATATTGTAGGCTTGGTTGATCAAAAAAGATCACTCAAAACTCAATTTGCACATAGGGGGAACTGGTGGTTCAATTCTAAAGTCACTTCCGAATTTTTACCAAAAAAAATCCAAAACTTTCCGAAACTTCTGAATTGATTTGTTAATGCAGATGCACATGAGCAGTAGGAAAAAACAGCACTGACACTGGGAAAACCTCAGGGGATTCTCCCTCCCTGATTTTAGACCAATCCTGATAAAACTTGCTACAGTGGCAGAAAACATGGACCACTGTTAGCTCACCAAATTTCATAACCTTTGACTTCTCCATGATTTTTTAGCAAATTTTCAAAGTTTTTTTATTAAAACATTTTAAATAACAAAAAAATATGTTCCTGGTTTGAAAGTGTTATTTCCTGTTTCATTGGGTGGTCTTTACTTTGAAAGTAGTTATTCTACTCCAGAAACTTTGTTTGTGTGGCACAAACTGTGTTAAATTGGTGGAGAACAGAAATCATAGTACAGATCCCCATCAAGGGACATCTAGACTGACTCCCTTCTTCTGGGCAGAAAGGCACCATCCAAACTCTCCTGACATCTATTTGCTTCCTCTACTGAGTTGGAGGGGACCTTCAAGACATATCCATTGGTTTATTCCTATTTGCAGATGAAATCAATCATTTTTTATCATTACTTACTGACGTAAAGGGCTGGCCGGCTGTGGCTGGCTACCCGAGTGCCTTGTTCATGGCAATCAGGCCAAAGTGAAATGATTGATTTTTAAGCAGATCATGTTCTTTTGGCTTTGCAAAAGTTGCTTATTGCTTTCCTGACTTCTTTAAACACCTTAGTAGATTCAATCAGTTTATTTTATATTTAGACGAAGACTGCTACAGACATCTATAGGGATCCTTCCGCCATTTTGGCTAATGAGCAACTGAGCAGTGTGGAAATGTAGTTTAACAACAGGACCTTCTTCGAACTCTACCATTGGGGGCCTTAACAAACTACAATTACGATGGCTGTGATTAGCCATTCCCACCTCTTCCCTTTTTGCAGTGCCGGCGGAAAGAATGAGATTTTAAAAATTCCCTTGCCTTTACCAAAGTTGCTTAATGGTTGTGAAAACTGAAATAACTTTGGGAGATATCAAACATTATAGAATATTTCTGAAAAAAAAGGTAAGTGGTTCAAATTTGGACACCCCCCCCCCCCAACTTTCCTGCATGGTTCAAAACTGCGTCGGATGTCCAAATTTGTATGTTTTTTCCCCCTGAATTTCAGTCATTTCTGAGTGAACCTATCTAACCCTATTATATTGGGTAGACAAACTATAGACGTCCACATGCAAGTTCTCCTAAATCAGTGGTTCCCAACCATTTTTTGACTAGGGACCACTCTCCAACTTTAGTACCAAAAGGGTTACGAATCAGTTTTTGGTCAAATTTAGATTTGGTTTGGT
Organism: Anolis sagrei; assembly: GCF_037176765.1. NCBI lineage: Eukaryota > Metazoa > Chordata > Lepidosauria > Squamata > Anolidae > Anolis > Anolis sagrei. The sequence goes on along the minus strand of NC_090021.1, from coordinate 207,486,344 downwards.
TATTTGGGATGCTGAATCAGAAAATTGCATCGAATAGGCCACATCAGCTCTCGTTTCTGATACAGAACATATACCATCCAATACTTGCTATCTCCCACAGAAAATCATATTTGATAATCTAGAGCTTATGTGAAAGTAATCTTTTGTGGGTAGTCGGCCTCTCCCCTCCTGACATCCCTGTTGCCTTAGCAGTATAAGAGGGTTTTGCAACACCAGTCCCTCTTGTTGCTGCATGGTTTTGAGGCAACAGTGTAGTAATGGTGAGGCTATAGACCATATTTTCATTCTTGTGGACCCCTGGTGGTCCACTGACCTCAGGTTAGGAACAACTGTTCTACATGCATGCATATTTTAGCTATGCAATATACATATGTACTTACCAATGACCACATTTACACATTTACACATTGGTACAAATGGGCAACACAAATAAATGTCTAAGTGTGTGCATACTGATTTCAGGTTTGTATCATCTTCTTTACACTCAATTTCCATTGGTGCATATAACTTTTACATCCTATTTTCATATAACATCTTCTTTTATACATTCTTCTCTTCAATAACATTTTACTGATTTTATTAGTAATGCCCATTATTCTCACCTCTCATCATCCTTCCCCCAGACCACACATTTTCCCTATATCTTTAAATTTTCTTAGTTTCTGTACAGTATTTACATTGGCTTCACCATTTTCTATCCATTCCATATAGGTCTTCTGTTTATTTTTAATTTCTTCTGTTTTATCCTCCAGTATATCTTACCAGATTACATGTGCAATGATTATGGACCTAATCATAAATATAGTTGTTCCAATTTTCCATTGTCCATTTTTTCATCTTTCCAACCCCATGCTATCACTGCTTGTCCTGCTAGAATCATAATTTTAAACAATTTTTGTTCTTCTGTATTAATCTTAATATTCCCTAAGCGTTAGTTAGCATCAGTTCTATATTTACTTGGAGTGGTATTTTAAAGAGTATTTTCCACTTTTTCCACTATTGCTACCCCCCCCCCCCGATAAAAAACACATTTTTACTTTTAGACATCCCCACCACATATGGGCCTAACATCCTTTACTTGTTTCACAGTGCCAACACTGGGCTTATCCATTTTATTTATTTATTTATTTATTTATTTCATTTCATTTAAAGCCAGCACTTTGAATTGTGCCCGTTAGCAGACTGGCAGCCAGTGTAGCTGACAAAAAAAAGGGGGGGGGGTACTCCCTATACGCTGCCCCAGTGAGGAATCTCATATGTGTGAGTTGGGCTGGGATCCTATTCCATTTTAATATAAGTTTTCTTTCCAATTATTTGTATTTTTTCCACTTTCAGTTTCTTCATCCCCTTCATTAGATTCTCTTTGTCTTGTAAGTGGTCCTTCTTTCTGCCATTTAGTTTTTATTGTCCTTATTGTCCTGTTAAGGACAACACATGTATATATGTATGTTGTAACATCTCAATAGGGAGAACATCTTCAAACTTTTTATTTCCCATAAATAAGTATATATTAAAAGAAGTCTTAGAATTAGGACTTCTTCACACGGTGCAAAATAACCCTGTTTTGCCTCTTTTTTTCATGGCCTGGGTGGGGCCTGCTGTGTGCCATCACATGATGCATGGCAGGCCCCATCTACATTCCTCCCAAAGTGGAGGGGAAGCATCAGAAGGGAAGAAAAGTGAGGCAGTTTGCTCTCAGTTAACTTAGGGAAGAAAACAGGTGGGATCTTATCTTTCCCAGTATGCCCAAGCACAAGCAAACTGCTGCAGCATCACCTAGCTTGTGTGTTCATCCTCATTAATAACTTTTGCCATGTTGATCACACTCAGATATTGCTTAGTCACACTGTGAAGTCTCCAGAACCGTGGAATAGGACCAAAAGTTTAGGTGATGATTCATGTAGTGTGCCACCCCCATGAAAGCACTCTGATGTATTCCTTCTCATTTGGTCAACTCTGATTCTCACCTGGGCATAGTCCACAAAGAAAAATGTAAAGAAAAAATGTTTTTAAAGAAAGATCATGAAAGTATTGTGTTAATATTAACCTTCAACCAATGAAAATATCTGGAAATGTTACAGAATAGAGTGTTCACTGTTTTCAATGTTAAGGCTAGTGCTAGAATTAAGATGCACCTCTGGACCTGTGTAATTAGGATCTTGGATAATGGAAGGTGAAAGAGAGAAAAGGACATAGTAGTTGGGTACAAAAATATTATCTAGAAGCTTCTGTATTTCTTTCTCCCCCTCTTTGTCTCTGCCTAAAACTTCATGCAAAAGTATCTAAGAATAATGAAAAAGCATCTAGGAACAAACCTCAATGTCCCTCCTACCAAGCAGTCAAATTTCAGCCACATTTACCCAACAATCTCTGTGGTACCCTTGATTTTCTCTGTCTGTTTTATTCTTCAAACACTTCACAGCCTAAAGCAGTCCTATGCCTTTGTTACCAGGCTTATCATTGGGGGAATTCTAATTATCATACCCTTACTGAATACCTTATGTTAGGGGTGTTTTGTTTTCAGTTTAGCCCGCTGAGTTGTCTTGCACCCGTTTAAAGTCCTTTTCTCTGAAAGGCCTCAGCTTTATAGAATGCAACTTCCCACCAGATCAAAATAGAAACAGCTCTTCTCAAAGACCTTCAAAGCTGCTTCAGTATATTCTCTGCCTGGAGTAATAAGAGCTGTAAAGCTCATCTGCTTCCTTAATTTATTTGCCCAGCTTCTCTCACCTCCCCCCTCCACCCCCATTTCCATACACATACAAACTATCCCTTCACTAAGCTCTCATCCACGGAGGAGGAATTTGTCTTGAAATAAAACATGTCCATCTCATCTTGAAATATATTCTTTTGATACTGGATCATGGAAGTCTTAATCCCCCAAAATTCCCATTGACTTCAATAGTCTTTGGATCAACCCCTTAAATTGTCATATGAAGACCTTGCCTCCTATATTATGTGTAATGTACAGCTTATGACTCAATGCAAGAGCTTTTTTTATTTGAGAAAATATTACTTAGCATTGGAATCCTGATTTTTTTCCCACACAGAGAAAGAAATAGCTAAAGATTAAATTCCCATCTCCAACCCCTTGAGATGCTCTAATAAGCTAATCTATTCAGTAAGATATTGCAAAAAAAATGCAAGGATACACATCCATAGCTGCCATTTAACTGTATGAGGAGGGAAAGAAGTGAAAGCTTCGTTGGCCTAAGCGTTTATCTTCTTAAGTCCCTTGGACACATTTTCCCAAAGTCCAGGGTTCTCTTCCCAAGTAAATCAACATCTTGCTTCTCATCCACCCATCCTTCTTGAAAATAGGATGTCTGCTAAAACATTTTGTTTCTAAGGGAGAAGGACAAAAAGATAAAGTGTGCATTCTAACACGCACGCGCGCTCACACACACACAGAGATTAAGAGAATATATATTCCTATTTGGAAATAAAGGGAGAAATCAGATCTTAAGGAATTGTTCCCTGGTCAAGGAGAAATAAAGTTATGACTTCTCACCAGAGACAGTGTAAAGAATAGTTAAACCGACCCATTTGATTTTAACTACAAGGTAGATGCAGAGCAAATCTCTATAATGTGAAGACAAATAAACTCAAAGAGTGCTGAATACTACTGAAATGATGTCATTTCAAATATTTAAACATGGCTATCATGTCCCCTCTTCTCTTCTCCAGGCTAAACCCATCCAGTTGCCTAAACTGCAATGCTCCTCATACATTTCTAGATCTTTGACCATTTTGGTTGCCCTCCTTTGGTCACATTCCAGCTTTGAGAGTATAGCCTTCCTCAACTGTATTAATCTGCTGCTCTACTAGTGGAGTTTGGGATTTTCACAGAAAAACTTAGCCCAGAGCTAAGATGACCAAAAGTGGAGTATTTGTCTGGGTTTCTCTTTATCGCTTGCTTGGATGAGATCCAGAGCGGTGTGGTGGTTCGAGTGCTGGACTAGGACTAATAAGAACAAGCTTCAAATCTCCATGCCGTCATAGAAACCCATTGAGGGACCTTGGGCAACTCATACTTTTCAGCCTTAAAAGAAGGAAAGGGCAAAGCCCCTCTGAACAAATTCTGCAAAGAAAACCCTTTGATAGTCTCTCCATGAATCAGAAACTACTCAAAAGGATGCAACAACTTGCCTGTAGAGGACTCATGAAACCTGGAGACTCAGGGCCAATACTTGAGCTCTGGAAATCTTAGAGGCAATGGTAAAATAAGACTTTTCTTCTTAAAATTGTATTTGGACTTATAAACATGTCATATAGCTAATAACCACTTCTTAACCCCCTTCATGGCTTACTGTGATAGTGACACATGTTTTTCCTGTCCTATTACTAGGAATACTGCATGTTCAAGAGGCTTTGTGGGCAATGGTATCAAAACTTACAGTAATATTTCTAAAGATGTTGCATGAGATCCAAAACTTCTTCAGAGGAGATGCTGCTTCTAAAGTGTTAATGTCCAGAAACAGGGCCAAGACATTTGCCCAGTGCTGGAAACAGGGCCAAGAATGCAACACCAGACTCCAGTAATTTCCCAGTAATTCTTTCCTTTAAATAATCAATAAAGAACATTTTTGACAATAAGTCATTCTCATAAAGCCAAATAAAATTAAAGTCAGGAAATGTTTATCCTACACTTCCAACAATCTGGTTTGATTTTATGTTGGTGATTAGGTTTTTCATTGTTGTGACTTCAAGTGAGATATTGTGGCTACTGTTTTTCTTTCTTTCCTTCTTTTTCTTTCTTTCAAAACCACTGTGCAGAACCAATTCTTTTATTTTTCACAATACAAATATCTGTTTTATAAATGAATACAATACAATGAACCTAAATATGATTTCCTCGTGACAAAATCCACTGGGTAAGATTTGCTGCTGGAATTGTGGTTCTTTGGAAGGTAGTCTGCTTGGCTGACTTGCTAGAGTTATCTGTGAATGCATGTATGCTCCATAAAGTATAGTACATTCATGTTGCTTGCTAAGCTTGTTCTCATACTTGCCTTAATATGTGTTTTATCTTTGGAGGATCCTGCAATGGGACTGGGGGTTTGACTCATTTGCTTTTTTATATATATATTGGATTAATCTGGTGGATTTTGCAGGTGACCTATATTTGTCTCAAGGGCTCAGACATTTATTATTATTATTATTATTATTATTATTATTATTATATATGGTTGCTTTCAAGGGGAAACATAAAGGCTCAGTCTTACCCCTATTTAATCAGCAGCCATACCAAAATTCAAATGTCAGGAAAGATTTGTACTATTCTCCCAACTCAGTACACACACACACACACACACACACACACACAATCTCTTCCTCATCCCCATCTTTGGTAGCTTTTCTGCCAAAACCTAAGTATAACAACAAAAGTTTATAAACAATGAAAATTCCAGCTGCTTGACATCAGTGATGTGAAGCTTTCACTTCACACGGATACAAATATTTACCCTGAGCTCTGGCAAAGCTTGCCTTGCCCATGTCACCCTTAATCATCCAGTTTTTCTTGACTGAGTTATGCTTTCCAGTACGTGATTTGATCTGGTTTACTTTTTAACACATCCCAGAGGCTTCGTCAAAATCAACTCTATGCAGGCCATGTCATTTGGTGGCTGCCAAACATGCTATTCTGAATGAGCTTGGCAAAGAGGAAACAGGGTAACCCCTTGCTTCCCCCTCCCAGCACACATCACTTAATTACCTTAATATTTTAAATTATTTTTAATCGCCATTATAAAACAAGAAGCAAATAATATAGCTAGAACTACACTGATGCTCAATGTAACCCACTCCTGAAATGTTCAGGTTTTGGCTATCTAAATTTATTTTACGCTGTCAACCCCCTTTAGATCACTAGATACTATACATATGCAGTTGGATAGTTCTTATGTATTTACATAGTACTTATGCCAAACAATGTGTCCATCAATTATGGTATAAAATGCCTTTAATAAAATGCCATTGGTGATATGCTGGATTGGCTACTTGGTTACATCTGCATAACTAAGCAATATCTCTTGGCATGACTCTCCACAACCCACCATAAAAGCCAACATTCTGAATGAGTGAAAAGGGTCAATAAAGCTTCTGTTCGGGGTCCAAGAAGGATGTTTTCACTTCACCAGCAAGTGAAGGTTCAACAAGGATTTGGAACAAGGGTTGACAGTTTGCCTCTTGTCACATTTTAACATTAGGGGTAGAAAATAAATTCATTGTATTTGTGTTTCTTTATAAAAATGGATTACAAGGCAGAATGCGACAAGTCGTTTAAAACCTTAGAGGCTTGAGATACATTTCAGCCAATTCAAAATGTACAAAGCCATATACACATTTGAAAAAACAAGTATGATTAAAACCTTATATATTTGGAAGAATATATAAATGCCTTTTTCTCCTATACCAAACCACATGCAAAATTTGCACCAAATATCCTAATCTTCAAAGATCCAAAATCCAAAATTCTATCAAGTTTGCTCAAAAAACATGTTTTTCAACATTTTTAAAAATATATTTCCCATCTTTGTAAACAGAGATGCTTTACCTAAATTGACTTTCTCTTATTCCAAGCAAATCCAACTCAAGGTGCTGCTTTTCAGTGAGGCTGCCTGAGGCCCTTTCTACACTGCCATACAATCTAGATTATCAAGGCAGATAATCCACATTATCTGCTTTGAAATGGATTGTATGAGTCTACCAGGCCATATAATCAAGTTCAAAGCAGAAAATCTGTGTAGTGTAGAAGGAGGCTGAGAATGACTTATGAGATCAGGAAAATCAAGGTATTTCAGTGCTAAATATAATAACACTGCAGCAAATGAACTTCAAATCGATAATGGAAAGCTCTGATGCATTATAATGTTGTTATTGCATCATAACGTTACAATGCAAAACTTTGCAAAATTAAGCAGAGGAGATCTATCGAATGAAGGGCTGATAGATAGGCCAACAGCAATTAAAAAGATCCTGTTGATCCAATGGGTCTAGTTTAGTTTAGACTAGCAATTATAATTAGACCATTAATTTTACTCAAGATTACTATGCAAGTCATTTGCAATTTTACAATACTTTATGAAAATACGTTATGCTAAAATGCAAGGGAAGGAAGGAACGGGGAGAGAGAAAAACATTGCTGGTAACTCACAAAAAAACAGACTAGCTTTAGATTAATTACTCGGAGAAACCATAATTTTAAAAGCCTTGGTGACATTATCATCAGCCAATCACTTAGACACAATGTACTTCCCACATAAACTAGCTAAGATAAATAGATAGGCTTGGCATGATATCCAAGAGGTCAATATACTTAGATTCTGAGGACCCAGAGAAATTACTAGATAGGCGAAAGTGGAGGCAAAATATTCCCAAAGTCTGTGTGTCCCAGTTCACTGGCAGCAAATTCTGGCAATGCTTGTATCATTAATAATGTGGAAAATTAATAATAATGTCCTGGATATCTTAGAGTCTGTGTTTCTGACTGACTGCCTTTTTCTTCTGAATTATTTGGCTCGTATGGGTGGCTGTTGGAGTATCATCAAAAAGTAAAGGAAGGGAAGTAGTAGAAATTATGGGACCTTTTAATTTTGGAGAATTCAGCCTGAATATCTTTCTTTGCGGAAATAACATTAGCAAAACTCCTCACCACCATCCAATTTAAATTGCAATTATTGCTTTTGTAATATCCATAAAATCCCAATTCTCATTTCAAATCCACATGAGTGTCTAGTGCATCTATAGGTAAAGGTAAAAGTTTCCCTCTAGTATTATGTCCAGTCGTGTCTGACTCTGGCGGGTGGTGCTCATCTCCATTTCTAAGCCAAAGAGCTGACGTTGTCCATAGACACCTCCAAGGTCATGTGGCCGGCATGACTGCATGGAGCACCATTACCTTCCCACTGAAGTGGTACCTATTGATCTCACATTTGCATGTTTTCAAACTGCTAGGCTGGCAGAAGCTGGGGGCTAACAGTGGGACCTCTCCTCGCTCCCTCGTTTTGAATTCAGCACCTCAGTGCTTTAAACTGCTGCATCACCAGGGGCTCCTAAACAGTCACATTATTGCAGTTTGACACCACATTAACCACTATGGCTTGATGGTATGGAATCCTCAAATTTGTAGTTTGGAGAGGCACACCAGCACTCCTTGGCAGATAAGGCTAAAGACCTCATAGAACTATAATTCCCATCATCCCATAACATTGAGCTATATGGCAGCTAAACTGGTGCCAAACTGCATTAACTGTACTGTGTAGATGCACCTAAAGGGAGATAATGTCCACAAAGAAAAGAAGTAGATTGTCCCTCTTAAGAGACTGGGGGATGAATGGTCAATAATAAATATGAGCATAAAGAAATAAATGATAAACAAATTTCTCTTATCCAATAGGTCATATTTCAATAGTTGTTCAGTAATGTGGGCAAAACTGTTTGTTTGTGTTTATATGATGAAATGTTTCAGAAAATCCTAACCAACCTCATTCACAAGGCCTTGAAAACTAAGGGAGAATTTTTGAAGGTCTTGTGAACATGGCCAGTTGGGAACTGCATGGGACTTAGTTGGGGTGTGAATACATAGGAGACTCCAGGGGCTGCTCAGGAGGCAGGAACCATAGGTAAGTGGCAGAAATGATTAGGTCACCAGCCAGGTGCTTCTCCTTCTCTAGGAGCCTCAGAGGCTTCCACCAGGAACTGTGACAGCCTCTTCTCATGTACACACACCCATCCAGCAGCTAGGGTTCTGAATTTCTCCAGACCTTTTCACAAAGGTGCATTTATGTGTGAAATTATAATGTGCCATTAAAAACCTTATGTGCAGCTCAATTTTGGCAATGTTATTTAGCAAAAAAAAGTGAGCATTAGACTCAAGCAAATATGGTAATTTAAAAGTCCACAAAAACAGAAAACTGATAGTTAATAGAATTGCATTCATTTATGGAGCACCTCATGCAGACCTAGGCGCCATCTATACTGTCATGTTATGACGGATTAGCCTGGGGTGTTCAAAAGGCAACCCCAGGCTAATGCAGATTTACCTGGAGTAAACTGTTCAATGGAGTTTACACCCGGATTTAAAAGAAACCCTGCAAAGATCTTCCTTGAAGATACAGATCTTTTCAGATATAGGGGCAGTGAGAACTGCCTTACTGCTATCTTGCTCTCCCCAGGCTCAGGCAATTATCTCTGCAAAGAGGATTCCCTTTCCAAAGCTCGATGGCATAATCACGGGAAAGCCTCCAGGAACAGTAATCAGGCTTCCCTTTTCTTTTGAGGATAAAACAGGGGGCAAGGAAGGGAGGGTGCACTGACCATGCCCACCCATGCCAAGACTGCATTGGCACAGGTGGTCTATATGGCCAGCTCTCTGCCAATTAGGTGCCCCCCCCCCACAACATGGACTCCAAATGCCACATGAACTGGCATAAAGCAGTATAAACAACAGTTCTAGCAACCTCAGCAGATCACTCGTGATATATCTTTTTTCCATCTTTTGTCCCAACTAACTCTATTCAAAAGGTATGTAGAATATTGAGAAAATGTTTCTAGAATTTCTGAATCAGGCTAGGATTTCTACACATAAGTGTCTTTCTGTATTATATTTATTTACTACTGAACTATCTGTAAAATGCATACAAATTATGTACATGAAATGCATATCAGTTTTCATGCATGGAGGAAAAAAAGTGTTAGCTCGATATATAAATTAGGCATAGTGAGAATGATGCAGGGAATTTGGAAAAGTTAATATAAAGAGACTGACTAATTTCAGAAGTAGTATGTTCAGAATGAGATCAGTGTAATTGAGTTCAGACAGCCACAAGTTCAATTTTTTTTTCATTGACACTGCCAGACTATTACCCTGACTGCCATGATGGGCAGGTATGCCATTCCCCTGAAGGGGTGAGGAAATATTGCAAGATGCTTCCTCGCCACCAACACAACATAACTTGTGTTTTGGTTAGCTCCAAAAGAGCTACCTGCATTTTTCTGCACTTTCCCCCTTCTTATGGGGAAAAAGGGCAAAGTGGCAATGTTCACTGCTGCCCTTTCCCCCATCTGATGGGTACTGGGACAGGGCAACAACACACCTTGTCCCGTTCTCTCCTTGTGATGGGTGAAGAAAGGGGGGTGCGTGGGGCACTGCAAGGTGCTCTGCACACCTGCTGTTTCACCAGGAATTGCCAGTGAAATGGAGCAATGGGGTAGTAGGTGTGAAGAAATCCTAACTGAAATGTGGGCAATGAGGGAGACTGAAGCTCATGTCACATTAATTATACATTATTTTCAAAGGAAATACAGCTGCAAAAAATCCTTTTTTGAATACCTGGGTGGGAAAATGGTGCTGGCACCAGTGGGCAGTGATGGCTGGTAATAGCATTCTCTCTGGAATGGTCCTTGACATATCCACAGGTCATATCAAAATCCATACATTTGGCACCAAACAGGTGCTCAATTTATACATGAGGTGAGCTTATACATGACCATATACAGTATCTGTTGCTGTCTCTTACTATACTAAACATAATCTCAATAAGTAAGTGAACTAGTAAATAAATACATAAGGTTGACTCATGTATCTCAACATAGAGGAAAAGTTCAAAAATCTAGTGCAAAGATTTGAAAATAATGCAAATAGTCTTGTATCTTTTATGCACAGGAAATCTAAAGTCTAGTTATGAATGCAAGTGGCTTTATTTTCCTCATAACATGAGCTCCCATATCTATCATAGTTCTTCAATCTCATATTGTTTTCTTTTCCCAAATTAAAATAAAAAAGCTTTTAAATAGTAATTTTTTTTTTAAAAAAATGCTTTTTTTCAGGTTCTTTGGCTCTGCTGCCTTATTAAAATTCTGCACTGGAAATCTCTTCAAATTTATTTATTTATTTATTGGCTAGAATGGCTGGAAATTTTACTCAGTTGAAAAGGTTATTTTATTTATTGACTAAATTCAGCAACAGAGCCAACAGAGGGAGCAAAAGAGCTCAGTCATTCGGCTATAAATGCAATAAAATTGTACAAAGAAAATGGTTTCTTTTCCCATGTTTTTATTACTGATTTTTTTTTAAATTACTGAAATGTATTTTTAAAATAAAATGCAAAACAAAGGCTGTTTAGAAAGAAGGAGTGATATTAATAGGTATGTTCTACTATTGCCTTTAGATAAATATGGAATCTAGTAAATGTAACTTGCAAACTATCATCAAGTTAGAAATTCTCTCCTATACACACACAATGAGGGGCATAAGCCTTGGAATATCTTTCTCACCAATACCTGACTAGCTTCTCAGTAGTTAATTGGATATTTCTGGATGAGCTTTGTGTATTGTATTTCATATGATGTTTATGTAGAATAATTCAAATCAGCCATTCTGACATAAAAAAGCAAAGTACAATTAAGTACTCAATTCTTCCTAATCTTCAGTTTGGATTGCTACAAAAATAAAACAGTTTGTATGACTGATTGTGCACCAAGTACTTAGTACAATTTCTGCTATTTTTTTCATACTGCTTTGCTTCAAAATGCAAATCAATACCAGGAAGATCAGATGAATCAAGTTAAACATATATATTCTGGGGGTTTGTGTTATGCCAGCAAATAAAACACTACAACTATGGATCTTGAAAGAGACACAAAGTTGTCCTAGAGTACTTGGCCCAGCTTTAATTAGAATTATAACTTTCTGCACAAACATTTGTTTTTTCGTAAGAAGATCAGAGGGCTCCTAGTTCTTTCCCCGTTAAATCATGATTTTTTTCCCTTTCTCATAGAGTTTACCAATGAGTTTTCTCTTTTATTTGAATTGAGAATATACTGAATTAAATTATGCTGGTGCTTATATGCAATTCAGTGCCTTTGTGTTGAATCAAGTGAATCATAACACAGATATCTCTTAGATTTCAAAAACAGTACTTTATCAACACCCTTCTGGCCATTACCTGTAAAATAATCATTCTATCTCTATATGAATTTAGTAATAAAACATTATTTATTTATTTGAAACATTTATATTCCGCCCTTCTCACCCACAGGGGACTCAGGGTGGAGCACAACTTATATATGGCAAACATTCAATGCTGGGACATAAAACCATAAACATACACAAATATTAAAATCACTTATATCCACTTTCAAATCAATTGCTTGAAAAGCATCTCAGGACACCATTCTATTATTGCCTCATTGCACTACCCCAAATACTTGGTCCCACAGCCAGGTCTTCACCATATTTCTGAAAGACAAGAGGGAAGGGGCTGATCTAATACTGACAGAAAGAGAGTTCCATAGCTGGGTGGCAATCACTAAGAAGGCCCTGTCTCTCGTCCCTGCCAAAAGTGTCTGTGACGGTGGCAGGACTGAGAGCAAGGCCTCTCCAGGAGATCTTAGTCTTCGTGGTGGTTCGTAAAGGGAGATGCATTCAGACAGGTAAACTGGGCCAGGGCCATTTAGGGTTTTATAGGCCAAATCCAGCACTTTGTATTATGCCCGCTAGCAAACAGGCAGCCAGTGGAGCCGACATAACATGGGAGTTGTGTGCTCCCTGTATGCCGTCCCAGTTATTAACCTGGCTGCCTCTCATTGGACTATATGTTAAGGTTAGCAGAATTATTTCAGTCATAGAGGTGAACTGATAGGACTTGCAACATCACACTTGGCAGGAAAATGCTGATTATTATTTTTAGCTTGTTATAGACACCAAGGGACCATTCTACTTTTCCCAATTCCACATAGAGATAATGCAGAATGAAAACAGATGCTAGGAAAGTTTGTTGTCTTGACTGTGTTGCTGCGTTGTAGATGAAAAATTACCTGAGTTGACAAAGTGAAAAAGATAAGAGCAGACCACGAGAGCTGCTTATGAACTGGGAGAAGGGGTTTGTTCATTTTCAGTATTTTAAGCTTAATTGGAACAATTATATCTGTCAGGGATATTAAATATAGTTATGTATCATCATCATTTGAAACATGACAACTGTCTCAAGATGAAGCATCCAGCATTTCCTACACATTCAATGATCAAGTTGCTTGCATTATTTCTTTAGGTGGGTATAGATGTTAGATGCATACTAAATTATTTTTAGTTCTTGTGTGTGTATATATGTTTCTTTAGAAAGATTTTTCCTCCCACCAGATTATGTGTTTCTATTGTTTAAGAGGCAGAAATAAAATACAACACTTTCCTGAAAGATACAAGAATAATGGTTTTCTTGTTGCTGATTTTTAAAAAAATAAAGGAAGAAATATGTTTTTAAAAAACAATGGAAGGAATAATTCCTTATAAAGTGTGCACAATAAATCCAATAACAATTTAGCCGTCTTCTTCTAATGAGTTACTTGACTATTTCCTATTGTGTGTGTGTGCATGTGTGTGTGTGTAAAAATATGCATTCAAGAAGAGAATATCTTCCTTGTACTTTCCATCTTTCACAAATTATTAACTTGGCTGTTGCTCATGGCTGCAAAATACTGGTTGGCCATGCTGCTCAATTGGCCATGCCAATTGAATACCAAATATGCATAACTCAAGGGTAGGTCTTAGATTCAAATTTATTTCAATACTTAAAGAAAAACAGAAAATAATTTCCTGGATTATTTAAATAGCATTCCCCAAACCCACAAAAAAGCATGCCAGTACCCTCTAACGGAGATTGCCAAAACATTCAAGTTCTTGCACTTAACTGCTACCAGAGGAGTTAGATAATTTCCCATGCACTTTTTCAATGTTAACTTGCTTTGAATTACACTTTCTGCATAACTGAGACTCTATCTTTGCCCATTCATGAATCATTTCCTTTTGAACTGTTCTTGCTCCATTTCATAAGAGCCAGGAACAATATTTTCTTATCTACATTCAAATATTTGCATACACATACATTGGCCAAAATCTGCTTGAAACTTTCCCCTTGTGCTCCTTTCTCATACAGACTTTGGAAGAGAGGACTGTAGATTCCACTGGCTACAAGGGCAGTATGGTGCATCTCAACCTCCCTGGAATTTGATGAGAAGCTTGAAGAGTTCCATACAGGAAATAAACAGAAATCATGGCACTAGAATGCTTCCCCCTGCTCTTACTAAATTTGATTTCTTTCTTGCTGCATTTCTGAAATTTTCTTCCAGCTCATACTGTTACTCATTGCTAGTGATTTTGAGGAATGATTTTTAGTATGGAGCTTGTCCTTGAAATGCCAAAGAATAATATGTAGGAACAAAACACAAAACAATCTTGTAATGCTGCATTTTTGCCATTGAAACAGCCAAAACACAGCAGAAACATGGACTGGACATGGGAGGACAGTTATATCAAATCATAATTCATTCACTTTACTTCCCTGGAACCTAACCACATGCTTCAAACAGTGGTAGAAGCTCCAAAAACTGTTTCCCTTCACTTGATATGACAGAGAACAGAATATGGTGGGCGTTTCTGAAGCATTAATGATGGCATCTCTTTTCTCCAGTTGTATTGAATCCAAATCTATTGGCTAGTAGGGACTATTTTAACTTTAGACATAAAATACATCTAGACTCACCGTGCTACCCAAAGATCTTGGTAGGTGTAGTCTAAAAAATAGTTTCGCAAGCCCTTGTTCTGCCATAGAAATGTCTTTGGTACTTATAAAAGCTTCATATATACAATTCAGCAACCATAGCAAGACTATCTTATTGAAGGTTAGAAGACCAAAATAAACCAACTAAATAAATAAATATTCTGATTGACCCTTTATATTTCATATGTTTTCACATACAGCTAAAAATGAGATAAAACACTAGTAAACTGTGTTAGAGAGTCTTAAAATAATGAAATAAAAAATGGAACCACTGAAATGCCTGTAGAAATGAAAAGGCATCTGGGTGAATCTATATAAAAAGCATGAAAGACAGCAATGTTATGGATGCAATGAATCTTACTTTATAGCAATTGCTAGGAATGCATAATGCCATCCTACTGCACTGGCAGGTAATTTACTGTCTTTTAAAAATAAATCTAAATATTAGGTCTGGGAGGGATCAACCTGAAGAAAAACGCTGAAATATAACTGCTAAAGTTAATACTTACTTAATTCTTGGTTTTCTACAAGACTTAAAATGAAAAGGCTTTCCAACTATTATAAGATGTACAGTCTTAATCTACATTTCAATAAGATATTTAAAGGCAGTGCGAGAACTGTCAAGGACCCTTTCTTAAGCCTGAGAGAGCCCTACAAAGGAATGCTGACAGTTTCGGGTTTTTTTTCTGACATGGAAGCATTATTTCATCAAGAAAATGTTATTATATTCTTATTCATTTTGGCACTTCCCACTTCAGGCTCTTCCTCAACCTTGTCTGTGTTTGGTAGTATAAATGCTTCAGTGTCACCTGGATTGTCAGGAAATTCCCAATGAAAGAGATAGATTAAGTGATCTGAATAAACTCATATTTTTCAGTCTGATAATTTGTTCATGCTTTCCAATTGAAATACAGGAGGAAAATCCTTATCTTCAGGTGGGCCTTCCTTTCTCTGACATATTATGTATGCAAACATAATGCTAATAGTGTTAGATTTCTTTCAAAAATGAATTCAGTGCATTTTATGAGGCTGAGACAAACCTTTCAGACCAGATATTGGTATTCTTCTTTTTGCTGCAAAGACCACAGTGAGGTAAAATCAGTAGGACTTACTCACAGGAAAGTGTGTGGGAAAAAGAACCACACAGCAGGAGCAAAGTTGAAGGAATGTCACAGAAAATAACTCCTAGGTCAGTCATACTTAGAATGGTGATATGGTTTGAGTGGTGGTCTGAGAGAGCAGGATTTGAATCCCTGCTCAGTTCTATAACTTTATCACATGGATGAATTTATTTGCCTCTCAACGCTACCAGCATGCTGCCAGCACCCATAAAATGACTCAGGACTCCATTGGGCTCCGTGTCAGCAGTGTGCATGCATTGCCAAGAAGCAGAGCCAGCAAAAGACGCCAGAGAGGATGTGGGAGGAAGCATCATTGGAATGAGATCCCATGACCACCAACAGTAAGGGGACAAGGCCTTATGTTTCCCTATGGTTTCCCCGCTGTCCCCTGGTTTCTCAATTTCTATGTGATGAGGTTCCTAGAAACCTGCTTGGGCTTCAGAGTACATAATTATAAAACTCCTTGGAATAAATCTTGCCAAGAAAGCCTAGTTATGGGGTCTCTGTAAGCCAGTACATAAAAAATAACAACTAGTGTATAAGACAGGCTCCAAGTTGTGTACTTGTGTTTTGTTCTGCCCAAACCTCCTCTTGGAGCCAGACTCACAATCTATGTGTCCATGAAACACTGATGGAGATCTCACTTTACAAAAGATGAAATAATACAAAAAGGTTCTTCTTCCTAAGGAGAGAAGCAAACTGAGGCAAGTTTAAAGTGGCTGAGAGTGTATATATCCTCCAGTAGTTCACAGAAGAAATGCTGAACATGTGTGGACCAGGGAAGTGTAGATTAGGATCAACCCTGTGGAGGCCGCATGCCACACACTGCTGATTCAGGTTGGCTTAGGGAAAGACCACCTTAATGAAGCCTTGCCCCACATTTCTAAAAGTTAGGGGAAAGCCTGGATTCTCCCCCAAATTAGGGCTAGTGAGGGTAGCTGGCCTGGTACCCAAATGGAGCCAGTCACAACTGTCCCTATAGTCATCCCACAATCTCCAGGCTTAAGCAGCCTAGGGACATGTCATGGCAGTCCATCCATCCCCTCTCTCATCTAGCAGTAGCCTTTGGCTGTCCATGACATCTACCTGTTCCCTGTCACCTGGTGCAATGCTAGGAAGAGGGATTCCATCCTCTCCTCCCTCTCTCAGTGCCTCGTTACTTTGGCTGGTAGCAAGGGAAGAAACAGGAAACAGATACACAATGTTGCAGCCAGAGACCACTGCAACGGGGGGGGGGGGGGGGGGAGAGGGAGGGAGGGAGACAGACATTTAGAGTGGTAGCCTAGCAGTTCTAAACTATGTTCTTCATTGCCTCCATAGCAGCTAGGGGAATTGCTGTAGAGACACTTTGGCTCAATCCTAGATTGTTTATTTTTATTGTACGAGATTATCTGGCAGTGTAGACTCACATAATCCAGTTCAAAGCAGATAATCTGGGATCAGGATATAGGGCAGTGTAAATCCAGTCTTATAGGGACTGATCCAGCATCCAACATGCTGGATTGTCCCCCTCCAAAAGGGTCAGTGTAGTTGTGCTCTATATGGGGCTGCAACAGTTTTCTTTTTCCAGAGTCTACTACCTCACCACTCCTCTCTGTGGAGTTAAGCAAGTGTAAACCATTTTACATGTAAAAATCAGTTTGAAGTAACTGAAATAAGAGGAATATAAAGGGGTGGGGGTGTGATAGGTGGAGCAAGGAAATGAAACACCTTTAAAGCATTTGGAAAAATGGACAGTACTGCAATCAGAGCTTTCCCTGCCAGTTGGATGATATGAAATGGAATAACAAAGATATAATGTGTCCAACACTATTTAAATGAGGATAGTTACAGTCTATGATAAGAAAGAACATATTTCAATTACTATTTTGTAACTCTGATGGCACCTTTTATTTTGCTTGCTTTCTTATTTTTCTTTTCTGTTAGTCAGGATTGCAATCTGCCTTCAGGGTACTGTGTAGTGGTCCTCATCAGGTTCCATGCACTTGACTTTAATTAAACAAACAAATCTTTACTGCATTGTGTATGTGGTACACATGAAGGACACATGGAGTTAGTTCCTAAAGCTCCTAACACCCATGTGTCTGTTGAGCTGCATTGCTTTTAAGCAATTCTATCCACTTTATTTTAATACCAGCACTTGTACTTTGGAGACACCTCGGCAGAGCTTTTGTATCCCCCCCCCCCCCCCGCCACATCACACTGCCATCCTGACTACATAATTCAAAAGCTCCAGAAATAGACAGTTCAGCTTCTCCACACATTATCTACATTATTATTAAGAGCATAGTTGGTTGCCGACACTCCAGATTTGTTTTCCAAAGTGCGAGTTCGGATGCTGGGCATGTTAATAAGGGATTGTACACTCCTCTTGCATTCCCAGCAAGCTAGCTGCCTCTGGCACACAACCTGGCACTGCCCTGATTCTTACACTGCTCCTAGCAGGCGGAGCATGCAGGCCTTTTCAATTCACTAGATGGTTCACAAGTGAGCTCCAGCCCAACCTTGTCATTGCCATTCGTCACACTTATAGGGTATGCTTTTATGTGCTGTATCTCAATGAAGTGTCTTAACGCCAGGCCAATGCCACAGGGTACTAGTCTACAACAAAGATCTCAAAGACAGTTTAAAAGGTAACATCATAAAAGAGAAAAAATAATAGCTAAAATCACTGTCGGATACCTAAAGGCTCTGTGGTATTTCTTTCCCACCCCTCTTTCAACCAGAGCTCAGATAAAGAGCTAGTATCTCTAGTGGCACGCATACAGCATTGAATTATCTTATGCTGTTGCCCAGACAGAAGTCCTGAAGATGTATTTTCTGTCAATGGAGTATAATTGATTATGTGTCCATAAGAAGTCTTTTTTATTATTCTATTTTATTTTTGCCTCAGTACCTTCCAGCTGATAGTCAAACAGCGAGAAATACACGTTTATTCTTTTGCCATAAGAAGCAGTAGCTATGGGCTTTGTACAGAGATTCATTGGAGGACAGGTTTGTCTTGCTGAGTGTTCCCACTGTATATTTTGGAAGGTTTGGTGTCTGGCTAGAATGGCACACTGGTTGTGTGAACTAGCATGCCCACATAGGTGAGTGGCCCAGGAAATGCAGGGAGCGGTTTATGCAATTGTGCACATTACACTTTTGCATAACATTGGAGACACTTTTTAGGACTACAAACCGTATGTAGGGTGATTGCATGCGCTTTCTCTAGGATCCCAATCAAATGTAGGAAGCCTTGGTGCAAATGGAGTGGAGTTAGAGGCAACTTGCATGTTTATCCCAGAATGCATCTACACAGTAGAATTAATGCAGTTTGGCAACAATTTAACAGCCATGGCTTAAAGGTATGGTATCTTGGAATTTGGGATTTGGTGAAGCACCAGCATTCTTTGGCAGAGACGGTCAATTACCTTGTAAAACTGCAGCTCCTAAGAGCCTACCTAGGGACTGCAGAACTGTGGGTGGCCTCTAACCAGTGATCCTTAAGGAAAGGCTTTTGATGATAGAAATCATGACCTACCTATATGACTTGTCCTTGTAGCTGGAAGACTTCTTATTAGGGTTGTGCATGGATCCATTTTTAAAAAGAGGCTGCAGCTGGTTCAGTTCATTTGACTCATTTGGTCAGCTGTAATGGCATGGGCACTGCTGCCATGTTTTTCGGTCACAACAGACCACACAGCTGCTGACCATGGTTACTTTCAGTTTCATTCAGCTACACATGGAGCTTGGAGAGACAGCCACAGAGCCACAAGGTTTCCCGTGAGACTGCCTGTTGACTCAATCAGAATAGGAGAAAGCTGTGATGTGTCTTTAGCCAAGTTGGGCCTCTATTTTTCTGTTGTGAGCAGGCTTCAGTCCACTGGTGATCTAAATTCTCAGTGCTGCTCGCAGATCTGCATCGCTTGCCTTGCTTTTGACTCAAATAGCAGTGTTTACTTTCTAAACACTTAAGAAACTGTCACCGATGGTACCCTTCACACAACGCAAGCTTCAAATGTGGCGTAGAGGTATCTTGCCATTTCTAAAACCACCATAAAATGAGGAGGTAATTTATATCTAATGCTCCTTCAGGTGTGTGGCTCTCACTGAAATAAGTGTTTTAAAAAGGTGCTTTAACTCAGTTTCATTGAAAGGGTGCTGAGGGGAAACAATGCCAGAAAAGATGGTTTCTTAAGTCTGGTGTTTTAAACCCAGGTCTTATTGAAGGATCTGAAGAGAAACAATGTCAGTAAAAGTGGTTTCTTAAGACTGGTGCCCAAAATTAATGGAAAGGGGACCCAGGGAAATTCCCCCATTGCCACCAATGGGCCAGATCTTCCTGGAGAAAAAACATGTCTTTCAGCTGCCAGATTAAAAAAAGAACAAAATTTGCCTGCCCTAATTCAGGAAACTCCCGAAAAAAAGATTGGGGGGCACCAAAATCTGGCCACTGAAAATGACATGGGGTTTAGCCAAATCGCACACCCCTACTTCTTACACAGATTAGACCATTTGTTCTCTTTTGTCTACCCAGGCTCTAGAGTCTCATGTGCTTACTGGCTCATATCCTCTTAATAGAAAATGAACATTGTGGTGCTCTGATCATGGCAATGATTCTCCTTTTTGAAGGCCTGGAATCAAAAGAATAGCGGGGTAGATAATCATTTATACATTGCCAGGAACCACTTTCCTTCACTTTTTCTTGGCCTTCAACTGTACTGCGTGCTTGAGGCTGATGCCTGCTGTATGGAAAACAAGTATTCCACCCCTTTAACTCAGCATATCTAATTCCTCATCATTTTTTGCTTTTTCAAAGGCATTATTCACCCTTATTGACTGTTTAATTATTTATCTATATGGTTTCAGTGTGTCCTCTGACTGGTAATTGAAACATGGCATGCAGTTAACTGGGAAATGCCCTGGGTAAATGTTACAGATTAATCCCAGTCAACTCCAGTTTCTTCTATGATTGTTACTATCAAACATTTAAATTCTTGCTTGCTGCTTTATGTCCCATCATGAATGTGTGAGAAAGAGGAAAAATAGGCTGGTGTGCCAGCTGGTTAATTGTGGGGAGGTGATACCACAGTTGTGATGGATGCAAGAGCAGTGTGAGAGGGAAACCTACATAAACCGCCATAAAAAACACAAACCATACATGTATCAAGTGTGCAACCCTCCCCCTTTTCTTGTGAGTTTGGTCAAGTATAGGGGTGCAGTGGCATCATGCTATTCACATTGCCAAGTTGCCTTATTCATGTGCAGGAAAGATATGTCCCCAATGTGTCATTCCTGAAGATTGGGTGCCTTTTTGCCCATGCAAGAAAAGAAGACCCGAAAAGGCTGCACACGACAGGTTCCATTCATTTGCATTTCATTCAGATTTTATAAAATAAAAACAAAAAAATCAATCTGAGTAAGAGTGAAATCCTTTCATTTTCCACACTCTTTTCACTTGCTATTGCTTGTTGGAAGTCAGTTAGAGCTGTTGGTCCCAATTCCCTGCCACTTTCTGTACCTTTTTTGCTCATGCCACTTCTCTCTACGTTCCTAGATACTTACCTGCGGAAATTCTCTTGGGTCATTTCTTCTGTCTGATGTTTCTTCAGAGAAGTCCAGAAATGTGCTCCCTCCCCTCGCCGCTCGGGCTGGATCGGATGCGGCTTGACTGGCCTTTGACCATCTTGGCTGCTTGCCGGCGTCGCCGCGCCACCACACCGCGATCTGGAGGTGCTGAGTCCTGGGCCCCGCTGGCTTTCCATCGCTCTGGCCCCGTCGCTCCGGCTGATTTCCCGGCCCTCCCTGGTTTTCCATCTTTCCAGTCCCGGAGTTCCAGCTGATTTCTATCGTCCAGCAGTGCCTGCAACAAGGCTTGTCGTGTCCTGAACGGCCTTTACCATCTTCTACCATTTGGGCCTCCACCATCTGGGCAAGCCGCGTATAGACCTTTTGTGCTGTCCTCTGCTGTGTTGCTGTGTTGACTGATATTGTGTAGATCTTTTGTGCTGGCCTTTTTGTGTTGATAGATATTGTGATAGACCAATTGTGCTGACCACCACTGTGTTGACCATCTCCGGAAGATTGAAGACCCATCCGCTTTTTATATCAACCGTCTAGAGATTACACCTTGAATCATAACAACCTTATCTAATTGCTATCACCAGCATCTTCGTAATAGTGTGTTTACATATTACTAACATATATACCACGAGGGCCTTGAGATCGTCTGGGGAGGCCCTTCTCTCGATCCCGCCTGCTACACAGGCACGTCTGGCGGGGACGAGAGAGGGCCTTCTCGGTGGTGGCCCCCCAGCTGTGGAATACCCTCCCTGTTGACATCAGACAAGCGCCCTCCCTTATGTCTTTCCGTAAGAGCCTAAAGACATGGCTATTTGAGAAGGCATTTAACTGAGTGCTACATTAACTGGTAACGACAACTGGAACGGAATATGGTTTACGAGATTGGTTATGATTCTACGATATGACGGAGCGGATCATTTAGTGTAATTATATTATTGTGTATTAGTGATATTGCTTTATTGTAAATTGTTTTTATATGTTGTACACCGCCGTGAGTCGCCCTAGGGCTGAGAACGGTGGTCAACAAATGCAGCAAATAAATAAATAAATAAATAAATAAATAAATAAATAAATACATAGAATGTTGCCAAAGGAAGGGGAGGCTAGACAGTTCTCCCCTTCCTCTACCAAGGTAGTGCATTGGAGTGAAGTCTCCTGCACATAACTCCTGCATTTGATTGACCAGTTGAGGTGAATCTTCTAGTGAAGAGAAATGCCACTTTCAATTACATAGCTACGCACCTTACTTAACCTAACTCTGTATCATCATGTTGCAAAAGAGAGATCTCAATAAGTTGGGATGAAAGATAGATTCTAAATCTCCCAGAATTCATCTTCAGAAGAAGACACAGAGCTCTATTATTATGAGAGATGTAGAAACACCTCTCCCTGTTCATTTTGCTCTCAAACCATGCATGAGCTTATACAACTCTATCATGATCTTCCTTACCTGCATTTTACATCAAAAAGACCTAAACTTTCTCATTTTTCTTTTTCTTGATTTGTTGTTGTTATTATGTCCCTTCAAATCATTTCCATTATGATTAGCTAATGATCTATTTCCTTTATTTGTTTTTAAAGGAATGTCTTCATAATATAGGCATTAAATGGTGAAATACAGATTTAAATGAGTTTAAATTCTTATGAGAGCACAAAAGGAGAGGGGGAGATTGGCTTATGTTGTGGTCTTTTAAAAGCATCACAAAAACTCATCTCATTCCAAAGAGGTACTTCTGTTTTATGTGGTGCATGGCATAGAAAAAATCAGAGAAAGAGAATAAAAAGAAAAAAGTTTCCTTTATTTGTCTCTGTGTCTTTGTGTTGTAAGAAATGATATACATGGCTCAGAACCAGCTTTACAAATACTGATTTACCTACCTGTATATTTTTCAATAAGAAGCGATGTCTCCTGTTTCCGGGGCTGGGGGAGGCTGCAGTTTAAAGCCATATACAAATGATAAAAGCAAAGACATCAAAGTGTGTAGCCTTTCAACTCATGCTCAATTAGAAAAAAGTTTTGGTTGATGTTTTAAACATTTAGGGCTAACTAACTGTGACAGCATCTCAGCTCTGCAAATGGGATGATTTTGGATTGACTTTTGATCTGACTGACAGTTTCTTATACACTTCAGTGTCAATTTATAACACACAAGTCCACATCTGAATGCACATGTGTCTAATTAGAAACTGTTTATGGACTAGCCACATAAATTTAACACACAAGGATAAAGAGACTTTTGGGTGAGGGGAATCAGTATTATAGTACAGTGGAAGGGACCTAATTAAAAAGGTGCCTGACCCGTATATTCCTTTTACAATCGTAAAGAAAAGGACATATTTACCATATGGGAGATTGATGTACTCACCAGCAAAACAAAAGATTAATAATACAGCCAGAGAAAAATAGTTTGGAGTAAAGGAATGTGAAGTAGAGCTAGAGAAAAGAAAAGGCTAGTAAACAGTTCAAATTTGGAAGACCTGGTTCATTTTTAGGCAGCAAGAGATTGTCACTAGTATTAATGTAACATAAAATTTTGGCCTCTGAAAATATACATTTTTCTTTTTCTTTAAGGAAGAGAAAAATCTTCATGGAAATGCACATTGATTTGCATGCTCTCAGACAAGAGACCTGCTTAACGGTTTCATTGTTTTTTTCAACTAGTTCTCACTGCAGATTAAGTGCTATTTAAAGACCAAGAGAAATCTTCATGTTAGTGCTCTTATTAATTATCAAATCTCAGCCTGGTGAGAATAAACTAGCCAGCCCAATCATGGCTCTGGTGGGATGACTTGCAGAAGTTGTTGTCACACCCTCACTCTGAAATAATGTAACACTCAGTTTTTTAGACCATGGCAATGATAAGGCACATTTCCTTTCACAATCATTGTATTATACCTCTGCACTTCATTTCTAGAGGGAGCTAGAGTCCATTTGCAGGAGTCCATGAGAATATTAATGAAAATCAACCCTCAGGGCACTTCCAGAGCGCACTAAATCACAGGTTTTAAACAAGAGCAAAAAATCAAGGGACTTCAGAAGAGGTCCACATACAGACCAGACTGGATGCTTTGTTCCGAGATTTAGAAACTCCCAAGATGGTCACCGTGGGACTTCCACCAGAAACCTCAGCAGTTCTTTTAGAAACTGGTGAGATATGGAGATGCGGAGATTTGGTTATGCGGATCATCACAAAAGTTCTGTTCTTTGTCCTGGCCAGAAAAACTGTGCCCTCCAGATCTTTCATGAAGTATCTCCCACACAAAGAAACCTCATGGGATCATTACTGCCCAAGTCAGCAGTACACAAACAGGCACACACACTTTCAAGCCAGGAACAAAACTTTGTCACTATCTACTATTTTTAGGGCCTGGCTGCCTGGCCATCTGTCCAGACATATTTGTTGTGTACTTGCGGCATCAAACCTAGCTGTTCCTGGGTTATAAATAGCGACTCCTGATTGGTCTTCTGGTGAAAAGATGTACAACATTGATTAGGGGGGCACAACTTTGTCCTGGCCAGAGAAAATGTGTCCTCCACACATTTCATGAAGTTTCTGGCATACAAAGTTTTTGCCTTCTATTCAAGTGTCACCTTCTTTTTAGGAACCGACCAATTAGGAACAAATATCTAAAAAATCCAGTGATTTCCAATTGCAGGAACGTACAGACATGTGAAGATCCTCATATTCATTTCAAAACCATAATATTCCCACACCTGGAAATCTCACATTTTTTGCCTTTTATAGCTATTTCTTCTGGGTTTACAGGGAACAACATCTGGCCACCCTCCTGTTTGCTGCGGAAGTTCCTGGGATAAAGGTACTGTCTGGACGGGTCCTCAGTTCTGTCTCAGCAGCAATTACTGTATACAAAACAATTTGCATATACATGTATCAATGTATAGGTTCTAGCTGTTTTTGTAGTTATCATAATCAGGAATACACAAAATGCAGCTCCTGGGACTTTTTATGGACTTTAATCAATGACAGGATTGCAAAAATAGGCATTATTTTTTGGTTCCAGGTTGTAAAGTAGGGTTCCCAATGGTTATTAAAACCCAGGTGGAATAATAATGAACTTATTGGAATCCTGTACAATTTCTCCTCATATTCAAATCTACCAAAGTGCTGTAGAGGAAGTATTCCACACAGAAAAACAAAACATTTGAAGGTGTGTGTTCTGCACTCTTTTTCCTGCATGTACACAAAAACTGCAGGAAGCCTTTTTTCTGCATACTAAACAGGTTTTTGCTTTAAAAAACAAAAAAAAAACCAATCTAAATTATTCCTCCACAACATGCCAGCATGTTTGTTTACATGGATGGTATTGTGGAAGAGAATTTGTTTTATCCCTTATTATAGAAAAAAAAACCCTACTGTATTGTTCTTGCAGACAAGGACAAAATAGTGAAGGATGTACATCTGCAACAAAACATAAAGAACATTTGTAGTCTGATAACATCTGGAGGGCAGTACTTCTTCATTCACTCCTGCCACATTATATAACTTGTAGTTATAAACAACTATACTTTGTGCACCAACAAGAAAGCATGTTTACCTGGAGAGGTGCTTTGTAGAAACTACAACTAGACATTAGGAATCTCTCTCACACACTCAATCTTTCTCTCTCTTTCTTTCAATTTATACCCTGCCTTTCTCATGCTGAGTGACCCAAGAATATACTATCACAAAGGTTAAAACACCAATCAAACATCAGTTCGGTTAAAACCATATAATTAAAACCAGTTTAAAATGCATTTTGAAATCCGTTTTAAAACTGGAAAAATAAAAACAAAATATTCAAGGGTTGTTGTAGGTTTTTCAGGCTATATGGCCATGTTCTAGAAACATTCCCTCCTGACGTTTCGCCTGCATCTATGGCAGGCATCCTCAGAGGTTGTGAGGTCTGTTGGAATTAGGAAATTTGGGTTTATATATCTGTGGAATAGTCCACTTTGAGTTAAGCAATGGTAATGTATTTTCAAACCATTTCCATATTTCTAAGTAGATCATAGATACATAGGTGCTTGGACATCATCTAGCAAGGGTAACAAAAGAAGCATTAGAAACAACTGAGTTACCCACTCAAATATGTTACCACTTTCTTTATCTGCACAAAAAATCAATCCAAACCTGTTAGCCACTCACACTCACTCTTTCAAAGAGTGATACTTTAGAGGAGATTAAGAGCAAATAATTTAGTTCAACACTACTTTAACTGCTATTGCTCAATGCTCTGGGATCATGGAAGTTGCAATTTTATAAAGATTTTTAGCCTTTTCTACCGAAGAGTGTGGAATCTTCAGCAAACTATAATTCCTGTGATTCCATAACATTGAGCCATAACAGATAAAGTGTATGTCAAACTGCATTAATTCTACAGTGTAGATACATCCTAGACCCAAAAAAGTTTGAAATATAAAATAAACTGAAAAAGCACTACTGGAGAGAGATTGAGAGATTTAGAACTCTCCTGCCAGGGTTTCAGACTGGCCAACAAAAGCAGCTAGCCATAAGAGAGGGGAATATGAACTAACCCTGTTTTCTTTCACAAGCTGTATAAGTTTAGCAGGTGACTGTTCACACTCACTTGACCCATTTGGCCTGCAGCCACATGAGGCAGGAGATAAATCTCACAGCCAGCCTGCAAGCCCTCAAAGGCATTGTAAAACTTTGACTTCACAAACGACTGACAGGTTACCTGTATGAGTGCTAACATGCAAACATTAATCAGCCTTATCCTTGTATGTCCATCTTTTTCTCCTTAAGGGGAACAAGAAAAAGCATGGCAAGCCAGTTTCAAGCAGTTATACCTTCAAAAGATGAAATAATATGTACCCATACAGTAATATAATGAAAAAAATTGTTCTCAAAGGTCATTATCCCAATTGGATACTGCATTCTAGCTTATACTAGCAATAGAAATAATAGCTATCGGCATACAAAGAAATACCCTTGCAAAAAATAAACATAAACATAACCAAGTTTCTATAGAACAGGAAGTTGTGAATGAGGCTTGCTTGGATGATGATAAAAATACTCTCGGTAACTTCAACTGCTAGAGATACAATACTTCATTAATTGTGTTCTTAAAGGAGATAATCAGTAATTTTAGCAATTTTGTTCCCATTGCAAGTTTTTGAAAGCTGAACAGTTTCTTCTGTACAAATTTATATATGGTATTTTTGTGCTAAGCACAGTATTTGGAAATGACTTGAAGGCACAAAGCAATAAATATCCCAATTGAAAAATGTGTATAGAATAAGTTCTGAATTGTGAAAAATTCCATCACTCCAAACTTTTTGAATAACAATTCCCCAATTATTGAAAAAAACTTTTTAGAACATTTCTCAAATTTTGTTGCATGCCTTCCCATCACTTTGGGGGATTTCTTTTTTATTCAAGTTTTTCTGAGTGTGAGAACTGCTAAGACTGTAGAAAAGTATATAACTTGGTAGCAGGGTTACAAAAAGGAGCAGGAAAGTGAACTTCTAGTTCTATCAAATCAATTCCAAAGGTAGCTGCTGAGGCTGTGCAAAATTATCGTTAGTTTTGTAAGTCGGATCAAATTTGTTAAATTTGTACTTATGACATGATATCTAACATCTGGGCATGGTTAGTGCCAGAAGCTTAAAAATCAAAACTTACCAAATGCTTTTTCATTTGAATTTTGTAAACCTTGGAAGCCTACCAAAGTCAGTTTCATTTTCAGCAAAATCAAACAAAGCCAAACCAAAAAAGAATGCCATTCCTCTTTAATTTAATGGCCTCTCACCATCAGGAGAGGGAGTTGTAGGGAAAAAGCAGAGGTAGCTGGGAAACAGACTGAGAAAGCACAGAATTATGGGAAATGTAGTTTGGGAAGGGGAGGAACCCTATGCCAGATAATATAAAAGGCCTTGCCCTAAACTACATTTCACAGAATTCTGCTCAGCATCAGAAAGCCCCAATCGGGATAGAGGATAGATTTGTCCCTCCGTAACAGCAACCAGGCAGAGCTCCAATAAATTGTTGAATCTGCAAAGAGAGGGACTGACTGATACTTCTAATCTCTGTACTGGGCTCAGAAGAAATCCCCCAATGGAAGTTCTATTCGTTAAGATGAGAGACATTCAATTAGATAGCTGTTGTGGCTTTAAAAATGTTTTTGTAAAAACATCAAAATTTCCCCCCAAATCAGTAGATGTATGAATATTTCTGCAAGTTGGGGGGAATGATCCCTTGTTATCTTATGTCATTTTATAGAATATTCAAGGAGATAGCTCTTGTAGTTTTGACCATAACCAAACTTTCTAGTTCAGTTAAGCTATAAATTTAGTATTAAACTCAAACATTATATGCACTATCCTATGTATCTTTCTTCCTCTGCAGGATATTACTTCTAATCAAGTGTTCATATAGTTACACATTATTCTGTTTTGCTACAGTAATATGGCTAGTTTTACTTTTTGTATTTCATGCAGCTTTTCTTTTCTTTTAAAAACTCCTGACCTTGTTTTCCTTGCTTAAAATAAATATGTGAATAACATAGGATGCTGGGAATTTTTCTTGCACTTGCCATGCCATTAAGTGTAAAGGTATGCCTGACCGCTAACCTGACATGTCCCTGTCACTTGAGGACTCTAGTCCTTTCATCTTCTTAATGGACATTCTTTTAGAGACTTCTTTGGCCTACCTGAGTACAATCTTTTAAATTTTAATTCAGTTTACATTTAGGCCAGTCATAAATACCATTTAGGTACATAGTATTCTGTTCCGTGCAATCCCTAAGGTGGTGCTTTTATTTTAATGAAGCCATGTTAGAACATAAGAGAGGGGGAGGGATCCATCTTTGGCCGAATATATTTGTCAGTTTTACTTCCAAACTGTTATTTTCACGTCAGGGCTGGTGGAGGGAGATACATAAAAATAAGGTATAAAAAGTGTTTTACTAACCCAAATAAAAGTTTTCACTGGGATTATGCCTGCAGCTGTTATCAGAATAAATTGACTTTAAAATAAATGTAGAAGTGTTAAACTAATATTAAACATAATATCCAATGAATGTCATCCTGGATATGGTTCGCTGTTATTTCCTAAAAAAGAAAGAATAATGAGATACCACGGAAATGAGCTAAGACAAACAAATATAAAGTCGCACAACCGAGGAGAAAGAAAAAAAAAGATGGATGACATTGTACCTTTCACTATGGGAATTCACAGAAAAGGTTCTAACCAATTCAGGTGCTATAGTAGGTTGGGACATTTCTCAAAAGTTATGCCCATTGCTTTGGGGAAAGTAACATTGTCCTTAAAAAAAGAAAACAATTCTTTAAAATAACAAAAGGGGTTAAATGCTTTTCTTGTTCCTAGAAAACTATTTTTGAAATAAAGCGTTAAAATTATTAGTTTCACTTTTAAAGAAATGGCTATGGCACTGATTACTGCAGTATTTCATCAAAAAATGTTATATTTCCACAAAGTAAAGCATTCTCTCTTCCCTATACAAATATTTAACAATCTTGTGTTGAGCTTTTAATATAGTTGTATGAGTGTTAGTCTTTATAGCAATGCATACTGTCAGAAATGAGTAAGACAGCCATGTTTACTTTTTGTTCCACCTAGAGACAGAAATAGATGGCAGACTTTTGTTGCACTTCTACTGTGTGTGTGTGTGTTGATAGCGAATACTGCAAACTCAGTGTTTAGCATAAGTGAAAATTTATAATGCTTTTTGTCAGAAATTCATATTACCAAATGTCATTGCTGCACCATTAAAAAAATCCAGAATCTGCCACAGTTAGGGGTTTGAACCAAAACTGGTTTACATCTCACCTTCTGAATTCATGCACAAAGTGAGCCTTTTTAAAAAAAAAAGTTGATCATCTGTAGGTTAGTTTTTACTTTACTTCTGTCTTTCAACTCAGATTCTGAGATGTTTTATCCTGCATTTGTTATGCTCTCAAAGGGAAACCATATAATTGTTTCCCAAGGCTTACATTAACTACAAATATAAGGCAATTCTGAACATTAAAACATGTTGTGATTCTTGTTGATGCTGTTACTTGAGCAAATCTGGGTTATATGATAACTGGTATAAAATTGTACTGTTTGTCATTCTTTCAGTGTCATTACTATGCAGTGGATAATACTTTAGAGTTCAATTGTAGAACACAGTAGTAAAAATAGATTTATTAAAATTGCCAATGTTTATGTTGGTAATTTGTATAGAAAATATTTGAAAATAATTGAAAATGTGTGTTCTGCCCCCATGCTATCTTAACTACCTGGAAGGTGAACTGGCTGTGCAGGGAACAGATCAGAGATTATATGGTTGACTCAAACAAGAATTTTAGACTTCTGAGTTTCACTACAAAGTCTTTATGAGGAGAGATAGACACAGTTCTAGCTGAACTGAGGCTTTTGAATGTTTATTTCTTTTTATTATCTTTTTCATGTATGGTGTTCATGTAGATGGTTTCTATATTAAACTCTAACTGGACTTGAATACAGCTCCAACTGGACTTGAAAACAGCTCTGACTGGACATGCTATTTTGTAGACCTTCCAACTTTCTTCTCTCTTCACCTTCCAGTCACAAAAAGGCTGACTCTTCCAAGAACCAGAAGTACCTTGCCTGAGGCTCCGCTCCTCGGGGGATTCTTAAAGGGGAAGGGCAACGGAGGCTTCAAATGCAAAGAGGATGTCTAAACTGACCCCCCAGAAACCGTACATAAAATATTAATCCCTCTAATTAAAAAGGGCTTAACTAGAGGTAAAGAGTGAGGGTCTTCATGGAGAAAAATGCTGGACTGATGAGTTCACAACCTAGTCTGAACAAACTTCACATGCAGATATTTTTCACAGAAATCCACAAATTTTGTGCATGGAAGAACTTTTTTCAGAATGGAAAATAAACTTAAACTCAGAAGTACTAATTCAATTGCAGAAGATGTTGTTTTCTGTGTGGCAAATGTTTCCTATGAAAATATCAATGTGCAAATATTACAATGACTAAATCCCCAATTACACACTTTTCTGCACTGAAAACTGCATTTTTCTTTCCACTGCTACCAAAAGTAAATGTCACAATCCCTCTAACCTAGGACACCAACATATTTGTCATTTTTCAATGAATACATTTGGACATTGATTAAAGATTTATACTCTAGAAGGAAGAGATTTATACTCTAGAAGCTAGGGGTGGGGAGGGTAGGAAGAAAAGCTGAAATAAGACTAAGTACATTTTAATAAAACATTAGCTGTATTATCAACATGGGAAGTTTCAACAAGTCCTGAACCAGCTATGGTAAACAGAGTATCTAAAGAAGGTGGCACACAAGTATGCTTAAGTCTGTTTCTACAAGTAGACTTCTAAAGAAGATCTGAAGTCAGAGGATGTGGAATCCCTGTTCCTACACTTTTGTTTCCTAATGTCATGTGTTCATTTGCATCTAAATATAGTCTGAAAAGCACTCTGGAACACCAGGAATGACATTTCTCAGCCTTATAGATAAGGTCAAAATGGATGAATCAGACAAACAGATATGAATAGGACTGAAGGGCATCAACTGCCAAACCTCACAATATTCCTCCTTTTTATATATAGGCAGCACCCTGATTTATTTCATCCCACTTGGTATGAAACAGTTTCAGCTAATGTAAAAGTGGATTCCTCTTACCTCGTTTGACTCACATGTTTAGAAAATGCAATCTTTTAGACAACAATTCCATATATATGCCAACCTATCTGTGCTGGTTTGAAGGATCAGTGAAGAAGAGGTATAAACAATATTTTTCAACTTTGGTCTTCCTTATGAGTTAAATTTCAAATCCAAGAATTAGGTATGTTAGGTATCAGTTTGTTGGCTGAATTCTTCAGAAGTTAATATGATTCTCCAAGTGGAAAGAAATGCCAAACAGATGTGCTGAGAGAGGATCACCTTTAATTGTATGAGGAGGCTCTAATACCTGGCCCCGATTCCACAGTTTAATGACTCAATGTGAAGGAGATTGTTTGTAGCACTTGTGCAGAATTAATGACATAGGAAGTTTTTTAAAATTGTTATTCCTTCTGACCAATCAGTCTTGTTTCATAGTTTACTTGCTAGCCAAAAGCTTGGTCCCAGAACCAGGTTTTTATTTTCTTCGTGAAGGTCAGAAGGGAAGGAGCTGCTCTTATTTTGTTGGGGATTTCTATAGCTGAGGGGCCACCACTGATAGGGCCCTGCCTCTCATCCCCACCAATCGTGCCTGTGAACAAGGCAGGACTGAGAGCAGGGCCTCCCCTGAAGATACTAACCTCCAAGGTGGATAATAGAGGCAGATACAAATAATCTAGAGATTACTTGTAGTTTAGGAGGTTTTCTTGGTCTCTGGCACTATAAGTAGCCATAACTTCTGGTAGGGTGGCCTGGACACATGATATTGCAGCTGGAGGATTCCTAGCATTGCTCAAATTGTAGAGCTCCACAAAACAATACAAGCCATGAGTGAGACATCAGCTATTGTTAAAAGGGAGATTATTAGGCTCACTAAAATAAATCAGCATACAACTGGGTCTCTTACTTTGTATTTTAAAAATGGGTTGATATATTGAATAGGGATGCAATTATTCACTAATTTCATTCATGAAGGAAGTGAGGAGTAATTTTTGCAAATGTTTTACTGGTACAAATAACTCAAGAATGGTACAATTTTATTCTTCTCCTTCTATTTATTTATATCCCTCTTTATCTCACAAAAAGGAAACAAAAGCAGCTAATAACATTTTTTTAAGATTCATCATTGCAGATGTATTCTGTATAAATGTCACATGTTCTTTGAGCCCAGAAAACATTAGAATATTATTTAAATATTAACCTCATCAGCTTCAATAATGCTGCTTTCGAAGCATAACTAAAATGTGTAAATTTTGTGCACATTAAGGTAAATTTTGTAAAGTTTCTTATAAGTACATGATTCTTAGGGTTTTCCAACACTAAAGAAAAATGTTTTTGACCATTTCTTTCAAATAATTTTAATATTTTCTCTAAGCCTAATAGAAGATGGTAGTTATTGATAAGACACCCTATTGATGAAGCTCAACCACGTTAACAAGACAGTCATCCCAAGGTGAGTATCTGTCATTGTACATTTATTGCAGGATGTTTTAGAGTTAGTAAGCCACTGAGGATTTTTATTTCTTTTGACAAGGTCGATGAAGCATAATTGCAAAAATGAATGAAGGTGGTCAGAATGCTAGAAGGCACAAAAACAGAGTGACACTTATTGTAAAGCTGCGAAATCTCAGTTACCTTCTATTTCAAACAAACCCCTCCTTTATATAGGAGGATATTCAAGGGAAACTTCTATTGTGTCAATGTCTTCCACATCTGTTATGTTTAATGGAACAATTTTGGGGGTTTTTCTAATTATATTATGATCTCTGAGACAAAGTCTCTAATCTTGCTAGTATGTCAACATCCTGTGTAGAATAATATTACTGCTGTGGAGTTGTTTTCAAGAAAGGAGTAGTTCTTCCTCAGTTTTTTCTATTCAGATAATTGAAATTCCCTCCAGCCAGTGTTCTAGGCTTTCCTTATCTCTATAAACATTTCCTGATCCTGCCCTGAAGGCATATCACAGTCTTCTAAGATCGGGTTTTTGTTATCATTTCTATTTCCTATTCAACCCAAACCATCTTTGCTCATGGAATATAAGTTGCATATATGAGTTTTCCCCTCTATGTAATATGTAATTCTTTCAATCAATGTACTCATGCTGCCATCACCCCCCTTTCCTGTTGAGTCTATCTCACAATATAACCATATCTCCTTATTCTTGATCTGACTCCCAGTTAAGCTAATTAAAAAAAGTGCATTTTATTAAAAAAAAAACCTCTTTTACTGGCATGCTAGCAATCAGCCTTCTTTGGAGATTGGAAAGTTACTTTTTAAAAACAATAGCTCCTGTATTCACCAACTAGCAAGAAGGCTTTGAGGAACTGTGGTCAAAAAAGGACCTCTTCCAAATTCCCACCTGCCTTCTTCTTCTTTTTCTTCTCTCTTTCTCCTTTATATAAATCATTTACTCTTTGTGTTGTCAAAGTCTTTGATGACCAGAATCACTGGGTTACTGTGAGTTTTTTGGGCTGTATGGCCATGTCCCAGAAGCATTCTCTCCTGATGTTTTGCCCACATCTGTGGTAGGCATCCTCATATGTTGAGGGGTCTGTTGGAAACTAGGCAAGTGAGATTTATATATCTGTGGAATGTCCAGTGTGAGAAAAAGAACTCTTGTCTGCTTGAGGCAAGTGTGAATGTTGGAATTGGCCACCTTGATTAGCATTTAATGGCTTTGCAGCTTCAAAGTCTGGTTGGTTGCTGCCTGAGGGAATCCTTTGTTGAGAGATGTTAGCTGGCCCTGATTGATTCTTGTCTGGAATTCCCCTGCTTTTTGAGTGTTGCTCTTTATTTACTGTCCGGATTTTAGAGGGTTTTTAAAATAATGGCAGCCAGGTTTTGTACATTTTCACAGTTTCCTCCTTTCTGTTGAAATTGTCCACATTCTTGTGGATTTCAATGTCTTCCCTATGTAGTCTCACATGGCGGTTGTTAGAGTGATCCAGCATTTCTGTGTTCTCAAATTATATGCTATGTCCAGGCTGGTTCATCAGGTGCTCTGCTATGGCTAACTTCTCTGGTTGAAGTAGTCTGCAGTGCCTTTCATGTTCTTTGATTCGTGTCTGGACAATGCTGGGTTTGGTGGTCCCTGTGTAGACTTGTTCACAGCTGCATGGTATACGGTAGATTCCTTCAGAGGTGAGAGGATCTCTCTTATCCTTTGCTGAACATAGTATTTGTTGGATTTTCTTAGTGGGTCTGGATAGTTTGTATGTTGTGTTTCTTCCCTATGGGGTCAGTGGTTCCCTTGATGTATTATAAAAACACCTTCCCTTGTGTAGATCTTTGTCTTTACTCTTGTGGCTTGTTCTTGGTCTTGCAGCTCTTCTGATGTCTGTGGTGAAGTATTCATTGGCTTGTAGAGCCTGGTTTATGTGGTTCAGTTCACCTCAGAGGCAGGGTTCGCAGATTCCTTTTGCATGGTCTGCCAAGGCTTTATTGGGCTTTTTCTTTTGAATTGGGTGATGGTTGGAGTTTTTATGTAGATATCTCTGTAGGTTTTATGTAAACTGTGTGGCCCAATTGTTCATTGGGTTTGTGGGTGAGTAGAACATCTAGAAATAGCTGTTTTCTTCATTTTCTTTTTCTGTGGTGAATTGGATGTTTTGGTGGATGCCGTTGAGGTGGTTCAGGAACTTGTTTAGTTCTTCTTCTCCATGGCTCCAAATGGTAAAGATGTCATCCATATATCAGGACCATGTAGTGGGCTTTTTGTGGCTGTTTCCAGGGCATGTTTTTCAAAGTGTTCCATGTAGAAATTTGCTATGACCGGGCTGAGAGGGCTCCCCATGGCTACTCCATCTTTCTGGTCAATGGAATTTCTTGTTCTAGTGTTGATGACCATGACAAATAGGTTTATTTATAAAGGCAGATTCGGAACAGAGTTTGTAAAAGTTTGTTTCTCCAACTTTCAGAGCTTGTAAAAGTTTCTTTTGTCCAACTTTCAAAATCTCACAGCTAGCATTGATATTGATTCATTCAAACTACTTATGTGTTTGATACTGAATCCCCAACCCAGACAAATGAGCTTGAAACCCCAGGGACAGCATGAAGCATTGCCTGTATGTTCCTCAAATATATGGAGACAGACGGATTTGCCACTTTGAGCCAAGCAGCTTTCAAGAGTAGTGTGGGTAACAGCGAGCCCGTCACAGAACCATGAGGCTTTACAGCAGCTGTAAAAACAATTTCTGGACTAAACTTTTCACAGTGATTTTTCTTGACACAACATATTCTATTGAAATACTGAACCATGGAACTGATGCAGTATTTACTTCAGTTTGTTGTATTTAATAACTGAACAGGAGTAGCTTGGAAGGAAACAGTTAGTAGCAAATGTGTATCTGCTATGTGTCGAAGGATATAACAAAATTGTGATAGCACCAAATTAAATTCCTTGCCCCAAGAAGAGAGAAATGGGCTCACAGGACATGGTAGAATGCATGTGTTTTACCATGTGAAACTAACAGGTTCAATGTTAGCAGTGTCTTCAGGAAAATGAAGATACATGTATGATTAGCTGAAACTCTACAAAGGAAAAAAAAACTGCCTCACGAGAGACTTACAGAAAAGAGATAATACAAATTAGTCAGAGTGGATGAAGAGAAAGAGAGGGGGGAAATATAAATTAGATATCCATGGCTTTTATTACATACCAGGTTTACTGAATCTCTTGGCAGGCAAAGAAAAAGGTTACCTCATGTTTTCATTGTAAAATCTCTCTCCCCAGTGAACAGTAAGGATGTCAACGCTTGCTTTATTTCCACCTGGCAGATGTGTAAGATAATGCACAGATTATAAACTTGTTATAGAACTTAATTCCTTGAAAGATGACAGGGAAGGAATGAAATCAAACAACCATGTGTTAAATGCTTATTCATCATGGTACAGGCATTCATTTATTTGCCTCTTCAAGTAGAACTGTAGATGCTTTCAAGTGGCAGTTCCATACAATGAAGTGGCAGGCAGTATTTCCTGCCCTGTGCTGGCAAATGAAGAAGGACATCACAGTACATATGTTGGATTATGAGCCACTATATTTCCAGTTACAAATTTTTCTATAACATTCTTAGTTAAAATCAGTATCACCAAATATGCAACAAAACAGTTTCCTACCCAAGTAAAAACTTGTTAACTGCTGTCAAGTCATCTTTGATTTATGGTGACCCTTATGATCATCAGTGCTGCTCAGGTCTTCCAGATGCAGGGTTCTGGCTTCTTTGAGTCTTTCTATCTGTAATGCAATCTTTCCCACTACTATTTATTTATTTATTTATTTATATTTGTACCCTGCCCTTTTCATCCCGAAGGGCAGCCTCACAACCGGCAACAATTCAATACCCAAGAAACAAACAAATTCTAAAAAAATAACAATTACAATTAAAACCAGAAATAAAATATAAGTTGTTAAATCAATAATTAAAATCACGCAAGTTCAAAATCGTAGTCCAGAATCAGTCCATTAGTCTGTCACTTTAAGAGATCTCAAGTACAGCATTGCTCAAATACTTAGTCCCATAACCATGTCTTAAGTTTTTTTCCTGAAAGGCAGGGTGGAGGGAGTTGTACTGATTTCATTGGTTGGCATTACACTGTCCAACCAACACCCATTTTGGTATTTCAAATGTTAGACTTGTTTCTTGGTATATCTGAAGTGCTGATTCCAAAAATGGCACTCTTTTCCCCCTATGTGCTCTAGATTTTAAGATATACAACATAAGCCATCTACCAGTCTTTTTTTGGCTCTCCCATAGAAAATCATGATGACCATATCTAAAAAACTAGAGCTGATGCAGTCTATCCAATGTGATTTTCTGAATTAGAGTCTTCATTAACTCCAAAATTTCCCTTCCAAAAGAAACAAATTTGAAGAATTCTTAAGATCCTCTTGGTAAAAGCATAAAGCAATTTGTTGAGCAACTTTGTCCTTCTGAAGCAAAATAACATTATCTTTCAAAATCAGCACTGAGGAGTAATCATCACAATTTCCTTTTAAACATGACACATTGTTTTTGGATATTGTTATGGGAGATATAGCTACTGGAAGCACGACTGGATCTGCAGGTACTGATTTTTTCTTAATGATATGTTATTAAGCATATAGATATTTTATTGTTGTTGTTGTTGTTGTTTGCTTTTAAGTTATTTTCAAATTACACCTTCTCTAAGGTTTTCTTCGTTGAGAGTGAGCGTGCCATTCCCTTCCTCTAAGAAATTGTGGCATTCTCAAGATCATCCAATAGATATTCATAGCTGATCAGGGATTAGAACCTTGTTATCTAGATTTATAGTCCATCACTCAAACCACTACACCATGCTAGTTCATTTATCATGTATAGGTTCCAAATAAATATGGATGGTAACAAAAAGATTTGGAGCATATAAGAAAAGGAAAACTGAACACATGTTAGACCATTCTGATTTGATGGAAGAAGCCAGTGTAGAGCACTGATTTTCTTGTTAGACAAGGGCCAGAATCCTACTCAGCCACACAAACCCAATCAATAATATTGGGCAAGTCACTCTGAACCTAAGAGTAAGACAACAGCACACTATTTCTGAATAAATCTTGCCAGGAAAATCCCATAGACAGGGCTGGTATAAGTCAGGGTTGAAGTCCTCAAAGATGATCATGGATTTCAAAGAGAATCTGCTTGAAAGAATCAAGGTTGCAATATCTATCCACACAACTCTGAGAAAATGTATCACCGAATTTCATGAGACTACTATAGAGTAGATCTGCAAAGCCTGGGGTAAATATATTCAGTCATTCATTCACTTCATTCAGCATATCTGCCATCCATACAATCTCCTGCTACCTGTTTATTACTTTGTCTCTTTAA
This sequence comes from Anolis sagrei, assembly GCF_037176765.1. NCBI lineage: Eukaryota > Metazoa > Chordata > Lepidosauria > Squamata > Anolidae > Anolis > Anolis sagrei. The sequence goes on along the minus strand of NC_090021.1, from coordinate 207,447,617 downwards.
AAAATAATCCTATAAAGGCATTTATTATTTTGCTCCCATCAAGATTTCTATGCAGGTTAAATTGTTAATGCTCTACTTTCACTTCAGTTTTCTCCCTTTTCTTTTTAAATCAAACTTCGGCCTCTTTCTCTCTCTCTCTTTCTTCCCCTTGGGATAAACAAATGGACAGCTTTCCTCTCTAGAATTCCTCCTTCCATTACCATCACAGCAGAATGCATCCGAGACTATAATAACTCAGTGATGAAATACAAAATGTCGCAATGCCATCTCCCTTAAAGTGAACTGAGATTTTGTTATGCCATTTTAGATGCACTAATAGCTCCTAAAGTCCCATAGAGTATCCTAATGTGAATTTAATGAGCTGATAGCATATAAATGACAGTACTGAGAGGGTGAAGGTGACATAACCTTTTCTCTTCTATTTGATGTTTGTCTTTGAAAAAATACAGATCTTCCCAAAATGTACTGCATTATTACTAAGTGCCACATCTTTCAGCAAAGAGGCTTGCCATTGTCTTAGCATTTAAAAATCTGTTCTTTCCCTTTATGACAAAAAGATATGGAGCGTGCATTTTCAAAGGGATTTATAAAAAAAACCCCAGACATTTATTTTATCATTAACACAATAAAAATGGGAATACTACTTCTTCTCCCTGCACAATCTTCCATTCCTTGACACTGTTGAGTACATGTCCATTTCATGGAGAGCACATCCAGTGACAACCACTCATTTTGAGCATTTGTGTTCCTTCCAATGTCACTGCTACTAATACGACATCACTAAAATTGTGCATGAATCATACTGAAACCATCCATCTTTATTTTCTGGGTGTAATTTTTTCAGCTACCAGAGATGATGTTAAGGGGACTGCTGGCTCCCAGTCCCCCTGTGTCATTACAGGAGCTTTGTCATTTATAATCGGTTGCCTCCCCTTGCCTGCCTGATTCATTCAGTGATGTCACAGTCCATTGTTCGTGCAAATCCCAATCACCTTCATCATGGTAATGAACTGTGATCGCATAAGCACTGTCTTGTGTCCTCATTGACATGACTGGAGGCTGAAGAGACAAAAAGAGGAAGAGAGGACAAACGTATACTGATAAGGAGGCAGGGATGCACATTGTAGAGCATATTCTGGGTGATTTTGGAGGAGGAAAGTATTGCTACTTAGCAGATGAGGAAACTGCTTAAGAGATATTTGTCCAATTTCTCATCCCAACCTCCCTCCAAGGAGCACAGGATGATGTTAATCATATTTTAGCTTCATAATAGTGCTTTGAGAGCTGTAAGGATGAGTAACTATATCTCACAAGCTCCATGGCAGGGCTGAGATTTTCATTTGAACCATTTGAACCAAGCTCTCATCTACCATTTTGAATTTGGAACCCCCTTTTTGGGGTGGACTTTTCCATTGCTACAAGTCTAAACATCAATATCCAGCATTTTTATTTTTGCTATCTGTACTTGTGAAGCTGGATGATCACATTTTTTATTATAGGGTATCCCACTGTAAGAAAAGCAACATTGAAGTTGATAATTTTGATCTTTCTGTACAGACAGTTTCTTGAGCAACCCAAATACTCAAGTGTTAATCCCCCACAAAGTAAACAAAGATGATCATGGATTTCAAAGAGAATTTGGTTGAAAGAATCAAGTTGCAATATCTATCCACACAACTCTGAGAAAATGCATCACCAAATTTCATGAGACTACTATGGAGTAGATCTGCAAAGCCTCTATCAACAAGCCTGGATAAATATATTCATTCATTCATTCATTCATTCATTCATTCATTCATTCACTTCATTTAGCATATCTGCCATCCATGCAGTCTATCTCCTGCTACCTGTTTATTACTTTGTCTCTTTAAAAAATAATCCTATAAAGGCATTTATTATTTTGCTCCTATCAAGATTTCTATGCAGGTTAAATTGTTAATACTCTACTTTCACTTCACTTTTCTCCCTTTTCTTTTTATATCAAACTTTGGCACCTCTCTCTTTCTCCCTCCCTCTCTCCCTTGTTCTTGGGATAAACAAATGGACAGCTTTCCTCTCCTGAGTGAAGCGATCAGGACTATATCTCTTAGTCCTGACCTGAAGCAATGTATTTAGCTGGCTCCAGGTATAAGGACTTCCATGCATAGTTAGTGAAGTTTAGAAAGGGGAGGTAGCTGTAGTTTAGGGGAGAAGGTAGACATCTGTGCAGTTGAAGTTCCCGATTCAATAATAGACCGCCTTTCAGTACTTCACTGAATGGATGGCCACTGGCAAAAGTGATTGGGGTGGTGGTAGCATTGGGAACAGTATGAACAGCCAGTGTGGCTTTCTTTACATGTCATGAAATTCCTTTTTTAAAAAAAGCTTTTTATGTTTTAAACAACTTGGTGCCACTGCAAGACAATTGAGATGATATTCATATCATGTTTTACATTGCATTATTTGAAATTGAATTCCATATTTTTGTTTCAAATCCCCTTTGAGATCCTGTGAGATCCTGTGTCCTTTATGTCAGCCTATAAATGTGTGTGGCTCCATAGGGATTTAGCTTTCATACAGGGTGAGACAGCATAATTTCCTTTTTTCAAAACTTAATAAAACCCATTGTATGAAACAGAATTTTTTTTATAATGTAGGTGCATGCCTAAAGTTTTGTTTTACATAGTTTTGAAGATCAAATTAGGTAGGTGACGTCCCCCATTCTCCATTTTCCGTACACTGAGTAAACCGATTTCTGGTGTTTGTCATGACTCTTGCCAGCATAGCAGGCATTATGTTGGCAATTTGTTCCTGGAGGTTGGTCTTCAAATCTTGTAGGGTCCTTGGACGGTTCACATAAACACGGGATTTCAAAAAACCCCATAGAAAAAAATCACAAGGGGCCAAATCTAGAGAGCAGGCCGGCCACTCAAAATCTACTCGAAAAGTAGGCCTCGTGTGTTCCAACACATGATGGCAACTGACCTGTGCCAGGACAAAACTTTATACTCCCACCTCTCGAACGAGACCACTAGCACTCCGCTACGTCTTCAACCGACTGAATGGTGTGCATTTTAAAAAGGAAGTTATGCTGCCTCACCCTGTATAAGACTGCATCACCTTATATACTCCAAGAAGCACATTTAGACTAGAGATCTGAGGCAAACACAAAGAGAAAAATTGGGAATAGATGTCTGTGCTAAATCTGAAATTCTGCCATATGGTGTTATCCAGGTGAAAGCCTTGTCATCCCTCAGAGATCTCAAATGCTTTGTTGTTGTTCATTCGTTCAGTCGTCTCCGACTCTTCGTGACCTCATGGACCAGCCCACGCCAGAGCTCCCTGTCGGCCGTTACCACCCCCAGCTCCCTCAAGGTCAGTCCAGTCACTTCAAGGATGCCATCCATCCATCTTGCCCTTGGTCGGCCCCTCTTCCTTTTGCCTTCCACTTTCCCCAGCATAATTGTCTTCTCTAGGCTTTCCTGTCTCCTCATGATGTGACCAAAGTACTTCAACTTTGTCTCTAGTATTTTTCCCTCCAGTGAGCAGTCGGGCTTTATTTCCTGGAGGATGGACTGGTTGGATCTTCTCGCAGTCCAAGGCACTCTCAGAACTTTCCTCCAACACCACAGCTCAAAAGCATCGATCTTCCTTCGCTCAGCCTTCCCTAAGGTCCAGCTCTCACATCCGTAGGTGACTACAGGGAATACCATGGCTTTGACTAGGCGGATCTTTGTTGCCAGTCTGATGTCTCTACTCTTTACTATTTTATCGAGATTGGACATTGCTCTCCTCCCAAGAAGTAGGCGTCTTCTGATTTCCTGGCCACAGTCTGCGTCTGCAGTAATCTTTGCACCTAGAAATACAAAGTCTGTCACGGCCTCCACGGTTTCTCCCTCTATTTTCCAGTTGTCAATCATTCTTGTTGCCATAATCTTGGTTTTTTTGACGTTTAGCTGCAACCCGGCTTTTGCGCTTTCTTCTTTCACCTTGATTAGAAGGCTCCTCAGCTCCTCCTCGCTTTCGGCCATCAGAGTGGTGTCATCTGCATATCTGAGGTTGTTAATGTTTCTTCCAGCAATTTTCACCCCAGCTTTGCATTCATCCAGCCCCGCACATCGCATGATGTGTTCTGCATACAAGTTAAAAAGGTTGGGTGAGAGTATGCAGCCTTGCCGTACGCCTTTCCCAATCTTGAACCAGTCTGTTGTTCCGTGGTCAGTTCTGACTGTTGCGACTTGGTCCTTGTACAGATTCCTCAGGAGAGAGACAAGGTGGCTTGGGATGCCCATCCCACCAAGAACTTGCCACAATTTATTATGATCCACACAGTCAAAGGCTTTAGAATAGTCAATAGTCTCAAATGCTAGTGAACAGCATTTCCCTTCCCAACAGCTCAAATGACTAGGGAAAGACGGATAGAGTCTCATTAGGTGATGGAGTTGCAAAGGTATAAGACTGCATGCAACTTCAAAGTCACAGGGTGCACACTCTTAGGGTTCTTCTAGGCAGGTCGAAAAACCAGAAGGAACTGGGTTTTTTAAAATCCAGTTTCTCCCTGGTTTCTGTCCACAACTCCTCCCCCAATCCCAGGCTTTTCCTTGGGAGGTGGCTGGAGACAAAGGTTGGCCTGAAGAGCATCCAGCCCCTCTCCAGCTCCCCATTTTCCCACCTAAAATTTACCCTAGGGGTCTGCTGGCAGTGAGGTCCCCACCAGAGAGTACTCCTAACCTGAAAAAAATGACTCATCAGGAGGAAGGGAGGGAAATCACTCCTCATATCCTGAGGCATCATTTTTGCGTATCAGGAGAACTCCCCAGAGAGGCCTGTGCTTCCGGTGATCCCCTCAGGTAAGTTTTGCAGGGGGAAATGGGAGGCTGGGTGGGAGGAAGTACTTCAGGCTACAGGAGCCCAAAGAACCAGGATAGCTGTGGGGATTGACCCCATGGACTGCAGAAGCATATATATAGAGGGGGGGGGGGGGGACCAGCTTGGCAAAAAGACACATGGCCTGGTTTATTCTTCTGATTGCTTTGGCAAGGCTAATGTGGGGGGGACGGGATGGGACCCCATACATCTCCTCTTATCAATCACGGAACAGCTGAATCTCTTGAATGCAGCTGAAAGATCCAATGCCACATAGTCTGTTCCAGATGAACCTTCGGCTTCTCCCTGCCCAGCCCGTTTTTGGCTGTTAGATCGCAGAATATCTCCAAATCCCATATCACAAAATAGAATCATGAACACCCCTACCACAGATGCTTATGTATAAGTCAAGCTCGTGTATACATCAAGGAGAGGTGTCAGGGAGCAAAATTTGGCTTTTGATATGACCTGGTAAAACATAAAAACATGTAACATAGGATGTAATAGATGAAGCAAATGGAAACAAAAAATACAAAAGAACTTATTAAGTCCCACCAGGCAGAATTGTTTATGTGCATCCTAAAGGCTGGATGAATGAGAAGGGAATTATGTACAATAAATAGTGGATGTTTAATATGTAGAGGAGACAACCAGGTCTAGTTAGGGCTCAGAAAACATGGAGCCATTGATCCCTAACAGCTGAAACTGCTATTTTCTCAGCTAGACATTAAAAAAGGCCAGAAGTGGCACTGTGGTGGAAAGGCTAGCAGGAAACAGTGCTTCTTTTGGGTTCTTCTGGGATGCAGTACGCTATCACAATTTACCACTATACTCAGATAAGCATTAAGGGACATTGGCCCATAGATAAGTCAATCAGGATTTTAATTTGAATTTTGATTAAAATTTATAGACATATGCATGATGATAAACAGTAGTTTCAAAATCCTAACATGTGTACTTTCTTTTGTATGCTTCCCCCCACTAAAGAACCTATTTATGTATGCAAGTTCCTCATATATTTGCATTTTGCACATTTGAGCTAGGGAGCTGGATAACTAATTGACAGAAAATACTAGAGAAGTTAAAAAAAATCAAATCATACTTATATTTCCACTAAAACATTAGTTCAGGCAATGCAAATTATGTTGTTTCACATTAAAAATTGAATGGTTTTCTTCCCCGTTTAGTTTCAAATATTCTATAAATACCAAACAACAATAACAACAACACACCTTAACTTTTCAGAAAGTCAAGATTTTGGCAACATATAATCTTAGTTTCACAACACATTCTGTTGCCCAGTGACAAGGCAAAACATATCACATATGCTTAACAACCAACTTGTACATATTTTGTCTTTCCAAGGTTTCTAGGGTTCGTCAGGCATAATGATGCATAGCTGCATCAGAGGGAATTTCCAGCAGGACAAATGATTGTCTCTTTCCAAAAGCATTCCCCGGGGCTTCCACCAACATATATAACACACATAAACACACACCTATATTTCCCATTATTTAATGAGTCAGCAAAGATGCATATGTTCAAAACTCCTTGTAGTACAAGATTCAAACTACCTTTCCTCTAGTATGGACCATTTTCTTCAGCATTTAGTCATGTAATGTAAACAGCAAGAATGCAACAGTGTTTTACTTATTTATTTTAGATGGACAAGTTGCAGCTCACATGAAATAGCCCAAATTGTTTATGCCAAAATGACAAGCCCATGATGGTTTTTTTCTTCAGAAAAATATATAATGAAAAATACAATTATTTCACTGGAGCCCTAAACTTTAAAAACAAAAAATAAAATAAAATGATAGATGAAATATAACTGTGTTTCCAAATAGTGGACTGGGTGGCCTTTAGAACAGGCTTTTGAGTGCATAGTAGGGTCTTCAGGAAGGAGATAAAATGAGATATCCCTGTATAATGTTGAATAAAGCCCCGTGTTACATCAAAATAGCCACCGTTGACTTTGCAGAATCCAAACAAGCACCTGAACAAATATAACATGTTAACATGATGGTCTTAGAGATTGAAAAAAAGACCATAACTATGAACCTGCTATAAATCATTCTTAAAGCCACTTGCACTGGTCTTAAAACATGGTCAAAAGCTATAATAAATATATTTGATGTCTACCATTCTCAGCTGTACTTTACCAGAAATAACTAAGGTTTTTAAAAGGGTCCTGGAAGCAGACGGGTATAATGCCTATTAGTTAAAATGGATTATAAACTGCATTATAAACACTATACCCAATTCTTGTTTACTGCTGAACATCACATTTTTATACATGTAGGAACTTCTTGACAGCTTTAAAAGACAAGGCAGCTCAATGTCAAACAGCTATAATAGTGAAGACACCAGGCAACAACTGCATGGAGAAGTTCAGCTGGTTTATTAGATTAAGGACCTCTTCACATTGGTATTTTTTGGCTTCCATTTGTCGATAGGGCCTGCCGAGTATCATCAGACACTGGCTTGGCCCCACCCCATTCATCCTGAACTGGAGGGGAAGTATTTTCCGGATAGCTCCAACAGAACTAGCCACACTTTCCTCTCCTTTTCCCCATATGATGGGGGAAAGGGTGATTGGCCAATGCAAGTTGCCACCCTTTCACCCACCTGATGGGGAGAGGGTGTCAATGTGCCTTGTCCCATCCCAACCATGCAATGTGGGAAAGAAGGAGGGCATGTCGGATGCCACAAGGCACCCCACAAGTCTTCTCTTTCAATGGCGACTGCTGGCGAAATGACACAGCCCCAGGGACCATGTGAAGAGGTCTATAGTTTCATTGTCTACAGCACTGAATGTTTGCCTTTTTGTATGTAAACCACTCTAAGTCCCCTCAGGGAGAGAGGGCAGTGTATAAATAGAGTATTTATTATTGTTGTTTATTGTTATTATATAGTTGCTAAAATGCACGACTGATCACACACAAACAGCTCCTACTTGGGCTTCTTTGTAGACACAGTTACTAGTTATTTCTGCATTTTTCAGTAGCCACCTCCATGTATGATGTTTGTTTAGTTATTCATGGGAAGTTTTGAAATTTGTCACAGCAATGTTTAAATGGAGGGACATCCATATACCACTAGGGATGCTCTAGCTCCAAACAGTCTCAGCCACTGCTTTCAAGTTATCCTGATGCTAATGGTCCTCCTTTGAAATGAAAACATCTTTTTTGATGTTGTTCATGTGCAAATGTTGCTCTGGGTATATTGGTTTTCTATTCTAGTCATGTCTGTCAGGGGCATGGGAGACACAACTTGGGTTGAAGCATGTCCCATTGAGGTTACAATTATGCACAACTTTGTTTGAGATCAATACAGACAATTCTGTGAAAAATATTTCAGAGAATGTATAATAATAAACATGTCCTGCAGAAAATTTTGATTTTGATTTTCTGGTGAGGAAGTGTTTCATCTGATATTTTCTGACTAACTTCAAATTACAATCACTAAGAATCAACTTCAAGGGAAACTTAAGTCCAAGGACAAAGGGTTCTGTTTTGCAAGGACATGCTAGGAGCATAATGCAGACATTTCAGCACAGACTTAAAGGATTTACAAAAGCCAGAATCTGGGCTAAAATTAAGCCATGAAACAGCAACTGCTACTGCTCTTGGACTCATCTCTACAGGCATCTAATGTTTCAGTGAAACCAAGCAACTGATGAAATTATTTCATGAGCCCTGTGATGGCTAGCACAATGATACCCTGTTCAGGAGCTCCAAATTTTTCTGACCTTTTTCAAATTATGTCCCTTTTCTTACAGGTGTCAGATGTATCATATCACAGAGAGGAGCATACTCCATTAGCATGACTCAAATAAAACCCTTTCCTTTGCTTATGTTGCAATTTACCTTCAACCTTATCTTCACAGGCCATTTCATCTCACGGTCCTGATTTCACTTTTCAGTCAAGAGTACTATACAGAAAGAGTTACTTCCAATTTTGATAACCAAGTGCAATTTCAATAAGAGAGCTGACAAAGGCTTCGGGAAACAAGCTTGAAAAAAAAACATCAAAAGGAAGGAAAACAGCACAGCTGACAAGCAATTTGTAGAGAGCATGACAGATTTTGTACACATTTCAGGAAAGTCTCTCCTTTTTTTGAAAAGGAAAATGTGAATATTATTCACTAGATCACTGACACAATTAAGGTCTACCAGGTTAACATTGCACAGTATGGGGGCTGGGGAAAAAGTGCATTTGCTTATAAGACAGTTGGAAATGATACAACCATATATCCCTAGAAATCACTCCTGTCTTAAATAGATTCTTATATTATTGCACTATTGAAGACATTCTCAGAATGATCATTGAGTTAAATTATGAATTAATGATTCAGTCTCAATTTGTCTTCTCATGTATTGCAATTAAAATGCAACCATCTTGTCTTGGCTTGATGCTGAACATTGTGGAAGTTTTGTGCTAGGTCTGGATGAAAGAGAGAGCGAGCTCAAAGTGATATGTAGAGGCAGATGGAAGTGTGTAAAAGGAGCATTCCAAGTCCCAAATGTTTTTTTAACATAAACTTTGACTTTGCCATTTTATATAAAAGACACAATTTTTGTCACTGTATATAATGGGACTTGAACATCCACATATTTTAAAACCAAACCCCAGTGATCAAAAGTGTTTGAAAAGTGATTTTCAAACATTTCTGACTTTTTATTTATGAATTCAGGTACTAAATTCCTTTATGATTCAATAACTTTTTCTTTCAGTGAATTTTTTGGCAAGATTTGTTGCCACTGTTTCAAAATTAAAACATAGTTTTATTATGAAATACAAATAAAATCTATACTATTATAATGGCAATTTCTATGCATAGCAAGGTTTTTTTACAGCAGTAATAGAGAAGTTCTCACCAGGGGGTTAGATATTCTGAATGTGTGAGGCGCAGACGTTGGCTACTTTAATTGCCCGTGCAGCTACAATAAAATTCCTTATTTGCTTGACTCTTCTCCACTTGGTAAGCATATGCTCTTGAACAAGGCCAAATGTAAGATTAGAAACAAATCTTTTAAAATTTGAAATTATTGACAAAAATAACCTTTATCCATTTCCCAGCACCGATTGTGTTAAATACTTCTCACCTCAAGAATGTACATCTCTATGAATTTTGTACTTCAGGAAAATAAAATATAAAATAGTAATAAAATAAATGTTGATTTTTTAAAATATAAGCAGCTGAAATGCACATAATTTTATTTTTAAAATTAGAAACATGCTTAAATTTGAAGGGGAAGTAAATAGATTTGGTAATATGTATCATTAAATTGCTTAAAAATCAATAAGGGAAGAATAGACAGTTTTACAATGCAATACAAAACAATGGATGAAAATATTTGTTCAGTTTGGAGAAGTTAACTAATTGAAGACTGCAATATTTCTACAGATCTGCCTATAAGTCCGCACCCCAGTGTGGGTTTTTTTTTGTTATTTTATTTTATTTTTGCACCTTACCTAAAAATAAGTTTCACTTAGGCTAGCACAAGCAAGGAAGCCCGTTCAGAATTGAAGCCTTACTCAACAAAACAAGTTATACTTCTACAGCATATCACGTTGTTTTACAACTTTGCATTAAGAGTACTCATTACTAGCATGATTTTCCATTACATTTGGGATATTATGAATTAGACAATGATTATGTAATGATGGGTCCAAATGGTATTCAAGTACTGCTTAGAAGATGAAAGTGCACAAAACAAGTCTTAAACCCCAGAAGGTTCTTTCAATTTGGATTAAATTCTGAGCTCTGAATGTCAACTTTCTATTGCCCCTTCCTTCCCCAGTACTGCTGCCATTGGAGCAATGACCAGTGGAGAACAACTTGGGGAAACAAGCAAGTATATAAGAACAGGTGGATTCCTATTGTGGTTAGGTGGTAGAAATGCAAACTGTATTCGATGATTTCACATTCCCTATTAAGGTAACAATTTCACAATTCCTAAAACTAGCAAACAGACAAATGTGTTTTGCCTTATGAGGTCATACATTTTTGAGGCCTGTAATGCATACACTAAAAAAATTATACATGCCTAAAATGCACTCATTCTGAAAATGCTACTTGTGTCAATAGTGAATATATTTGAAACAACCATCCTTTCATAAAAAGTCCACATTTTGAGTTTCCACTAGTTTTCAAACAGGAAGAGGTGGGGAATCATAGAATCATAGAGTTGGAAGAGACCTTGTGGGCCATCCAATCCAACCCCCTGCCAAAAAAGCAAGAAAATCACATTTAAAGCATCCCCAAGAGATGAATCTCTCAACATAATGTGAAATTAAGAATGGATAGAGACGTTGTTGAGAACTTAGCCAATGGAGATGAGACTGAGAAACTTTCACACACCTAGTAAGGGGAGGGATTACATCTTGTCTCACTATGACATCAGGAGAAGTGCCAACAGTTTGAATGCAAGTCCCAATGAATAACACAGGCTTCACTATTCCAGGATTCTAAGCATTAGATATCAGAACCAACTATCATTTTTATCTCTTTTTTATGAAAAAAATTGACTTGCTATATTATATGATAAATTTAGCTCTGTGACTGCAATATATTCAGTTTTATAAAGTTAGATGAAATGTTTGTGAACAAGTTTTTTTTTTCAAAAAAGTTCCCATTGTGCATTGTTTATTTTCTTTTCCCCAGCAGGGTCTGTTGATGCTAATGGACTCACAGCAGTATACCCTACCTCGGTTATTACAGGTCTAATTCAGTCATTAACATTTCATTAACGGACTCGCCTCCTAGCTGCTTCCATGCCTGTCTAGATATTGATGAGTTCCCTAGTATAAGAAACTGGTCATTAAGGTGGTTTAAAGGGTTTATTACATAGCAGGGTGTGTGCATTTGTGTGTTGTGTACAAATGTGCTTGTCACTTGACAACAGACACTTGACAAATGGAAAGTATTTCTTCCCTTGCTTTACACCTTTTGAGACACCTATTCTTTTAGCTGGAAATTACACCTATGGGAAGGGCGTAATTATTTTGGCAGCAGGACTCACTTGAATATCACAACACATTTAAAACAAAGGCTTTGATCAGGAATTAATGAGTTTCAAGTGTATGTTGTGCTGATACCACAAGTCAAGCTCTGTATTTCCAACTTGAGTGTGTTTTGTTGGGATCGTAGCCCAGTCAAATTGAGGCCCAGACAACAGATTTCAGGGTTGAGCAGATTTGGTCCTGCCACAACATGGCTACCAAGTCTCATTGCCTTGATCTTCTTATTCATGGGAAGGGGAATAATCTCTGGGTGAGAACACTGCCTTGAAACTGATTGTCGATGCATTATCCTCAATTTTCTTTGTTGAAATAGCATATTTTGTACAGGTCTGACCAACAATTAATCTATCATTCACAATGACATAACTAGGTGCTGCACTTTGTAACATTACTCAGATTTCCCTCCTATAACATTTCAAGGTATCATTCCTAAATTTTTGGCTGTAAAATCTCAGGGTCTGTGGAAGTTCGGACCTTGGAATTTCGCCAACAAATGTAATAAGAATGCATTTTTAAAAGAAAATTAAGATGATGATTGAGGGATGACATTGAAGGGTAGAGGCTAAACCAGACAGCTGTCCTATGAGCACAGTATTCCTTAACAGAGTAAGGTTTTTTTAAAGCAGAAACTTTGATACCCAAGAAAGAAATAAGATGGAAACTATAGGGACAGGTTTCTGCAGCACAAAACGGAAGAATAGTTCTATAGATTTCAACTTTTCAAAGATAAAATGAACACTGTGTCTATGGAGCATACAGGTGAGGTAAACCTTTATTAAGTAAATAAAAACATTTTGAATATTCTAGAGATGACTTGAAAGATTCTTCCAAGATGGCTTTTCTTTTCTTTTCAGCAGTCCCCACTTACGATTTTTATCTGATTGGCTTTAGATCTATCATTTTTCAACATGCCATGACAGCTAGTAAATCTCTCTCTCCTCCCCCCCCCTTTTTCTATTCTTTTTTGTTTGTGTTTGTTTTGTTCTCCACACTGCCTCAATAAGTGATTCTGGAGGTAACTGCTTGGCTTGCCTGTTGTATGTAAGCAGACACAGCTACAGCAGGAACAGCTAGAGTAAAATCCCATTATTTCCCAGCTCAAGATTTAAAGCATTGCATATTGTAGATGCAGTACTGAAACCTAACACTGAAAGCCTGTGTTTCTCCTGCTCTCCTTCACATTGTCTTGATGCCAGTGCTGCAAATTGCTCCCCCCCCCCCCGCCTCAAATATGAGAGTAGAAGAGGGCTTTGCTCCCTTCTAGTGAAGGAAGAGAAGTAAAACAGTCCTGGCCAGGACTTGTTGTGGGCGGGCCAACCTGGTCATATTCCCTGCCCTGTTCTTCATTCTTGATTTCGACATTGACCCACACACCTGCCCTCTAACAGTGTACTGTGTGCACTAAGGCACCCCTTTGTGGTGAAGTTCATAAATGGGAACCCACACCTGTGATTAAAAGAATCGAGGTGAACAGTTGTGGTCTTGAGCAGGAAAAGTTCTGGTCTCAATATTCTCTGGAATTGGGACAGAATTATCTGTCTGTTTTCCTGAATTATTGCCCTTGAAGCAACAGTTGGTTGCATCTGGGGACCATGGTGTCTCATCCTTGATTGATCAGGAGTAGTTTTTGGATGCCACTGCCTCAGTTTCATTACACACCAAGTTCATGCCCTCAAATTGGTTGGTAATATTTAATAAAATTTCCCCATAGTTTAATCCAAACTTTTGTGTTGTCTTGTTATTTCACTGGTTGGGGAGCAAAACACTTCCAAGTAAACAGAAGACTGCCCCCCACCCACCTACCCAAAAAGAGTGGGTAAGCACAAAAATCCCATAAAAATGTAAAAAGGAACTTCTTTGTCAGAGGCTTTGTTAACTGATATGGGCCTATACTTATGGTGAGAATTAGAATTTACCTCCATTGTAAAATGCTCAGTAGAGTAGGCTCTTCACTGTGACCCACAGAAGGAGCTTCTAAGAACTGAGGTAGCCCCAGTTTTATAGATCCATGCCTCATCTTTTTTATTCTCCTTTTCTGGTCTCACAAGGCAGAAGTGACTTGCCTGCATTTAATGTGGGTTTCTCCTAGAGCCCTACAAGATGATTGAGGAGGATCATATCTTTGTTTTGTGCACCGCCCAGAGAGTTTTTGTAAGGGGATGATGAAATAAATTATTTAAAGTAAAGTAAAATTACAAGAACACAAAACAAGCACTTTGTGTATATTACCTAATTAGATAATTTAATTATGATGGTGGTATAAAGTTATTAAGTACTGCTGTATTGCACAGTAAATGGAACTTAGATGGAGGCCATAAAATGTATTTCAATTCTGTTACATTGTCTTTATTGTTTTCTGTAATAGTACCCATGGTAAAGAAGCACCCTAGAAAGAAATGTTTGATGGGTACAGTAAACTAAGCACCAAATTAAGTCACAGTAAAAGTGAATGAGTTTGCCTCTTCATTGCTCTCCGTTAAGACATAGTTGTGATCTTTCTGGGCAGTTTAGACAGAGGTGAAGAACATATAAACAATGCTCTGAGTTCTGTAAGACTGCAGTCCCCAAAATTTCTCCCTATTGGCTAGGGTGGCAAAGGCTGATAGGAATTCCAATCTGATATCTCAAGCACTGCACAATTCCTACCCTTACATTAGGCAGAGAAAGATGAATCACACGAGGAGTAGGATTAGAGCCTTGTAAATGTGAAGTGTGCTTCCTTTATACATTCATCATTCTTCTTACATGGTGTTTCATGACTCCTGCTTTATAAATAGAGCTGTAATAAATATTATTGATCTTGACTTCATATTTTCAAGGATCACAGAGCTTTAGTCAGTCATGACTTTTCCAGGCTGACATGTAAATAGGCCTCTCCTTAATGTGAGACCCCAAAGCTTATTATCTTGATAAAACAGGGCTGTGTTTGAGAAATCCAGAGGGAAACAAAGCTTCATGGCTGTTAATACAAATGTGCTCAAGTCCTTTCCTTCTTCACTATAGAACTGTCACATGTAGATAACACTAACACATATAGTCGACTTAACAAGGGGATGGGGAGGGGGAGAGAAAGAAATATGTGAATTATGGAAAAAGTCTGCCAAGGCCTCATCTGAACAGATTCATGTACAACACTTTTTCTCTGTCAGCATAAATAAAAATGAAGCAACACACCACAATGAGAAGGGGGAAAAAACAACCAGTCAGCTAAAATGTCATGACTTGCTTCTCTGCAGGTGTCATCCAGACTTCACTGAAATGGCACGTTGCTTTGATATTCTCATCAGGAGAGAGATTTCCTTCTCTCTCTTTTTTGCCACAAACAGGATTCTAGACATAAAGGCCTCATAGATAAGAAGAGTGTGCAGTATAAAGGTAGCATCTTTTGAACAATGTAAGTTTCCAATGATAGGTTTTTTTCTGGAGGCAGGGAGGGGAAATCTATTCCTAATATTTAGAAGAAACGTGCAGTTGAAGATTCAGTGCTAAAAGTAGTACAGTAGTTATTCAAAGTGCTCTGCAATTGCTGCATTATTCTGCGTTATTTAAGGGGTTGTACTGGAGTTACACCAGATTTCAGAATCTTCCCATTCATTGGTAACCTAAAGAAAATCAAGAATACTGCTTTTGTGTCATGGTTCCCATTATTACTGGGTTGCACCATTTTGGCCATATCCATAAATTCTTATTTGTATTCTTAAATTATATGCCTTGTATGTATGCCTGGTTTTAATATTATCTCTAGAGATAACTATGGGCAACCTTATATATTACTTTACTCGGGAAACACTGCATTGTCATATTTGTGTGTTGCCATAATGCATGCAAACAATGACTAGAAAAGGTGGGCATATGGTGCATACATACGTGATTGTTCTTAAATACACTAAGACAGCAATTTTCAATTTTTTGTCTTTTGGGTTTTTTGGACTACACATCTCAAAATGCCTGAGAGTTGACCAAGCTGTCTGGGGCTTCTGGAAATTGAAGTTCCAAAATCTGGATGAACAAAGATTGAGAGCCATTGTACTAAAGTATGATGAAGTGAAGAGAGCCAATATAGTGCAGTGGTTTGAGTGTTGGATTGTAGCTCAGGAGACTGGGATTAGATTCCATGCTTGGCCATGGGAATGCTCTAGGTCAGTGGTTCTCAACCTGGGGTCCCCATATGTTTTTGGCCTTCAACTCCCAGAAAGCCTAACAGCTGGTAAACTGGCTGGGATTTCTGGGAGGTGTAGGCCAGAACATCTGGGGACCCACAGGTTGAGAACCACTGCTCTAGGTGACCTCAGATGATTCATACACTGTCAGTCCCAGAAAACCCCACAAGAGTTTCACTTTAAGATCAGTGTAAGTTGGGAATGAAAAGATACACAACAAAAAAGATACACAACAACAAAATTCAGACGTGCCAATGTACATTTCTTCCATTTATGGAATTGCTGCCATGGGTTTCAAATATCCTTTACAGTCAATACTGGTCTATTGTGATATAACTGCAACAGTTATTTTACATGGATGAGTTAAAAGAGATGGGCAGGAATCATTCTTGCTCAAATTGGGAGTGTGTAAGATAAAACAGTAATGGGAGGTCTGAAGATCTAGCAACAATCTCTGCTATTTAAATGTGGAATTACATTTTCCTGCCCGGTAAGGAAGTTCTCAACTTCAAACAAAGAGCTCAGCATTAAAGGCAAACATGTTGGAGAAGACTGCATGGAAAAAGGAAGACACTAAGAATACAATTCCAACCATTAATTTGGAAGTATGACAGAAGCATGCTCATTGGTTATATACAAATAACTGCAGCTTGTTTAGCAGCATGACCTGTGTTTACTGTTGAGGGAAATGAGTTGCAACAATCCTGAGATTCAAGCTTTCCCCATTAGGTGCCACTTGGAGGCTCAGATTAGTGGCACAAAATGCAGATATTTATCATTATATGAAATTCTGTCACTTCATGCCCTATCTTCTTGCCCATGGTTCATGGACAGGGAGTCATTATGGAGAGAGAGAAGATTCATGGTAAAAATTGTGCAAGACAGAATTGAACACAAAATTTTAAAGAAATAGTGTGTATTAATTTATATACCTTCAGGTTATGTGTATCAGCAGGTGTATAATTTCATGTTTACTTGGGTCACAGCTCCAAGATATCTCATGATGTATATGTAAATATTCCAAAATCCATATTTCAAAGCATTTCAGATAAGAGACACTCAATATATAGCAGCAGATGAGACAGCTTGTGTGTATTGAGTAATCCATTGTGGTTATGCCAACTAATATCATTCTTCATTGATATACTAGGAGCAGCCATAGATGGAATGGAAAAGCAGGTAATTGTTAGCTATTCTACTCACTCCTGTGGACAGTCAGGAATGATTCAAAACACTAATATAGGAAGCTACACAAGAAGGATAACAGCCAACTGAGAACTTTTCACAGTGATTAAGACCTGTCTTTCAATGGAGGGAAACTAATTAAATATAATTTATTGTCGAAGGCTTTCATGGCTGGGATCACTGGGTTGTTGTAGGTTTTTCCGGGCTATATGGAGGCATTTTTTCTCCTGACGTTTCGCCTGCATCTATGGCAAGCATCCTCAGAGGTAGTGAGGTCTACCTCTGAGAATATAATTTACTTATATGATTGACAAAAAAATAAATAAAAGTAAATGTTAAATGGAATGGCAACATGAAAGGTAAAGTGAGATGTTTAATAAAAGTGTATGGAACTATTTTGTGTAAAGAAGGTGTTCTCACATTATCTCATGCATTTTCCAATCTCTTTATCCCTGTAGTAAAATAATGCTGTTACAGTTCTGCTTTTGATCAACTCTGAATTGAGGGTTTTCCTTGCCCTATGTTTCCCATAGGCTGTAACATTTTGCAGTTGTTTAGCTTTGTCATGTTTACAACACAGTAATGTCAACTGACTATATAATGAAATGACAACATTCTGGGACATTTAAAGAGACATACCTGCCTATTTTCAACTAAAACAACTGCTATCAATTGGGATAATTGCTTTCCCAGCTGACAGATGTGAGGCCATCCATTCAGATAATGACTTCCACAGCTGACAAGTTGTGGAGAAGAGGAAGTGTATGTGGGGGTAAGTGGTTGTGAATTAAAGGACAGCCAAAGTTTGCAGCTACCTGAATTATTGTGAATATAGCTTGTTTCAAATAATGAGATAAAGACAATATACAATGTCTCCCAGAAAGCAGAGATTTATTGAAGGAAAGTACATGGCTTAAATACTGAATAGCTTTTCCGAAGCCTTTCATTACTCTTGAAAAGTCAGATAATTTTTTCATATTTCAAATGTGTCATATTGGCCTTCTGCCCTATCTACATTTTGCAATTTTTGATACATTCTGATTTTTTTTTAAAAAAAAAAACAAAACTAAGTGACATTAAATTCTCATTCATCACTTGACTAGAGAACCACAAGTACAAAGAGTACCTCACAGAGCCTAAAGACCAGGCATGGGCAAACTTTGGCTCTCCATGTGCTTTGGACTTGAGCTCCCAAAAATCCCAGCCAGTTTACTGGCTGTTAGGAATTGTGGGAGTTGAAGCCCAAAACATCTGGAGGGTGAAAGTTTGCCCATGCCTTCTATAGACCAATGAGTCAACTTTCGTCCTCTAGATGTTTTAGACATCACCTTCCAGAAGTTCCAACAAGCTGTTGGAGGTCAAGGGTTCTGGGACTGATGTCCAAAAATATCTGGAAGAGGAATAATTAAGAATCCTTACTTTAAACTGGAATATTTATGATCCTCCATTATTTTGGTCAGACCTTGATGCGAAAGTATAAATACAAACTAGGAGTGGTCTCATGCCCTACCATTCATGTCCTCCTGGTCTTCGAAGCTACTATTACTTTTTATAACTGTTCCTTCAAAAACTGGGGCAGAAGAGAAATGCTCTATGTAAACTGTAGATGCTATTGTGAGAATAGAATTCTTTCTTATCCCTAATTCTTTGTTAACCATTCTTCCACTTGGTTTGGTATAGGTACTAGGGCTGGGCGGTTTCGTTTCGTTAATTCGTAATTCGTTAAAAATTTGTTATTTTTTTTATAACGAAGCGATAACGAACCATTCTGGAGCAACTTAAAAACGAAAAGAATTTTTAAATTCGTTTCGTAAATGCTTCGGATTCGTTATGTATTCGTTTCGTTATCGGTTTGAGGTCGTTTCGTTATTATTTCCGCATGTCTGGGGCAAGTTTTATAGTTGTTTTTTGTTTAATTAGTGAAAAAAATTATAATATCACACCAACAGTCAACAACAGAGGGAGAGGGAAGCTTCAGAAGTTTCCCCTGTCCCATTTGGAGGTTTTTTAGCGTATTGCGTGGTCGCGTCCGCTATTAACGAATCGATTCGTTATTGTTTCGTTATTGTTTCGTTAATGTTTCGTAATTTTTTTAACATTTACGAAATTTCGTAAATATCGAACTTTTTAAAAGAAAAATTTTGGAATTCTTTTAAATATCGAAACGCAAAAACCCCCAAAAAACGAATTGATTTTAGAAACAAATTTTTCCGTTGTTACCCAGGCCTAATAGATACAGATATATAGATTTGACCTTATTTAACTCAGCCATACAATTTGAATGTCGTTTCCACTATGCTCTTGCTCAATTGGTGGGTGTATCTGGGGAAAAGGTTGATTATTGGTAGAGACATAATATAGGTAGATATCCATGCTTCTTGAAACTTTGTTGAGGGAGAAGCTAAGGACAGCTTCAGTTTCTGGTTTAGGGAGCCCAGTATCCATGAGGCTTTCTAGGATCTTATCACACTCAATATCGTTTTGCCAGCAAGCATGAAAAAATGGCAGGCACAGCATCACTTCCCCCATCACATGGAGGAAGTGTCACCCAAATGGGGCAGAAGTGTGCTGACTCCATTGGAGCTAGCACAATATGGGAGCCTGTCCTTAGCTTCTCCCTCAACAAAGTTTCAAGAAGCATGGATATCTACCTATATTATGTCTTGGTGTTGATGAGGAAGCGTCCTAGGACACTTCCATGCCAGTTGGGGGCAGGGCCTCCTCCGGAGGTTAAGGGACATGGTGTGATTGGCTGTGTGCCCATCCATCCCTCAAATGGCTGGCAAGCATCCTAGGACACTTACCTTGGTAAGTGTTATGAGGTCCTTAAAGAGTATTCCACAACAATATTATGTCTGATCTTATTCCTTTCTGGGGCCAAATCTCTCCTAAAGTTGAAGTTTATAGTAGAAAAAGAGATTGCTCAGTTCTACCACCAAAATGAATGAAATCCAAGATATTCTGGCAAGTTTTGAAGAGTTTATGCTGCGCTGACATTGCCATGAGCACACCATTACATTGAGGTCCAATTTTGTAGGTTTCACTTATTCATGATACGATTAAGAATATGAAGGAGGATGAATTAGAGTTTCTAACTGCAATTTCAGGACAGAAACGTGACAGATAGAGATGAGTCTCCTCTGATGTCACAGGGAGCAGGCCTTGATTATGTAATTAAGAACGGCACTTTTATCTTCTATATATATAAAAGTCAAAGTACATATGTACATTGATTTGTTGGTTTGTTCGTTTATACCATAAAAGCTCCTACATGGCTTGATGGACCTGGGCCAAACTTGGCACATACCCTTCTTTATCCAACTTAAAATACTTGAAGGGGTAAAATAAAAAAAAAATCCCCTTTGGATCCAGAACTGAGAGGAATAAAAAGCAGATCAACAGTTGCTAGATGAAGTGGCCCTCTGTCTCTCAATCTGGAAAGAAAAGAAGTGAAGTGGCTAGAAATAGAAAAAGCAGGGAAAGAAAGGGAGGGAGAAGGGAGGGAAGGAGGAAGGAAGAAGGAAGAGAAAGAAAAGGGGAAAAGGCATGAGGGGAGAGAGGAAAGAAAGAGAAAGAAGGCAAGAGAAGGGAAGAGAAAGGAAAGAAGTCAAAAAAGGAAGGAAGGAGACAAGAGAAGGTGTATGGCGGAAAGCAAGGAAGGAACAAAAGAAAGAAAAAAATGAGAGTGAGAAGGTATTTGAGGGGAATGAAGGAAAGACAGAAAGACCAAAAGAAAAGCAAAAACACCCAGGCAACATTGGGTATACATGCTAAAAAAATGTAAAGGTAGTCCCCTGACATTAAGTCCAGTCATGTCTGACTCTGGGGTGTGGTGCTCATCTCCATTTCTAAGCCGAAGAGCCAGCGTTGTCCGTAGACACCTCCAAGGTCATGTGGCCAGCATGACTGCATGGAGTGCCGTTACCTTCCCACCGGAGCGGTACCTATTGATCTACTCACATTTGCATGTTTTCGAACTGCTAGGTTGGCAGAAGCTAGGGCTGACAGCGGAAGCTCACGCCGCTCCCCGGAATCGAACCCGCAACCTTTCGATCAACAAGCTCAGCAGCTCAGTGCTTTAACCCACTGTGCCACCGGGGGCTCCTGTATACATGCTAGTGAGGCATAAAACAGAGTTACACAGAGTATATCATTCAAACTGAAAACACAGATATAAAATTAAGAAAATTGTGTCTACATATGTCACACACATGTACATAGAAAGAGACTTTTCAAGGTCATGCTCTGAGGTTTCTTCCCCCTGCCCAGAGAACAAGGGAAGAAAGGCTACTTTCTGCAATCTAGGAATTATAGGTTTTAGAGCACCGAATATGAGAAATACATCATATGCATGCATTTGTTTTTAAAGAAAATATACCACCAATGACTGAAAACAATTGCACATTTCTCTTAAATATCAATAAGAATTTCACTGCATAAAAGAAGTTGTTTTCTTTTTAAAAATAAAATCTGCAGTCCCAAAGGTGGTAAAATGTGAGAATATAATTTGGAAGCTAAGAAAAACATGAAAGAACACCGGTACTATGTAGCCATCTGTGCTTTCAATACTCATCTGTATCAAGCTATTAGTTTTGGGTCTATGAAAATGAATAGCTATCTTGACAGAAAAAGACATATAATATAATCTTATGGCTTCATTATTTAGTGGTCTTAAAAAAAAATACTTCCTCTCAAAGTCTGAAAGGAAACCTCAAGCATTAAATATGGAGAAAATGACTTAATGCTCACCTGTTTAGAGCAGAGAAAATCCACTTAAGGTAGATTAAGTTAAGAACATTTTCCACTTCCCTGGTGAATTCATCTCCACAGAGAAATGTGAGCACCTTTTTTGTTGTTGTTGTTGAAATATGCTTACCTAGCAAAAGAAAAGAGTGGGATTTAGTAGAAGAAAAAAAACATCAGAACTATTCTTACAGTTACTAAGTAAAGCAAATATTTGGGTGATCACTGCCAAAATTTCATTGTATATCAATCTTAGAGGCTTTCTTCTTTAAAAAAAACAACAAAAGATAACTTTACAATATTGCAAAACTATGTAGAAAAACCTGTGTAACACTCCCATTTTCCCAGGAAAGCCATGGGAAATTCAGTGGGAAATCAATAGATTCCTGATACCAGCGAAATTATGACTTGAAGGGTATCATGCTCTCTGTGTGTGTGTATGCTTGCATGCAGCGGGCTACTTAAGAAAAACGCTCCACCTCTTCTCCAACCTCCTTTTTTTTATTTCCCCCTCTTCTACCAATAGATCACACACACATATACACCATATTTTCTCCAAATCCACATAGCCAACTAGGCAGTTCTATCACAACCTTGCTCAGTTCGCAGAACTCTGAAAACAGGCAGGGAAAAACCGTATGCCTAATCCCAATCCATTGACAGATAGTGCATTTTTGAATTAGGATTGTGCTGGCTTTTATTGCTTTCATTCCTATTTTATCATTTAAGTTCTCATTACAAATGACAATTAGCTGTGTAACATTGCATTACATATACACACGTATATATTTCTCAATAAATAAGAAATAAGTCATGTTGGCACATATGAGTAAAGCAAATCAACAGGGAAGCACTTGAAAATATTGTTTGAAAATTATTAGGAAACTAATTAACCAATGAGTGAATGTAGAAATATTGTACTTAATCAACTGAATCAATCTACGAGGGTTGAATGAAAAGTAATACCTCCACCTTCATTACTTGGTTTTAAATGGGAATATTTTAATAAATCAATCGCAGAAATAATCCTTAGAATGTGCTCTTTAACTACCACTATTCACTTTCCCACACAATCACCAGACAATTGGATAAATTTCTTCCAATAATGAACAAGTTTTCTGAAGCCGTCACGGAAGAAGTCGAAACTCTGTTTCTGCAACCCATCGTACACAGATCTTTCGATAGCCAAGCAAAGCAATAATGTGACCCACATGTTCTTGTGAAATGCCAATTATGCTTGAAATTTCTCTCTGAGTGATATGACGATCATCCTGAATCAATCCGTCAACCTTTTGCTTGTGAAACTCGGTGGTTGCTGTCACAGGATGTCCAATTTTTTGTTTGCCACGCAAGTCAGTTGTTCCCACCTCAACATCTTTAAACTTACTTGCCCAACGAAACACTGTACTCAAATCAACATAATCACCATAAACAGCTGGCATTCTCTGATGAATCTCCTTTGAGGTGACACCTTCTGCTTTGAAGAATTCAATGACTGCACATTGCTTAAGTCGCATTGACTGACCGTATGCGCAGGGTTCCATACTTCACACTTTCACAACACAACCATTCAATGCTAAGGCTTCCCGCCAAAATGGAACTGTAGAGGAGAGTCTACTGAACAAGCCAGTACCTGCTGCATATCGGTACTGCCATCTGTTGAGGAGTTACGAAGGTGGAGACATTACTTTTCATTCAACCCTCATAGTTTCTTCACTTGGCCAGTAAGAGTCTGCTAGTAGAATACAGTGTTTGCTAAACAACATAAAATAGAAAATTGCTTAGCTTATTTCATAGACTGATAGACACAATTATAAATTAGTCAGAAGTGTGGAATTTTCCCTGACTTTTAGGTGATATGGCATAGTCTTCCTTTTTTTGGTTATTAATAAAGGTTCACTATAGGATTATCATAAGTCCAAAATGACTTGAAGGCACACAACAGAATGCCCAGTTGCTCATCTATTTAAGTCAGCACAAAATAAAATGAGAACTGGGTTTCTTACATGCTTAAAACTTTAAAAGTTTTCTTGATCCAAATTCACATCATTACCCAACTCCATGTGCTCCCAATGAAATATCAGACACTGCTACATTCCTTTGAACCCCACCTCTGTAAATCTTTGAACTGTAACTCCTCCAAACGAATGCTCACATCCATGCATGCCTGAGGGATTAATAAATTTTAACAGTATTCTGGAGACGCACACATTAGTCTTGTGTGACTGTAGCTCCTAAAAGAGAAGAGGTTGCATTGTAGTCAATGTGAAAGTTTAATTTAGAATTCTCCACCAAGCAAAGTGTGTCTTATTCCTCAGGTGTGAGTCTTGGCAGTTTCTTCTTCAATAGTATATTATCATAGCACTGAGTGCAGTAGTGCCAACTCTTACTAAACCGGGTGTGTTATAAATCTGGTGTGAGCATAGCTTTTCTTATGCCAACAATGTGTTTCACCCTTACCTTATTACCACATTTGTTGGCTGCACAGAGATAGCAATCTTTCAAATTTTCCTCCTCCCTCGGCCCCTGCCAGTGAGTGCAAAATCCCTAACAGCATAGCCAAAAAACAGTGGAAGTTCAGGGTTGTTTTATGATATTGTTTTATCGAAGTAGTTGATCTACAAAACCTTGAAAATCACCCATTCATTGCTTTTAAAATGAGGTCAATTAAACCCCACCTATTCCCATGATAAGCCCTTTGTATGAGTCTGTTTTGTAGATAATGTTATGGGAAATATGAATGTATGCCCTGTCAGAGAAGAATCTGCCCAAAGATAAGTGTGGTTCCAAGTAAATTGGAAGCATTTAACAACACGGCCCACTTCGGCAGAATCCATGCTCAAGAAACTTTATCTGTAACTACTGGAGGTAAAGTCACCGCATAATGAAATTCAGCTGAGCAGCGAGAAACACCATCAAAACTTCCAAAGCCTAATGACAAGCCAGGTTTGGCTCAGTGTATTGCATGAAACAAAATAACCACTGAAAAGTGTTAATCATCCCCTCAAACCAGGGAAAATGTGTGACGTAAGGAACAGGAAGTAATGGCAAACATATGTCAGGCAGCATTCATTATTTACCTTTCATCAGAATGCCTTTCTATAGCAGGTTAGAGTTGCATTGAGAATGTGGAAACAGATATCTATATCTCTTCTGAACTGATCCATGCCAAATGAATGGCATTTGTCATTCTCAAACTTATTGATGTTAATTGGTTTATTGAATGAACTGTGAAATCTGGGTGTTGGGACAAAGGAATGATGAGCTATAGGTTAACTTGTTCCCATGAATTTAAACTTATATATTTCCACTGCGGATTATAAAGGATCTTTAACCAAAACCAAAACAAGTCCACCACCTTCATGTATCACAGTTTTCATATTAACAGCTAAGTGATCGAAGGCATTCCTGGAAAATAAAAGATTTTACAGGAGAGACTCCAGATATTCCTTCAACAAAGCCTCCTATTATTACAGTCTCTCTGCATTTAGTTTAAATCCTTCCCCTTTACTGCAGCTTACAGGTGTGTCTTGTTACTGCCATCAGTAAAAACAAAACACATATGTATGCCATAAATCTGCATTTGTGCATAATTCATAGGAGTAAAATATCTCCAGCTTTCTTTCCAATTTTCTTTCCCCATACAGCTCAGAAAATGACCACAGTACCTTTAGCTTAGTTGTGCAGAACTACAATTGTGGCCCCTTAACATCAGTTAAACATGACTGTCTCCATGTGTTGGCCCAAACTACAGTAAATAAAGCAGCTGAGTTCTCCAGATGAAGAGAGGAACTGAGGCAAGCCAATAGGAATGTAACCCTTTAGGGGTGTTTTTCAGAGAAACCATTCCATACAGCAGGATTGGGGATCATGTAGCCCTCCAGATGGTCTTGGAGCGCAGCTCCCATCAGCCCTCACCAATCTATGCAATAGTGAGGGGATGTCCAACAATATCGGGAGTGCTCATATCCTCTATTAGCTCATTCTCCTAAACAAACTAATGTTTATTATGCATTTCCCAGAAAAACTAGAGGAAAAATTTGATAATGAACTCAGGCCCCCTCTACACAGCTTAATAAAATCCCACATAATCTGCTTTGAACTGGAATATATGGTAGTGGGACTTAGATGACCCAGTTCAAAGCAAATATTGAATGAAGGATTTTCTGCCTTGATATTCTGGGTTATATGGCTGCGTGGAAGGGCCCTCTACAGCAAGCAGTTCCCACTGGAGGATTCTGGAAACAGTAAATTTAAAAAGTCATCATTCCAAGTTTTAAAGCAAAGGAGCCAATAGGTGATATATGAAACCTGTAACTGTCCTCTCAATTATGTTTTTTAATTAGAAGCTGGTGCTGCATAAAATACAACACTGGATCAGTGTTGTTTCCCTGGCATGACTTCCTTTCATTGGCTGCCACTTGTGGGAGAAATGCATAGTGACATCACTATACACTACAACACACACCTACATCAGTACAAGAAGAACACCAGGACAGTTAGTGATGATGATGATCATGATGAT
This sequence comes from Anolis sagrei, assembly GCF_037176765.1. Taxonomy (NCBI): domain Eukaryota; kingdom Metazoa; phylum Chordata; class Lepidosauria; order Squamata; family Anolidae; genus Anolis; species Anolis sagrei. The sequence goes on along the minus strand of NC_090021.1, from coordinate 207,421,130 downwards.
GATGATGATGATAAAACTTTATTTATACCCCGCCACCATCTCCCCAAGGGAACTCGGGGCAGCTTACATGATGCCAAGTCCAACAATACAGTAATGCAAATAAACAACATATGACAATAAAATATAAAAATTAAAATAAAGAAACTATAAATAAGCATATCAAACAATGTAAAATCACAATAATTTAAACACAGAAAATAAATCACAGTGGGCAGGGCCAGTAGCAAGGATTAAAAGTTTAAAACACTGGATGAGAAGGCAATGAATGTATCTGGATCAGAGGGATGAACGTAGGGTTTAATTGCACTTTGTTGTTCATTCGTTTAGTCATTTCCAACTCTTTGTGGCCTCATGGACAAGCCCACGCCAGAGCTTCCTGTCGGCCATCACAACCCCCAGCTCCTTCAAGCTCAATCCAGTCACTTCAAGGATGCCATCCATCCATCCTGCCCTTGGTTGGCCCCTCATCCTTTTTCCTTCCATTTTCCCCAGGGATCCTTGTCTTCTCTAAGCTTTCCTTTCTTCTCATGATGCGGCCAAAGTAACTGCCTCTACTATCTTTCCCTCAAATGAGCAGTCAGACTTTATTTCCTGAAGTATGGACTGGTTGGATCTTCTTGCGGTTTTGAACACCACAGTTCAAAAACATCTATCTTCTTTCGCTCAGCATTCCCTATGGTCGAGCTCTCACATCCGTAGGTGACTATGGGGAATACCATTGCTTTAACTTTGCGGATCTTCATTGCCAGTGTGATGTCTCTACTCTTCACTATTTTATCGAGATTGCACATTGCTCTCCCCCCAAGAAGTAAGTGTCTTCTGATTTCCTGGCTGCAGTCTGCATCTGCAGTAATCTTTACACCTAGAAATACAAAGTCTGTCACTGCCTCCACATTTTCTCCCTCTATTTCCCAGTTATCAATTATTCTTGTTGCCATAATCTTGGGGTTTAGCTGCAACTCAGCTTTTGCTCTTTCTTCTTTCACCTTGATTAGAAGGCTCCTCAGCTCCTCCTCACTTTCAGCCATCAAAGTGGTGTCATCTGCATATCTAAGGTTGTTAATATTTCTTCCAGCAATTTTAACCCCAGTCTTGCATTAGTCAAGCCCTGCACATCACATGATGTGTTCTGCATACAAGTTGAATAGGTTGGGGGAGAGTATACAACCCTGCCATATGCCTTTCCCAATCTTGAACCAGTCTGTTGTTCCATGGTCAGTTCTTACTGTTGCTACTTGGTCCTTATACAGATTCCTCAGGAGAGAAGCAAGGTGGCTTGGTATGCCCTTACCACCAAGAACTTGCCACAAGTTCTTGGTGGTATGGGCATACCAGATAGTCAAGGGCTTTAGAATAATCAATGAAGCAGAAATAGATTTTTTTTTCTGAAACTCTCTGCCTTTCTCCATTATCCAGCAGATATTGGCAATTTGGTGTCTCGTTCCTCTGCCTTTTCTAAACCCAGCTTGTACATCTGGCAACTCTCGCTCCATGTATTGCTGGAGTCTTCCTTGCAGGATCTTGAGCATTACCTTACTGGCATGAGAAATAAGGGCCACTGTATGAAAGTTGGAGCATTCTTTAGCATTTCCCTTTTTTGGTATGGGGATATAAGTTAATTGCACTAGTAGGTAGAAAATAAAGTGCTTCTGAGGGCATTTTATGCAGGATTTGGTCAGGTCGGGGGTAATAGTTCAGTTAATCATTCCCTAAAAGCACACTGGAACAGCCAAGTTTTCATGCACTTCCTAAAGATTGCCAGGGTGGGGGCTTACCTAATTTCTCTGGGGAGTGAATTCCAGAGCTGAGGAGCCACCACAGAGAAGACCCTGTCCCTCGTTCCCACAAGTCACACTTACGATGGAGGCGGAAGTGTGAGAAGGGCCTCTCCGGAAGATCGAAGGGATCATGTAGGTTTATAAAAGAAAATGCGGTCACGAAAGTAGGCGGGACCCAAACAGTTCAGGGCTTTGTAGGTACCTGCACCTTGAATTGGTACCAGAAAATAAACAGCAGCCAATGGAACTCCTTAAACAGTTGTAAAGCATGGGTTTTGCGTGTCAATAGTCCCATGTATAGTTGCCTGGTCCCTTCAGGTCAAAATGGGAAAAGTCTTGTCTGAAACTATCATTATTATCATTTCTTTATATAGCACCATCAGTGTACATGGTGCTTTACATGAACAGTTCAAAATTATTAATTTGACAGCTCCCTGCCATAAGTCTTAAAATCTAAAAAGATGGACACACAAGGGAAAGAGGATGCCAGCAAAGGGAATTAAATTAGCATACGCTGGATGTTTTCCTCACACTTACAAACTGTAGCAGTAACAGTAGGGTTGGCGGGAGGGTTTTCTTCAGCCACTGAAACAAGGCATGATGTTACTGTACTTAGATATTGTTTTTTCCCCTCTAAAGCCAGAACAATGGCAGTTGGCATGAAGGGAGAACCTTTCATTAGCTGCTGGAAACAGTTGTGCCTGGCTGCTCTTCTCTCCCTCAGTGACAGAGCAATGACAAGATAGAAAGAGGATCAATGCAGGAGATACATAGATCTACATAGAGATTCAGTATAAGGCATACTTATAGGGAGCCCAGAATTGCCTGGTGGTAGCAACTAGCTTCCCCCCCATAACAATTAAAAAAAGAATAAAGATATAAAGATGCTGGCATCCACATCCACTGAACAAATAATTTCTGAAAGCTGGAATATGTCTGTAGACATTATTAAAGAAAATGTTCTTTTTATAATGTCCTGTGTCTACTGTTTGAAATAATTAAAAATGGAATTTGGTTTGTAAATTTGTAAACCTGGAAGTATTTCTGCAGCATTTACTCTTGATAAAAAAGATAGCACCAAGCAGACTGCAGTTCTAAGAAGTAATAATCGGGCACAAAGTTCCGATTCAGACCTGTCAAGCAACAAATAAAGAATCAATAATGTTGTTCAGCTGTACAAATCTTGTTTAGCCTGTGGTTTAGTGCTTAGAAATCTTACAAAAGTGCAGTCTTCTGCAATGCCAAGTCACTTAATAATAGGAACAATCACTTTATTAAAGAAAGGCCCATTTAGGTTAAAAAATCAATAACAATCAAGATCTGTTTGACAAGTGGGGTGATGGAAACAGTTTTTCTTAATAAAGACTTGTTTGAGAGGAGCCAAGTATTATTTTCAGGTATCCTGTCTGGTTTTCAGATAGGAAAATTGATTGGGAAAAGTGTAAGAATAAAATTTGGAGGGGGAGCTATTTCCAATGAAGACAAAGTCCAACTGGGATAAAGGTCAAACTTTACAAATATTTTGACCTTTCCCACAACTTAACTTGGAAAAGATTATAATTCCCAGGTCGTGCTGCTTGTGGGACTCAAGGAGCTGTGTTCCTCAAAACTAACTTTTTTGTTTACAGTTTCCCTTTCATCACATATAAAATTAAATTACAACAACCAACAAATATATATTTAGGACAATCATCCTAATGTAAACAAACCAACACTAATAAACACATTCTAAGCATATAACAGCTAGAATCTACAATTCTCACACTCATTGCCTGTTGATTTTGACTTATTTTCTGCTCCCTTTAAATATCATTTTATAGCCACCCTTCTACTTTTAATAGCATTCTTCTAAATTAAATACTAAGGATGTGAAATTCATTTTAAAAATGGTTCAAAAGTCATTACAAAACTGGGGGGGGGGGGGTGCTGGCATTTCATTTCTAAAGTGTTTCTAAAATATAGTATATTTCAACAATTTAAAATATAGTTTAAATAGTTAATTTAATGTATAGTTAAATTAATACTTTTCATTAATTTAATGAAAAATAAATTCATTACTATAATGAAAGTAATGAAATTTTGTTACTATTTTGTTATAGTAATTGCACATAATTACTATAATTGGGGAATATTCAGGGGCTCATTTCTCCCTCAGTTTTACAGGTATTGGGGTGAAACCCACTACAATGGTAGAACAAATGTATTACTCTTAGCCCACCAAATCTCAGAATGTTTCAGTTATTTTTACTTATTTCGTACACTTCTATCAGTTATCCACTGATTTTTTGGGAATTTTAAAAGTTTTTATAAATAACATTTTTAATAATAAAGAAAACATGTTCCTAGTTTGAAAGTATTATTTCCTATGTAACTGTTTAGTTCTTACTTTGCAAGTAGTAGTTCTACACCAGGAACTTTATTTTTGCACCAAAAAATTGTTAAATGGGTGGATGATGATGATAAATTAGTGGACTGGATAGCAAAATGTGCTATAATACAATGTCCCTCATGCAAAGACAACGTATTTGCAGTTTAATAATCTTTTGTCATGTTTTATGTTAGAACCAATTAGGAAATGACATTTATAACCCAGGAACCAAAACCATAATGTACTGGAACTCTGACTGGCTATGGAGGGGCAAATCTCTCTAATGCTGAGAAGTGCAGTGCATTCTGGGAAATGTAGTTTAGGGCAGGGTCTTTTGAATTCTCTGGCGTAGGGCTCTTCCCTTCCCAAACTACATTTCCCAGGATTCTGTGCTGTTTCCAGAAAACACTGCTCCCTGTTTTTCCTGTTCCAAATGGTGAGAGTCCATTCATTTACAGAGGCATTAAGGCAGCCTTTGGCTTTGCTTTTAGCTTTGTGTCCTTGCACTAAATATTAAACTAATTAAACCAAGATTTACAAAATTAAAACAAAAAAGTTTGGATAAGTTTTGATTCTTACATTTTTGGTACATGCCATGCCCACATATTGGACATATTGCCTCGTAAGGACAAATTTAACAAATTTCATCCAAATTATGAGGAATAACAAAAAATGCACACCTCTAATAAATACGCCCTTGTCTTTCTTATAGTTAGTCAAGGATTTCTTAATGAATGTTGTCGGTTTGTCCATCATAGCTAATTCACAAATATTTCGTGTCCATTATTCTTGCGTTGATATAACTGTTTCTTTCCATTTCTGAGCAAAGACTATTCTTGCTGCAGTAATCATATATTGTAGTAATCTTCCATGTTTCCTTTCTAGTTGATCATCCAGTATGCCTAACAAGTACAACTCTGTTTTCATCATGATTTTAACCTCAACATTTTTTTCTACCATTATATGTTTTCTCAGACTGCATCAGCATCAAAAAGCACCAATTAGGATAGAGGAGACAGGATTCTGTCCTTCTCTAAAATTTTGAAAATTCTCCAAAAATTCTCCCTAAGCTTTTCACTATTTCAGGGTTCCCAACCCAATTTGTTTGTTCATCCAGACAAACTCTATTGGATGAAAACCTCAATTTGAAGGGGAAAGTCCTTCTATTTAAGAGAGGCTCCTTCTAGATCCAGCTCCCTGTTGCTTAGTATATTTTACAGTTGGGTGACTTCTTTTGAATGGCTTCTTTTCCACTATTTTAGAATATTTAAGCGGTATGTGATGCAGCTGCCAATAAAAGGGGTGGAGGAACTAATTCCATAGTTTTTGGATACCTTTCAAACTATTAAGAGCAAGTACATTTTCCTGAATTCACAGAAATCAGATTCAATCTCTGCTAAATCACAGTTGACATCCTTTGGAAGCCTTTTGCCACTTTGCATTTCATCACATCATTCAGATTAATTCCAATTGGTTGTCTGTGAACTTGAAATATGCTGTTCATAATGCATTTATGACTTTAGACATCCCTAACTTTTCTATGGCTTGTTGTCATCAAAACTGAACTAAAATGGGGATAAAAAGTTGAACTTTCTTTTTTAAACTAAAAGTGCTGCTCCAAACATCATGGTTCAGTGACATCATGCCAAACCATGGCTTACTCAACCACAGTGAAGAACTAAAACCATAGCTGTGTGGTCAGCACTCCACTCTTTAAAAGCAGGGCCCTCTATAAGTCAACCAATAGTTATAACTATATTTGTTATTCTAAGTACATTCTCACTAACATGTAACCAGCACAATGCCTGGTGTGCAATCGGGGTTGCCTTTAGATTTGAAACAGGGGAACAGGACATCTGCACTGATTCTACACCACCACCAGTCTCCCTCTCATCATGAATATACTTCCTTAGTGATGAGATTTCTTTTCATTGTCTCATGCAGCTGCCACTTTAATTTACCATGAAAACTGAGAATGCATCATTGCTTTGGGCACTTTGTGATGAAATTAAGCTGCTTTGTAGAGAGAAAAAGACAGGGCAATAATAATAATGATAATGATGATGATAATAATAATAATAATAATAATAATGTTTCTACCTGGTACTGGGTACTGAATTGTGAGGAACTATGCAAGTGAGATACATTTACATTACCATGGCTTAATGCTATGGAATCCCGGTTGTTGTAGTTTTATGAGGTCTTTACCTTTTCTGGCAAATAGTGTTGGAGCTTCACCAAACTACCAATCCTATGATTCCATTTATTATTTATTTATTTATTTACTGTCCTTGTATACCGCCGTTTCTCAGCCTAACTGGTGACTCAACGCGGTTTACAACAGAATATACAGTACACAGTATACAATTAAAACCGTAAAAAACATAATACACAATATTTCACATAAATCACAATCCAATACATCTCCTAACTAAAATCGTGGTCCAATTGCATCATCCATATTACCAATCCGTAGTCGACACATTCATTGCACCAAATTAACCAAATGCCTGCTTGAACATCCAAGTTTTTAGTCTTTTTCGGAATACCATCAGCGAGGAGGCTGATCTTACCTCCATGGGAAGGGCGTTCCAGAGCTGAGGGGCCACCACAGAAAAGGCCCTGTCTCTCGTCCCCGCCAGCCGCACCTGTGAAGCAGGCGGGATAGAGAGCAAGGCCTCCCCAGAAGATCTTAGGGTCCTGGTGGGCTGATAGGCCGAGATACGTTCGGATAGGTAGGCACTGAACTATGGCAGTTAAAGTGATATTGAACTGCATTAATTTTACAGTGAAGGTGGTGGCTGAATATAGTATACAATCACACTTAGAAGCATAGTTTTTCCTAGCAACAATGACGATCTTTTAGTAGTTCATATATCATCATGGCTTGGCACAACGTCTGACCATCCTTAATATCTTTTACCACTAAGCTGGAGTCATTAATGAAAATACTGTAGTGCATTTTTTTTAAAAAAAAATGTCATTGTGAAATCAGGAGTAATTTGATCTGGGTATGTGATTAGTGAATTGATTTTGTACAAGCAGAGGAAGGTTAAAATGCAATTTTCTGCTATTGTTGCAAATGGTTTGCTCTTGGATTGCAGACAGCTATCCTAACTGAAATGTTAAGATCAAGATTCCTGAACGACATCATAACATAGATTTCACTGGTGAAAAAATGTTGCTTTTTGAAATGTAGTTGAAGAGAATTAAAATATGAAAGGTTGTTGAGGTGAACTAATAGAAGTTGAAGTTCTGATTGAGCATGGATCAGAAGTGAGTACATGTCGAAAGAAATGAATAATCAAATTTGATTTGCTTTATGTCTGCACTTAAACTAGAGAGACATATGGACACCTTTGTAAAACATACAAGGCCTAAAAATGAACTCAGGAAAGATGTAATAAAAGCAAAACACATAAACAGTGTAGAGGAGAGAATGGTCAAGAAGCCTTCATAGAGGCTATATACCAGGGGTCCTCAAACTAAGGCCCGGGGGCCAGATGCGGCCCTTCAAGGTCATTTACCCGGCCCTCGCTCAGGGTCAACCTAAGTCTGAAACGACTTGAAAGCACACAACAACAACAACAACAACAACAACAACAATCCTATCTCATGAGCCAAAAGCAAGCCCAAACTTCCCATTGAGATACTAATAAGTTTACACTTGTTAAAATTGTTCTTCATTTTAATTATTGTATTGTTTTAAAGTGATTTTTGCACTACAGATAAGAGATGTGCTGTGTGCATAGGAATTCATTCATGTTTTTTCAAATTATAATCTGGCCCTCCAACAGTTTGAGGGGCTGTGACCTGGCCCTCTGTTTAAAAAGTTTGGGGACCCCTGCTATATACTGATGGATAACATTATATAAAAGATTATGGATAGCACTACCCTTACCTTTACAATACAAAATTTAAAAAATGCAGCCATTGTTCCATGTATCTGTTTCCCTACGCAGGTATCTACTTCTTAAATATTTTGATAACTCCATCTAGAAAATTTTGCAATCATTTTGAAAATTCTTCCAGTCCTGTGTTTGGAATACTTAAGGGTACATTGGTTTGGTCTTAGAAACTTGGTGACTGCCCAGGGTTGGTCACACAGATGGATTACTTCAGTCAAGGAAGCCACAGATCTGTTTGCACATCCTGATAGCTGCTAACCAGAGTTCATTCACACTGCAGAAATATAGCACTATGATTTTACATTAATGGCTGCAGTTTTAACTTATTGAATTGGGGCGGGGGGGGGGGGGTGGTTTAGCGAAGCTGCAAATCTCTAAAGTTTATAGGACCTTGGCATTTAAAATGGAGTAATAGCACTTCAGGCAATCCCCAAGTTATGAACAAGATAAGTTCTGTAGCTTTGTTCTTAAGTTGAATGTGTATGTTAGAATAGGTACATTTTTACAGTATAACTCCATCTATATAGGTTGTGTGCAAAGATGTTTTGGGGAATGTTTTAATTTTTATACATTTAAAAAAAACCTACAAAAGCTATCTTTTTGAATTTTCTATACAATGACACAAGATAACAGGGGATCATTCCTTCCAACTTTCAGAAATATTCATACATTTACTAATTTTAGGGATGTTTTTAAAGTTTTGAAAAAAACATTTTGGGGGGGGGGGGTGCCACAACAGCTATCTCATTGAATGTCTCTCAGACTAACCAACAGAACTTCTATTTTTGGATTTCTTCCCAGCCCAGCACAGAGATTTACTTACTAGAAGTATCAGTCAGTCCTCCTCTTTGCAGATTCAGCAATTTATTGGAACTCTGGATGCTTGCTGCTGCTAGGAGGAACACATTTCTTCCCTCTCCTGATTGGGGCTTTCTGATGCTGAGTGGAATTCTGGGAAATGTAGTTTGGGGCAGGGTCTTTTGAATTCTCTGGCATAGGGCTCCTCACCTTCCCAAATTTCCCAGAATTCTGTGCTTTCTCAGTCTCTTTTCCATCAAGTTCTGCTTTCTCCTTGCTACTGTCCTCTCCTACTGGCAAGATGCCATTAATTTAAAGAGGAATGGCAGCCTTTTTTGGCTTTGCTTTCCTTGCTTGCTCTGATAATGAAACTGACTTTGTGAAGCTTCTTGGGTTTACAAAATTCAAATGAAAAAGTATTGGGTAAGTTTTGATTCTTAAGTTTTTGCTAAGAGCCACGCCCTAGTGTCAGCTATCTTATCATAGGTATAAATTTAACAAATTTGGTCCAACTTATGAGGACTTACAAAGACTAGCAATATACACACACACACACACACACACACTAGCTGTGCCCTGCCACGCGTTGCTGTGGCCTATAGTAAGATTTTCAAAGCAGAGGTAGATATCTGGACTATTATGAAAAAGAGGTACCTACCTATTCCTTCCCCCCTTTTTCTTCCCTCTTCCCCTTTCTCCTCCTTTCTTCATTCTCTGCCTCTTTCTTTATCCTTATTTCACTCTTCCTTCTCTTTTTCTTTCCTTCCCTCCCCAGTTCTCTACTTCTTCCTTTGTCTCCTTTCTTCCCTCCCTGTTTCCTTCCTTCTTTTACTTTTTTATTTCCTTTTCTCCTTCCTTCTTTAACTCTTTCCTGCCTTTCCTTCCCTTTTTCTTTCCTTTCTACTTTCTCTTCTTCTTTCCTTCGGTACCTCTTTCCTTCCCTCCTTCCTTCTTTCCCTTCCTCCTTCTCTCTTTCCTCCCTTTCCCTTTTCCCTCCTTCATTCCTTCCCTTTTTCTCTCCCTCCTTTCTTGTCTCTTTCCTTCCTATCTGTTCTCCCCCAATACCATGGTAGAGTCCCTTCTAACTCTATTCTATGAGTCTATTTAATATAGTAATATATAGTAGTAACATTATATTATATAGCAGTATATATAATAGTAATATATAAAGTATTGTGTGTGTGTGTGTGCGCACGCATGTGTGTTTACACTGCCATATAATCCAGTCCTAACTAGATAATCTGGATTTTACATGGTAGTGTGGAAGGGGTGACTTTGGGTGCATCTACACTGTAGATTTAATAAAGGAGGATGAAGCTGGTGAGGGGGGTGGAGAAAAAGGAAAGAAAGAAAGGGAGGAAGGGAAGGGAGGGAAGGAAAGAAAGAAAGGGAGGGAAGGGAGGGAAGGAAAGAAAGGGTGGGAGGAGTGATGGAGAAAAGGAAAGGGAGAGAGAAAGGAGGGAGGGAAGGAAGGGAAGGAGGGAGGGAAGGAAAGAAAGGGTGGGTGGAGTGATGGAGAAAAGGAAAGGGAGAGAGAAAGGAGGGAGGGAGGGAAAGATGTAAAGGAAGGAGAAGGAAGGGAAGTAGAGAAAGGGAGGAAGGGAAGGAGGGAAGGAGGGGGTTGGACTGGATGGTCTTTAGGGCTCTTTTCCAACTTGTTGGCCATCTGTTGTGAGGGCTTTGATGGTGTCTTCCTTTACTGTCAAATGAGGTTGAGCTGAATGGTCTTTGGGCTCCTTTCCAAGCAATGTCAGTTTCATGTGTCCCCATCATGGCACCTTCCTCCTTCCCGTGTGCTGTGGGAGTATGTGTGTGGGAGACACAGAGTCAGAGTGTGTGTACATAGTGTGGCCCGCCTCCCTCTTTTTCCCTTTCCCCCCTCTCCTCCCCCTCCTCCTTCTCTTCAGCCTCTGACTTGGATCTCTTGCCTTAGTGTTAGTTAGGGAGCAGCATCCATTGCAACCACTGCTGCTTTGGAGCCCTCCTCCTCTACAACTTCTTCCTTTTGACACCTCGACATATGAGCTGCCCTGCTTCCACTCTCCCTCGCCCATTAGGACCCTTCTCCTGCCTCACCTTCCAAGGACTGTGAAGGCAGAGGAGAAAGTGAAGTAAGGTGGCCTTGCTGGCTGTGTCCTCAGCACATGTTGTTTTCTTCCTTTTTTGAATTTAAAGGTGTTTTTGTGTGTGGGGGGGGGGGGGGGTTCAGTGATGGTCACTCCTTGGATTGTTTTGTTGCCAAATTTGGGGTCATTTGGCCCCGTAGTTTTTTTGTTTTTAAAGTACTCATTACGGACAGAGCATTTATACATATATATAATCTGTGCTTTGGATAGCATAGGGAAGACTGTTAACTCTTCTGTAGTGCTTGTTTACTGTCTGTGTCTCTGTTCAGAAATTTTCACCTCATTTTCTGTCCCTGTAATAATTGTAAATTTGGCTTGTTGGGGAAACAATGATTGGTGAGCAGACTTTAGTGAATATGTCTTTATCCATGACAACTATTTCAGGAGTGAGTTTTTCTTCTGAGAGAAAGATTTTTTTCACTTCCTTTTATCTCACCCTTGCTCTTAACCATGAGTCATTTGTAAGTCAGATGTTTGTAAGTCAGGGACTGCTTATATAATTCTGTAGTGTAAATGGGCTTTCGGCAGCCTGTGATTCACAGAAAGGTCATAAGTCCAGTGACCTCATTGAACTGGCAAAATTACCTGTCGTACAATTATCCCTCTTCACCTTTGCTATGGAGCCCACTGGCTCCCATCCCATGATGTACATCTACTTCTGGTGAGGCTCCATGGTAAAAATAAAGAGGGCACATCATATGCTGCCACTGCAGCAGCACAAAAGGCTTCCCGTGTTGCATAGACAACAACGGGGGGAATCTAGGTGGCAAACACTTCCTCCATGGGGTACTTCCAACCTGGGCTAACATTTCAGGAAGCCGCACTCAGGTGTAAGAATTGATTGACTGGCTATTCTTACATGGGAGACCAATGATGAAGAAAAGGGAGAGACAAGGACTGGGAGTTGCAACTGAGATAAGGCCCATCTGGCCCCAGGTTGTTATCGGAACTGAAGGACTGAAGATGCCAGAAAATAACCTGCTGGGGGCAGATGTGAGTTTCTTAGAGTATATGGCAGGGGGAGCAGAATAGCTTGGTAGAACTAGCTTTTTGAACTTTATCAAGTGGGAAAATAAAGACTTGTTTCCTTCTCACATAAGGGGGAAGCCAGGTGATGCAAGATGGAGGGCAACAGGTTCTCCATACCCCTCACTGGCCCCTGTCAGACACGGTGATGAGGTCCTAAGTCAACTTGACAACAAATAACAACAAAATATTCTTTTCCCCAATTAAATCTTGCACAGTCTTTCTTTCCTTTTCCTTGTCCTTTCCCTTCCATTTCCCTTTCCTTTTCACTTCCTTTGATATCAAAACATATGTAAATGAAAAGGCACAATTTTTAAAGTGTGTAGCTCATTAAAAAAAAGAGGGCAAGATTAAACAATTTTCAGGACTGCAAAGCCTTCTCTTCACTATTATAGAACTATTGCAAACTAGACTGACACAAAATCTGGAAATTTCAGAAATTGTAAGAAAATTGGAAGTTTTCTACAGTCAGAAGCCATATTTGAAGTGTTTGCATGACTCACACCAAATATTTTAGAATGAAAACTTACCCATCCTTTTTTTGTTTTAGTTATGTAAATCTTATTCAATGCAAGGCAAGGAAGCGAAAATATTAAGCTGCCTTCATATTTTGCCATTCCTCTATGAAATTAATGCAGTCTCAGCATTAGAAGTGGGCAAAAGAGGGGAGAGGTGTGTTTTGGGAACAGCACAAAACTCTGGGAATTATAGTTTGGGAAGGAAGGAGCCTTATGCCAGAGAATTCAAAATGCCCTGTCCTAAACTACATTTCCCAGACTGCATCAGCATCAGAAAGCACCAATCAGGATAGAGGAGAGAGAGGTCTGTCCCTCCCTAAAATTTGGTGGGCTAACAGTGGAAAATGTGTTCTACCATTAGAGCAAGTTTCACCCCAATAGCTTTAAGAATGAGGGAGATAGGAGCACCTGAAGTTTCCCCAATTATAGTCATTTAATGATGCACATGTGCAAACGGAGTTTGGGAAGTGAGGAGCCATAAGCTTACCCTAAACTACATTTCCTAGACTGCATCAGCCTCAGAAAGCACCAATCAAGATAGCAGAGAGAGAGGTCTGCATCCCTTCCTAACACCAGGCAGAATCTGGAAATAGGAAGATTGACTAATACATCTCTCTCTAGTAAGTAAGCCAATTTTGTGCTGGGCTGGAAAAAATAATGATGTAAATAGATGGCCCTTGGGAGTCCCCGCTGAATCAATAAGGGAAGCATATTAATTGGTTGTCAGGACCATATGGATAGTGCCTTTCTGCCTGGAAGGAAGGGGTCAGAATGGGGGTTGGCCTAGATGACTTCGATGGTTCTGTATTATGATTTTTGTTCCTAGTTTATAAATGGCAGTTCCTAATTGGTTCTGTCATTAAAACATAATGAAAGTTTATTAAACTGCAAAAGCTTTGTCTTTGCTCAAGGAACATCACCCCATAGCACATTTTGCTTTGTTGAGGCTCCTCCACAAATTTGATGAAGTTTCTGTCACAAAAACAAAGTTTCTGGAGAAGAACAATTACTTTCAAAGTAAAGATTACACAATTAAACAGGAAATAACACTTTCAAAGTAGAAACGTATTACTTTATTTTTTTTAAAAAAGTTTTTAAATAAAAACTTTGAAAATACCTCAAAAATTTGTGGAAAAGTGAAACATTCCAAAATGTGGTGAGCTAACAGGGGTTAATGTGTTCTTCTATTGTAGCAAGTTTGATAGCTTTAAAAATGAGGGAGATAGGAGCCCCTCACTTTCTCCCAATTATAGTAGTTTAATTACGCACAATTACTATAATGAAATAGTAGCAAAATGTTGTTACTCTTGTTATAGTAACAAAATTTTCACTAAGCATACTTTAGAAACGCTTTAGAATTGAAGTGCCCCCCCCCCCGGGTTTTTTGTTTTTTTTTGCTGACCTTTGAACCTATTGCAAACGTTTAAAAATTCCTTTCCTATATTCAATTTTGTGGGCTTTTTCTGGTGTGTGCTTCTGGTTTTGTGGGAAAGTAGATTGTTAGCATGTGTATCATTTTGGTAGGAGAATAAGCTTTTAACTGTATTACAGATGCAAAATATACATTCAGTGTAAACTGAAATAGTCCACAAATTCCTTCCAAATAAAGCTATCAGGTAGGGTTTCCAAGGGTTCTTTAATTTGTATTTTTTCCAGAGTACCAATAATAACCATTTCTGCCTTTATAGATACAATGGCTGCTACAGCAGAGCTCAAAGCTTGCATATTTAAAAAAAATCAGGAGCTTGCTTATTGTAACAATAAAGTAATGATTATTGTCCTGCTATGATATACTTCACAATTAAAAACAGAATAGTGATGATATTCTCCATATTGGTGGTTTACTGAATTGGATCATATATTGCTAGTATTTCTGATCACTATGTTGAAAACCTATTTAGATATTTTTTTTTAAAAAAAATGAGATTTTTAAAAAGCATTCTGGTCAACATAATCAGGTAACCAGTTTGATGTTTGGTAGTGCAGAATGTGGACTGTATCATTTCTTGAATGGTAAAAAGTGCTCCATTTGTAACTCCTAGTACAATCTGTCAACCATGTTTTTTTAAAAAAATTAATAATGTAATAGCTACCAGAATATGAGTACATTGTGTGATCTCAGTGTTTTTTTTCTATGCGCAGACCTCAAAAGGAAGTTGGAGAGAGAGAGAGAGAGAGAGAGAATTCTGAATGTCTTTTCATTAGGATTTATTTTCCATAATGTGAGATAGACTTGCAATTTATTTTTTATAAAAACAAAACAAAAGGATCTCATTAAACCAAGAAGATTGCCTTGTGCACACGAAGTTGTTTTAAGAGGTGTTTCCTAAGGATGCTCTTTATAAACTATAGAGAATAAATCTCAACAAGCTAACGGACATTTAATGAAAAATAGTGTGGTCTTTTATGCTGGTGTGGATTGCATATTTTACATGCAATTTATACTGCAGTTTCTCTTCATTAACCACATCTCGCAGATTTTTCAAAGTGACGGCATGAATATTATTAACATGTGTTAAAATGTGTTTAAAATAATGTATAAAGCTTTGTGATTAAAGCAAAAGTTTAGGTATAATGAACAAGTCTGGGTATGTATTTTATACTCCTGTGTGCATACATATTTAACATCTGTATGGATGTGCTGTATCAGGGTATGTCTGCATGTAGGCTTGGTTATATATTGCCTTCAAATGAATGTTGTAATTAAACTGAACCAGACCTTAACAAGCCTAAGCCATTCATAATTTCTGCTCGTTCCAGTTATAATCATCGCAGTTAGCAAATGCAAAATTATTTAATTTTCATTGAAATGGAATCTATGGAACTCACAATCACTTTAACCAGTCTTCGTTCTGTCTGTGCTTCTAAAAGTGATGTAGCATCACACATTGAAAGTAATAGTTTGAAACCACGTAGGATTTGATACAAGGTTGCAGCAGCAATACCATTAGTCAATTCCCCCCTCACTACAGAAGTAGGATAGACAGAATGTTAATACACTTTGCTGAATAAATTAATTTCCTGTTTTTAATGTAAATCCTTCCCAATTAAACATGCAAGAGAGGATAGCAGTGTTAACATACCAGAAATCTCTCCACCACTTTCATAAATACAATGTTCCAACAACAAAATTAGTATTAATTCAGAAACACGTCAAAGCCTAAACTGACATTCAACTGACAATGGTTTGGACCTAGCATAATCTTTCTATGAAATTAAGAGTTCTGTTTTACAGAAGGGTGCTTAACCCCATGAAGATTGCTGTTAATGTAAGGAAATAAGCGATTTCCAGCTATAGTAGTCTCTCCACATTTGCAGAGGTTAGGAAAAAGCAAGCTCTGAATATGTGGAAAAACCATGAATATTTCCCTTTCCCATGCCACTCTCTTCCGAGAATGAAGGCACTGACGAACACTGTCTCTCTGCTGCTCCTTCACACGCCAGCCTCTTTGGAAGGATGGAATGAGACAGATGACTGAGCAGGCAAGATAACTGTTTCCCCTCCTTTCTTGAGTGCCCCAGCCCTTTCAGAAGGATTTGATGAGGCCACACACTCATGAAATGTCTGGATTGGATGACAGAAATTTCTCAAACACCCTGTCATACCCCATGGGTGGGCCATCTTTGGCATGATCCAAAGCTCAAATGATGGTGATGGAGGAAAGCTTCATTGCTGATCTCCTGGAGATGGGATTGGCTTAGGAATGTTCGCCGCACTTCTTGTCCTTGGGAGGTGACTGAAATATAATTCCTGGCCCTCCCACCTTCAACTTCTAGGAGGACTGGCCAATTTGCAAATACATGGAACTACGAAAATGAAAGCCATGAATGTGGATGGCCAACTTTATTGCTTATTTCCTCTCTAATCCTTGTACCATTTCCCTTGCTGTTCATCACCACAACACACAGATTTTCAGTAAGCCAAAGTGGTGAGTTGAGAAGAGCAAAATGGGTGGAAATGGGTGGAAATTACCACCCTTAGAATCACTGGTTCAACCCTTTTGCCATATGCTGACAAACAATCCATGCTCTTACAGACAAAAGGGCAATGAAGAAGAAATATACCAAACATATGATCCACAGAAGCTAGTGATGGGTTCTCCCTAATCAGGTAATGCTACTTTTTTGCTCATGAATGTGTAAGATCAGCCCTCGAAACTGAAAGTAATTTGTTTCCCTAAATCAAGCCATTAGTCTGAATTTGTAAAATGAATAAATAAAGGGTAGAAAAATTGATGTTCAACCTTTACCAAATAGTCTCTGAATATTTGCCAGATAGTCATTCAACATTTTCAAAATATTTTCTGTTTATCCATCAGAATTGGGTTGTTATATTTCATGACAAACGATTGCTTATTTTACAAAATCGTGTGGCATGGCTTATATAATGTGAGCTACAAAGTATATAGTTTACAATTAAAGATAAAAATAATGAGGAAAACATATAAGTGGCTGACATTCATTGGCTTTCACTGAAATCTGTGATGGTTGTGGAAAAACAAATACCCTTTTTAGAACTGGTGTTTTGATGCTTGCCCTATATACCTTAGTTCCTGGTTCTTTGAAGAATAATTCAAGGTTTGAGTTGTAGAAACGAATATTAAAGGAATAATTAAAGGGCAGTTCTTCTGAGAATCTCATTTATTGCTCATTTCATCATTAAGTGTGAACTGGATCGTTAGATATGAAAGTGTGTTTATTATAAAAGAAAAAAAAACATAATGAGAGGCCGAGCTTGTCCTGCTGGGATTTCAACATTATTCTGGTATTCTATCCCACTACATGAAGTCATTCAATACAGTTTGGTTTATTTCCTGTTGCTCTTCTGTTGGAGTAAAAGATTACCATTTTTTAAGCATTGAAGATATCTTGTTTCTCAGCCTACTTGTATAATTAACACAAATGTCATAGCAAACAGAACGACAAGCTCTCCTTTTTCCTGACAGAATAATACTACGAAGCTTGTATGCTAATATATCTTTGTGTTTGGCCCGCAATATGTAGGGGCACGTCTGCCCCTTTAGTCTAGAACATGTTAATCAACAAGAAGGCCGCTCCTAAAAATAGCGATGGCTTCTTCCCTTTTACTTGCCAGACTTTTGAGGTCTGTATATAACCCCACATTCTTGCACTCTTAAAGTTGAGGCAGTTTCCCCCACCCCAGGGGAAAGCTAACTTCATTTATAAAATATATTTGATTTCCTCTTTTCTAATCTCTCTGCAGTCTTTTTGCACTGCTGCGTGCTTTAATTTTGCTTTCAGTCAGAAGTTTAAAAACTTTAGCTTCTAATAACTGGAAAAAATGGTTATTTAAAGATAACTGCAACTTGCTTAACATGCCAGACTATCATATGCTCGCTGCTTTGAAGCTGCAAATTAATGACGAGCAGGAACAGTGCCTATCTTTCAGAGGAAACTGACCTCTTTCTAATGCCTCATCGCTAATGTCATCTGTCTGCTGCATCTCATTATGTGAATTTCACGGAGTTAAAAAAAAGTATCTTAAGGCTGTGCACAAATAAAAAGGACCTTCTAGTATTGAGTACTTTGAAAATTTTTGATCTCGCCAAATACCTTCCTTAGATACTGGTTTCCCCTTTTGTGCCTGGCATGCTGCTTATGTCATCTATTCTCTGTGACTAATTATGTTAATTTTGGTGGCACAAAAGTAACTGAAGGCTGTTAAAGAATAAAAGCTTTTGAGTGGCCTTATTTCATAAACACCCTTTTTGAACAAGGCACATTTAGTCATATTTGCAGTAACAGAAAGAGTCTTGTGCTAAAAATACAACAAAGGCGCTTGAATATGGCCATTTATTCTGACTTTATTAGGTAATTTATGAAAAAAAAAGTATGAAGGGAAGCCTTTCTGTTAACTATAATTTGCATAAAGCTGGTGCCCTATTAATGAGATAACTTCCTGTCTTTTGTGTATCACCAGCTGGAAATAGAAATATGGTTACTTTTCTGTATCCCAATTACTTAACCTGCTGAGTTCAGAGTTGAAGAGTAAACAGGATTCACATAAGTCAAATAAGATGATTTCCTTTGCCCTCTAGGAAATATTTTTATTCAATTAAGAGATGCCAACCAAAAATTGGCATTTCTCTAGGCACAGGTAATATATGAAAATCTGTAGGCTTCGAAGTCATATTCCTATCAGAGGTTAAAGGAATTTAAATCATAGATGATGAAACATTTTAAACAAGCTACTACACACCCAAAATTTGGCAGTACATATTATACATAATAAAATGTTAGTATATTTAATCCACTAACAGCTCAACTCTGTCGATTGTCCTTGTAAACAGGTGTAACATCTCTGCCTCAATATTTTGAGCTGGCTGGTGATACTAAGGGCTATGGAAAGAGGTAAACTTTTTTGTCTCCCCCTCTTTCTCCCTGTTGTACCCCTGATGTGTTATTGCTGATGACTGAAATCAAGTGAGAAGAATGAATCTTCAGAGTAGGAAGTCAGTAGAAACTAAAGATACCCTCTTTTTCAAGAGTGCTGTTACATTTTATTCATAGGGGCTGTCTGTTATGTTTATTGCTTAAGCAGTGGTTCTCAACCTGGGGTCCCCAGATGTTTTTGTCCTTCAACTCACAGAAATCCTAACAGCGGGTAAACTGGCTGGGATTTCTGGGAGTTGTAGGACAAAAACATCTGGGGACCCACAGATTGAGAACCACTGGCTTATGGTATCATTTTAAAAAAACCCTTTCAATTACAGTTGGACTAGATCCATGTTCAGATTCCTGATTTATCTGTTTCAACTTACAGCTGCCTTGGAAAGCATAGTTAGCTTTATTTGTTGAAACATTCTTGGAAAAAGTAGTATTTGGATTCTCCCCTTTGATTTGGGTTTTTATTATGTTAAAAGACAGTATATAATCCTAGTGTAAAGGTAGCCAAATACTAGAATCATAGAATCATAGAATCAAAGAGTAGGAAGAGACCTCATGGGCCATCCAGTCCAACCCCCTGCCAAGAAGCAGGAATATTGCATTCAAATCACCCCTGACAGATGGCCATCCAGCCTGTTTAAAAGCTTCCAAAGAAGGAGCCTCCACCACACTCCGGGGCAGAGAGTTCCACTGCTGAACGGCTCTCACAGTCAGGAAGTTCTTCCTCATGTTCAGATGGAATCTCCTCTATTGTAGTTTGAAGCCATTGTTCCGTGTCCTAGTCTCCAGGGAAGCAGAAAACAAGCTTGCTCCCTCCTCCCTGTGGCTTCCTCTCACATATTTATACATGGCTATCATGTCTCTTCTCAGCCTTCTCTTCTTCAGGCTAAACATGCCCAGCTCCTTAAGCTGCTCCTCATAGGGCTTGTTCTCCAGACCCTTGATCATTTTAGTTGCTCTCCTCTGGACACATACTGTGAAATACAAAGTTTAATATGACTAACATACCAGAATATATTAAATACTAAATGAATAAAATTGAACATAATATATCTCTAACCTAAGCTGATATATTACTTTTAAAAATATATTGCTGTCCCTCACCTTAATCTATCAGGAAAGGCAGATGGGAATTGCTACTCCCATTCTTATTTTTACTACCAGCTGTCCCTTTGCATCAAATGAGTAATTGCACTAAGTTGTAGGCTTGTGCAACCCGGATAAACCTTGACCCGTTTCATGCCCTGGCTTTCAGTGGGGGCCTGATTCATTTTTGGGAGCCTCCTAAAAATGGGAGGGCAGATATCTGTTTTGTACTGAAAGATTGGGGTACTCTGGGGTATTGAAAGATTGGTTTTCTATTGGCCCATTATGGGGGAGGGGGAGCTTCCCATGCTGCTTTCTCATCATTTCAGGCATTTAAGCTGTTTCTACACTAGAGGAGAGGCGCTCAGATACAGGCAGGCACATACACTTTCTGAGTCTACTGAGGGATATAATATGAAAGAGTCAATGGTCATGCTAGTCTGTGAAATTCAAAGGTGGTCAATGCATTTTGACACGTGAAGCAGACAATCCCCAAATGTCTTACTTTCCACCCTTTCTGTGTACAAAAATATTATATTAATAAATTTAAAACCTAACCATTTGGTGCTTTTTAAAGACATCCAAAATAAACAGACTAGGAAGACTACCTCATTTTGCGTAATAAAGGGCTTCCCCTTAGAGACAAGGAAATTCAATACTGAAATTAATGGGTTTCCCTTTAGCTCTCTGCATATATGAGATGAAACCGACAACTGCTTTACTTTACAAGACTACTTGTCTTTTTTTGAGCGGAGTGACCTGGATTTTGACCTCATTGTCCAGAACGTACTTTTGTAAAGCCAGTAATTGGGGGAAAATAATATTTTCATGTGATAGGATAAATAATGCAATCCAATCCAATGCTTGGCAGATATTATCATATCTATAAAGCCTATATTCAGAAGCCAAACACTTTCCACTTTTGTTTGTTTTTCTTCTTCTTTCATTAGGCAGAAAAGCAGGCTTTAACTTAGTATATTTGGCAGATGAGCAGGAATACAATTTTCAACGCAAGGGTAGAATTGAACGAGGGTGTTCTTATTTCATTTTACAATAAAGGTATTTATGTAGCACTGTAATTCATTTTGTTAAAAAAGAAAACCGATTTACATTTTTGATATTCAAGGCACCAGATTCAGAGTTAGTTAAAGTTATTGGTGACTTGAGACCAGTGTATTGAAGCATTCAGGATTCCTCAATCAAATTACTTGATTAGATGCCTGCTCTCAGCCTCAAATTTTCCAACAGAGGGTGTATTTTGCTCAAAAATGCAATGTAGAAAAGACCACACTACTAACTAAACCCAAGGGAATGACTGTTAAGGACTTTTCTTTAAAATAGCAGCATGTTTGGACATTTGCTGGTATACTTTGAAAATTCATGTTCATCTATACTAGAATTTATTTTTAAAACCTAGCTCACTATTGAGTAAGAAAGCAGTAATAGTAATTATACACCCATTTTTCTTTTGATTGGTATTTTAGAAATCTTTCGGAAATTGTCTTGCTATGATTTTCACTAGCTGCAAAATGGGTATATAGTGAGAAGGATGTAGAAAGATAAGTAGGATTGAAAAAGTAGTAAAAAGGGATGGTGTGTGCAGGAAGAAAGTTTAGCAAAATAGAAATCCTTTCTCCTATGTAGCAAACTAGCAGTCCTTGATCCAATTTGTAATTCCAATAGCTGATCCATAATGCAGGGACAAAACAAGCTCGAGATGGAAATCTGCAAAGTTGTCTTCAGATTTCCTTATTCACAAACATTATAGCTACTTCGAGTTTGGTCCCTGTCTTACAGTGCACTCTTAAGCTCATTTACCTAAAGGGAGGTTCCACAATGTTTAGGACTGTAGTGCTGACCTAAATAAATTTCTCTAGCTAAAATAAATATACTGGTAGCTGCAGAGTAAACAATATCAAATTATCCCAAATACAAGTGGACTTTGGGGGGCATCTTTAGTATACAGATCCTGCATTCATAATGTACAGTTTGAAAATCTAACAATTATTAGCTACCAGTCTTCCCTCCCTGCAAAAAGCCCCTGTGTCTTAAATGATAAGGATCTATTAATATAAATGGATCATTCCACATATTCCTTTTGTCTTTACATTCTTAATTTGCAAAGCAGTTCCAATGAGCTTTCTATACAAATAATCACATAGAAGGTTAGTAGCATATTGTTATGTCTAGATTTAATTATTTGGATGACTAACAAGGTAAAGTTGGATTCAACAAATATATCCCACATTCTTGCTGCTAACTCCGAGACCTCTTTTTTTTTTGTTAGTATTTCTCACCCTACCCCCACCTCCTGCCACCCCGTCTGTTACAAGTTATGATGTGTGGATGAAGGCTTTTTCCCATGCCGTAATGACTGTATACTGAGATTTCAAGGGGCTGTACATGACAATCCCATTTTCTGTGTAATTTCATGGTTGTCTTCTTGAATGAAGATATTGGCTGCTCTGAAGCAGGAGGTCAGATGTTCCTGCTCCCTTTCAGTATTGTTCCGGAGTATGTTTCCTTTCAGCTGATGAAAAGTAATTCATCATTTACACCCCTGAATTCTGCCAGCGTTTTTTTCCCCTGAACAACTTTTTCTTTCCCTGTGGTACCTTGGGCCCATGAAAGAGATAAATAGGTTCAATACAACACCAGGACCCAGATCCTGGGAGCAAGTTAGCCCTCTGAGGCCCTTAGCGTCCCCTTTCTCATGATAGAGTTTGTCACCTTTCTACCTCTGGAAGTCAAATCCTGTCGGCTCAGCCATCTTTCAGGCTCTCTGAAGTGGCTTTGGCACCCACTGGGGCATGTGAGCTTAAAATTGATTTTTTTTAAAGATCTGTCAAGTTCCCTTAAGGGACCGAGTTGACAGCCAGCAGGCCTTAACCTATCACAAAGCACTCAATGTGTAAAAGACACCTAAGGAACTTCCTTTGCAAGGGCAAAGGGCCCCAGACTTGTGACACATTGAGAGGGTGTTGTTGCTAAGATACTGGCCTTTGACAATAGAATTTTTACTGCCAACCTCCTCCTTTCTGAAGTTTTTTTTTAGGTGGCATTCAGGAGACTAAAACATATATTTAAAACATTGTTGTTTTGGGCTGCTTTGCTCACCGGCCCGTTTATCATGCTGAATCCCAGCTGAAAAGGGTGAAAGCATTACAGTCAACCCAAAATGGCTCAGAATCACATGGAGGATGAGAAACAGAGAGCCCTTAGAATAACAGCACAATAAGGCAGTTTTATAGCCATCTTTGCCCCTGGCCCTCATAACTATGAATAGCCCTTAATTACGACAAATTCCAGGAGGAAAGCTACATTTAATGCTTAATAGCATGTCGCTAGAACCAAGTGCAGAGAAATGTGGGCACAACTAGGTTATTGTAGGCTTTTTGGGCTATATAAACCCAATTTTCCTAGTTTCCAACAGACCTCACAACCTCTGAGGATGCCTGCCACAAATGCAGGTGAAACATCAGGAGAGAATGCTTCTAGAATATGGCCATATAGCCCAAAAAACCTACAACAACCCAGTGATTCCGGCCATGAAAGCCTTCGAGAATACAATGGGCACAACTGTGAGACTCAGGCTTTGCCTTCTTTTTCTTTCAGAAATGAGACAGTGTTGCTACAGATCATGTCTGAATAAAACTTCTCATAGTTTTACACGGGGAAAGGGAGAAAAGTGGACATGACATCTAAGTCTAGCCACTGTCTTTCCTCTGCTCCCTGCCCCCCCCCCCCCCTTGACAGATGATTGGTATCGTCAGAGGTTTTAGTTGGATGCTATTCTCAGCAACCTTCTCCAATGCAAAATACCTGTCCCATTTCAGACAGCAGATGGGGGATTACATGCTTGAATTCCCATCTCAATTCACATAGCAGGGCGAGAGAGGCTCAAGAAAGACTTTACTGATCTCTTTCTTGAACATTTGCTAAGTGTCCATGGCAAGGAGGTTTTGATGTGAACACTATGCAGTCATGAAACCCCTTTATCTTTAAACTGAAGTGTTTCTTTTCAAAAATGCAAGTTCATGCCAAACCGAAGAGAGTGGAGAATTTTCAAGCAACTGGCTTTTTTTTTTTTTGCCTTGTCAGGAGCGACTTGAGAAACTGCAAGTCGCTTCTGGTGTGAGAGAATTGGCCATCTGCAAGGATGTTGCCCAGGGGATGCCTGAATGTTTTGATGTGTTGCCATCCTTGTGGGAGGCTTCTTTCATGTCCCTGTATGAGGAACTGGAGCTTACAGAGGGAGCTCATCTGCGCTCTCCCTGGATTCGAACCTGCAACCTGTCAGTCTTCAGTCCTGCTAGCACAGGGGTTTACCCCACTGCGCCACTGGGGGCTCCAACAAGCAACTGGCTAATATAAGCATATTAATTGAGAGTTCAAAAAACAACATCTAGATCTTTTTAAAAACCCACCATATTTTTATGGATGATCTTTTGTTGTGGCAACATATGCAAAGTTCATAAAAGCACGGGGTCATCATAGCACCTCCATCCTTTACCTCACATTTTCATTTTGGAAAATTTCAGGGGGCAAGATTCTGTGTGGTGGCATTCCAAATTAACAATTGGGATGAAGGTGGATGTAGAAAAATATCCTGGAAAACTCCCCTGTTAGATCCTTGGCCTCTTAATGTATGATTTCCTCAAATACATTCAGCATACAAAGAGAGGTCATTTCTTCTCTTTGCCCTTTGCCTATCTGAATAAAAAGGTTTTAGCCTGCACTGGAAGGACAGCAGGGAGGGGGCCATTCTGGCTTCCTTGGGTAGGGAGTTCAAGAGTCATGGGGCAGTCACTAAGAAGACCTGACCTCTTTGGTTTTGATGTCACTTTACTCCCTGATCAGCTTAGATTAGGTCACCATGCCTCTTAGCTCTCACTCTCTAAACACTGGGATGCCACAGGGCTGGGTGTTGAGTCACTTTGTACATATATGATTGTACCCTCATCCACCATAGCAATATTGTTAACAAATTCGTAGATGATACAACTGTGTGGGGGGGGGAGGGGTATCTCTGAAGGGGATGAGTCTGCCTATCAGGATGAGGTGGATCCATTGTTCTCATGGTGCAGAGACAATAATCTGGTTCTAAACATCAGTAAGACCAAGGACCTCATAGTGGATTATAGAAAGAACAGAGCATAAATTCAGCCCTTGGTCATAAATTGAGACCAAGTGGAGCAGGTGGCCGGTTTTAAGTTCCTGTGTATTACTGTGAAGGAGAAGCTAACCTGGGGCACCTATACAGCAGTGTTGGTCAAGAGGGCCCAGCATATTCTTTTAAAAAAATTATTGCCATCTGGCAGACAGTATAGGATGTCAAACATAAGAACAAACAGACTGGAGCATAGCTTTTATCCTCAAGCTGTGGCTATGTTGAACTCCATGGTTTCACACTGATGTGGCATTGGAGGCTGTGTGGTGAGAGAGGGGTGTGGTGTGGAGGAATGGGTGCGTTGTTTGTGGTGTGTGCAAGGGAAAGCATATAATTTCATTGTGCAATATTACAAATAAAGCTATTCTATTCCGTTCTATTTTATTCTATTGGTTTCTTCTCAAGTCCTGGACTGTTTTAAGTTTCAACTTCTAGCTTGCTTTAGCACCCACTTTGTTCTTCAGATGTGTCTAATCAATGCCCTGCAGTTTATCATTCCTGTCTCTCAGTTCACTTGAGATGACTATCCACATTTCTGCTTGGGCAGGTAGCACCAACAGTATTCTATGCTGAGCCTTTTTGCATCCCTCATTGACTATTGCTTCAGTGTCATTTTGTGTGGACTTCTTTTAACAGTACCCCATATTCTTCATAGATTAATCCTGTCATCCATCCTACCCAATTTGGGTGACATTCTTTGAGAGAAAATAACACTAGTTCATATAAAGGACAATGTCTATTCAGGAAACAGAGATATTGCCTCATAGCCAAATGTGATTGTCTGCATGATGTCATCATTATCAGGAAGATAAAGACTTTTTTTAACTAAGATAGGCATCCACAGAACATTACATAATCTCATACGTATAGAGGGAGAAGGGAATCGGAGGAACAATTTGGGTCTTTTCTGAACTCCCTCTCCCCATCCTTATTTTAAAAGCATGATTTCCACACCAGGCATACTATCAATAGAATATTTGACTTAATCCTAACTTAGCACAAACAAGGAAGTTCTTTGAACTAAGTCGTCAAATTTAACTGTGTACAGAAACACCACATTGACTTTTTAAAATCTTTTATGCTGTCTCTGTAACTTTTTTAAGATATACTTGCCTAGCATTGTCTTTTAGGTAAAGGTAAAGGTTGTCCCCTGACATTAAGTCCAGTCATGTCTGACTCTGGGGTTTGGTGCTCATCTCCATTTCTAAGCCGAAGAGCCAGCGTTGTCCGTAGACACCTCCAAGGTCATGTGGCCGGCATGACTGCATGGAGTGCCATTACCTTCCCATCGGAGTGGTACCTATTGATCTACTCACATTTGCATGTTTTCGAACTGCTAGGTTGGCAGAAGCTAGGGCTGACAGCGGAAGCTCACGCCGCTCCTCGGAATCGAACCTGTAACCTTTCGATCAACAAGCTCAGCAGCTCAGTGCTTTAACACACTGCGCCACCGGGGGCTTTTTAGAGATGTCTTTTAGAGATGGATAATATATTGATTCCAACCCCCAACTCCCACTTCATTCTCCTCTGCTTTGGTTGAAACTTTTCACAATTCAGATTCTTCCAAAATGAAATAAAAAGAAGAAAACTGACACTTTCCCCTTCCTATTCCATCCTGATCAGGAAGAGCTCATTTCTTCAAAGTCTATCTAATCATTAACTATTGTGCTGAACGTTGTTGCAATCTTTTTGGTCTTTGTGGCTTCTAAGTGGGCTTGGGCCTGAATCAGTTTGAATGAAAAAGATTTGTAGTATTCGGTGGACTGTTTCATATAATCTCCGAAAAAAGACCAGAGAGGAGGGAGCCAAAAAGCCTGGCAAAATGGATTAAGGGAGCCAGATTTTATTGGCTACTGGAGAGGAGAGAATTAAGCCTGCAATATACCGGAGGCACAGGATGCCACAGGGCTCCTGGGAGAAGATGGGATTATTGCAGTGTCCTTTTTTCCCTCCCCTGGCAGCAGCAGCACCCTCCATTTCTTTTTGGAATGTTTCCTAGGTTTCTCCTCCAAAGAGGGCCCTGCTGGGAGCTTGCTTCTCCAGCAGCACTTGCATAGGGTGGGCATTGAAAAAATTCTGAGTTCTTCCCAGAGCATGATGGGAGTTAAAGTTTCTCTCCCCCTCCCCTCTCTCTCTCAATCTCTCTCTGTTTCTCAGCCAATAAAAAGCCTGGAGGTGTCCATGCACTAATTGGTTGAGAATGGGCACAACCGGTGCCCATTCTCAACCAACCGGTGACTCCAATTCCCAGAACCCTCTCTTATGGCTTGTCTTATATTTAAAATGTTATAGTTAAAACTTAAATTAATTCTAAAAACCAGTAGATTGGTGAATTGTTTTGAAACTTGTTAGGTCTGCAGTTGTAAATGGGGTCTAAAACTGAGGTAGGTTTCATGCAGATAGGCCTTAAAATGACTGAGGATGAAGCCATTAAAATTTCCCATTGTAGCCAATGGGCCAATCTTTGAAAAACCCCTCCCCTTTTGGGTAACTTCCCAGTTAACAGAATGAGGGGTCAGCCAACAATGGACCCTGAAAAGGGATGCATTTTGGCTGAATTACACATCCCTAATCCTAGGTATCAACTGCTACAATAACATATGCAAGAATTATCTAGAAATAGTTTTTTAACCACTGAATCCAATCAGTGCAGATTGTTGATAAATTTGCTACATTTATTTAAAAAATATTCAGAGAGAAATAGAATATTACAGATTTACCCAATATTGTAGTCTCTGTATTCCCTCTATAGTGTTACCAGAAAATAAAACTATTTTTTTAATTACCTGGGCTTTTAGCTTTTAACTCCTTCTATTTTATATTCCTGTTGTGATTTTTATGTGGATGTTCTTTATTGTATTTTGTCTTTCTACTGAAGATCACAATGAAAAAAGTAACCAAGGGCACTTTGCAAGAGCAAATTTCAGTTAAGTTGGAAAAAAAGCTTTGTAAAATTTCAGCAAAAATCCTACCAAGAACATAAATTTAATATTTTTATTCATCATTAAACTAATAAAATGAATTATCAGCTGGTTAGTCCTGCTCATATGAATGGAAACAATACAAAAGGGTTAGCAAACACTGGTGTCAAGATGGGAAAAATTCAGCCCTCCAAATACTTTAGTTCCCACTATTTTTGCCTATTGGTTGTGTCAGCTAGGACTGTTGGAATTTGAAGTCCACCAATATTTGGAGGCCAATGCTTTGCTCCCTATTACATAAATGGTACTCTCATAAATATTGTAAGTGCTTGAAAATGAGATCTTCTTATTGGAATAAAGAACCATAAGACCCCTGTAATCATGGAATCCACAGCCTCTATTTCACTTACCTGTGCCTGGAGGGAAATAGTCTCATTAGGAATTTGCTAGATCTCCCAATTGATAGTATGGTGCTTTCCAGAGGCGGCCCTAGGTAATTTTCAATGGTAAGCAAACAGTATTTTGCCCCCCCCCCCCAACCAATTACTGACATATATTTTATGTTCGTCATGGGAGTTCTGTGTGCCATATTTGGTTCAATTCCATCATTGGTGGAGTTCAGAATGCTCTTTGATTTTAGGTGAAATATACATCCCAGTAACTACAACTCACATATGTCAAGGTCTATTTTCCCTCAAGAGTGCCTCAACTATACTGCAAATGCTTACTTTGCGTAATGGGTTGAGCCGCCCCTGGTGCTTCCCCAAGAAGCTACCAGAGAGTCACCTTGGCATACCTGGCAATTTAATAAGAGAGGATAGTAGGCTAGGAATGTCTAGGTTCCTCAGAGTGATTCTGAGGTATTTTAGAAGTCAGATAAGTTAATCGCATTCCGTCATATCAGCTGTTTCAGGTAACTGTGGTCTGACCGAGAACGTATCCTCTGTGAATATGAAGTCTTACTGTATGTGTCTTCATGTCACCTGTTACATATGGTGATCCCATTCATTTCATAGAATTTTCTTATCCAACAAATATTCAGAATTCTGCTATTGCTTTCTTTTGACATCAAGCATGTAGTTCCTGGAATTCCCTGGTGGTCTCTTTTCCAAAAACCAACCAAGACCTCCCCTGCTTACCTTTTAAGATCAGAAGGGAACTTCTCCCTTCTGGGTAATTTGGCAACTTACTGAAATATATCTAACATTTATTACACTTGACTTTGCAGAAGTATGTTATTGGAAGTACACAAATAATGCAAGTTGATAATTAATGGTATTATCATCATTCTCTTTGTATGCATAACAATTTGAATCTGTTGACTTGGCTAAAAACAGAGCCTCTCACATTTTTTAAAAAAAATAGCCATATTTTTCCATGAGTACATTTCAAGCATTTTTATAGTTTTGCTTATAAAGCATTTATTCCCATTTTTTTTCTCATTTAGAAGATAGATTTCAGAAATTGGTGGCTGTGAGGAGGGGCAGGTGGTCATAACAACATTCTGCCCCTCTCTCCACGAAGAAACAACTATAAAAGCTAAACATATTCTGTTTGGAGATGGTGGGGAAATGCTGAAGGCACCCTTTGCATGAAATCCTTTCCACATGTTATAGAGAAGTTTCTACAATTGAGTGCTGCACTGAAGTAGTAGTTAGGGCTTTATTACTTACTTCTAATTTGTATTGATGGCCTTAAAAAGTAGCATGCTTTGCAGTTCTATGAAAGAAAAAGATTATAAATGGAGATTAATTATAATTTTGCTAGCTCAGTACTTGTAAAACTAAAGCAATTTATATTCTTTCTCTTAATGATCTCCATTCCTGATTGCAGTAATGTAATCTAATTGTGATTATGATAGTATCTGAATCATGTGGGCCTCTGTGTGATTGGAACTACTCTTTGCATTAAAAAGTAATTTTGGAGTAATGATGAAAAGTTACTGTGGAAAATTGGCAAGTAATATATTTTACTCTGTATCTTAAGTTTCTGCTTTCATTTTTGATTATATCTTGTAGCAAGGATAAGCATGATATTATATCAAGGATTTATTACATCAAAGACTTGCCAATGATAATTATTAGTATCAAGGATAAGCACGATATTATAGGAATAACATAGATATGGTTAAAGCAATAAATTGACCAAGCTTCTAAGACTCTTGGCTTGGTTTTAACAAAATACAAAATTAGAAGAGAGAGAAAAGAGGTCAGATTCACTCATCAGCTAAATATATATATATATATATATAAGGGAATCTACAACATTTTGGAAGATATCGATACTTTCTGAACTGCTCAGATGTTATCTAAAAGGTGAAAGAAACAGTAGTCTGCACTTGACTTACATCCTCATAGAAAAATAATCTAATCTAGCTCACCTCTTATATTAAGATAAGAAATCTGTGGATGAACAGAAAACAACTTGGGGCACACATCTTACTTGGAAATACAAAACCCAAGAGAAGATTATTTTATTGGTCTTTGTTGTGCTTCTCTATATGCAAGTGACCTAAAAAATGATTTGGATGTCTTCACTCTTGCTTTGAAGAGATTTTTGGAGAGGAAGAAATTTATGCACAACTTCTAGAAATATCGCTTCTCCGCCCTTTTCTTTTATTTTTAAGGCATTTCACAATCGTTCCACAGAAGCTGAGGGACCTCATTGTATGAGGTATGCCCAAGCATCATGGTGCCAGTTTGCCACATTTGCACAATGAAATCCAATTAAAGAAAAGTAATAATTGGGGCATAGGAAGATTTGGGATTTACTGTGGTTAAAGAATGAAATTTGAAATGACTTATAGGTATATTTGGGGGGGGGGGAGTGCTTACTGGAATATTATATATGAAGCAAAAAATGTGCCAATCAATGAAGGCAGCCTTGAAGGATACATATCTTGCAATAGCCTCGCAGATCAGCACAGTAAATCACACTGAACTGTATTGTCGAAGGCTTTCACAAATGGAATAACTGGAGTGTTGTGTAGTTTCTGAGCTGTATGGCCATGTTCTAGCAGCATTTTCTCCTGACATTTCATCTGCATCTGTGCCTGGCATCTTCAGAGGATCTGAGCTTAAAACTGCATTACATGGTCAGTATAGATGGGGCCAGAGTGTAGCTTTCCTTTTTTGCAAGAAAATGAGAATAATATGTTAACTGTAGCTTTGATAATTAATAGGTTTGATTAAGCAAAAGAAGTGTAGAAATAGTGCTTTAGCTGGAGAAGTCAGATTTTATATATTAAGATATATAACCATTGGTAAGAAGGCCAGAAGTCAATGTAATCTTTTTATTTTCTGTTTTTGTTTTCTTCCTTTCTTTTAAGAAGCTTCTTCTTCTTAAGTTGTGTATGTTCTTTTACTATATTGGAAAGCTTCTCAAAAAGTAAACTCGGGAGTATGTGTATGAAGTGTGATGTGTGTGTGGCTTCTCAAAGATTGCCCAAGAGGTTTCCATGACCAAATAGAGGATCTGAATCCTGGTTTCCAGAGTCATAGTCCAACACCCAAACTACTACATTATTTTAAGATCATTGCTCATACAAAATGTAAAAAATCTGATAGTTTCATATGTCAGTTGCTGATCTCAATTTGTGTTTCTTGAACAATGTCCTATAAGCAATGCAGCATGACAAATAATTGGGAAGATATCAAGGCTTTCACAAGAAACTTGTTCTATGTGACATTTTTCTTCTGCTCAAAGGTAGTTGAGCCTGTGGTGAAAGCCAAATCTAAGCAGAGAATATGTAGCTCTTTAATCCTGGACACTAGTTCTGTGAACAGTAATATATTTTCATTGCTAGAGCTAAGGATAACCGGACTACATGGATGAACCACAGAAAGCAGAGTGCTGTTTCCCTATAATATCTGTAATTTATCTATGGGAAAAGAACTCATTCCTCTGCTTCTTGCTTTGCAATATATTGTTTTCTTGAATACTTATAATGAGTGAAATGTGCAAATGTCACTCTCTATTTTCCACTTCTTCCAGTATGCCCCAGTAACTATAAAGACATGTTACTTGTGTTGTGTACACACTAAATCTCTCACGTCTTCTGAAGTTTCTGTTGCAAAGTGTTCCCGTCTTCTTGAAATAATATAAAGGTATTATATTTCTTTTTATATAAAGAAATGTAAACCCTGAAGGTTAGAATATAGGAAATATGTTTTTGGATGGGGAGGGGGAATTGTGTTATGAACATTAACTTCTTTCCTTGTCTAGGTACGCTTTTTATATCTAATATATTTCAATAAGGCAATAATCCAGTTTAGCAAAATTTTGGAATGGTAAATAAACAGAGAATTTCACCTTGCACGGTTATCCCACAGATCTCATTCAAGTTCTTCCCTCCCTCCCTTTCTTCCTTCCCATTTCCCCATCAGAGCCATGACCTGCTGTTAAGTTCATTATAGAACGAAGGGGCAGAGGTATTTTTAATTTGATTATTTATTAGTGAGACTCAATCATTACAGCCAAAGAGAAGTAACAATCACCCTTAAACTATTTTGAATTTAACTTCTCTTGTGTATTTGCCACTACACACATATGTGTGTGCCCCACACCTGGCATAGAAAAAGATTTGCTTATGAAATAGGAGGAAGGCAGAGGCAGGATATGTTACCTTTCAGAAGCAATGAGGTAAAAGAGACTTTAATCTTGGAGGTGCAAATCTCTCTGTTTGGCACCAAGCTATGGATATTTCTAGAGCATGATATAATCTGCTGCAGTATTCATAGTTTTTGCAAAAGTATGGACAAACATATCCATCCACCAAACTAGAAATGTTGATGAAATTATGATACTAGAATTTTCCTGATGCAATAGCATTTCCTCCTGATGTTTCCAGATTGTTTTAGCGTAACAGTGTATGTGTCCAAACTAAGAAGAAAAATATTTGCTGCAAATAACCAGTTAGATGGGAGTACCTGATCTGCTGAAATCCCTGTGGGAGAGGTTGTGCTTGACTTGACCATTGCCTGACTACAGATTCAATGAACAACCCTCTCTCTAATCCTACATGCTGTTCACTTTGCTGGAATTTTGAAATCTGATGCCAAATCTAATTCCATTTTTATTTTCTCCAGCATCTCTAATTTCAAGTAACATAATCAAATATTTAAAAGGAGAAAGAAGAAAAGAGAAAGAGAACAGAAATGTGATGGTACCTTTAAAACTAGCCACTTCTTTATTTTTGTATGAATATTAAGAGTCTTCCAGTTCCAGTTTTTTCATGATCTAGTTCCTCAAGTGATGCCAACAATGACAGAGAGAGAGAGAGAGAAGGGAAGAAACGAAATACAAATGAGTTTACATTCATTTTAAAGATGCATATAATGACATTTTAAAGCACGGGACTTTCCTACCCCTGCATAGTTAGGGGAGGAGAAAGATTTGCCTCCTCACTCGAAGTTAAGAGAGGAGGATTCTTATGGAACCCTCCAGAAAGTGGGGACATAGCCAGCTAGCAGCTCAGCCAGCTCCTCTGGCTTCATTCCAACCTGGACGTCAACCCACCACACCCACCCATTAACAGTGTATTTATTGTTTGCCCATTGGGACCGGGAAAGAATTTTTTTCTCTCCTATATTCTAGGAGGGTTTTTCACCTGCCCTATACTGTTTAGGGGCTAGCTGGGATGGTGGAGTGCTATAAATAGGCCTTAACGAAAAATAGCTAGGGGAATCTTATAGTTGGTATACACCTAAGGCACCCCCTTCAGGAGTGAAGGCCATTAAGTAAAAACATTCACCTGGAAGTCAATTAGATGGGTGAGGTGAAGTCAAATGGCCCTGAAATGGGAAGAGTCTGGTCTCAATAACTTTGAGAGAGACTTCTCACTCATTTCCCTTAGAGGTTGCCCGGTGTTTCCTCCATACAAGTTATGTGTAAGCCAGGTAGGGATGCTGCCTTGGCTTGTCTACACCAAGTTCCAGACACCCTTAAGCTAGGTCAATACAAATTTAAATAGGTAACAATTAATAAAAGTTTCCCAAATTGAACCAAAGAATTGTTGTGTTGTCTCTTTATTTTGGGGCTTGGCAGGCAAATATAATTATTCTTTCCCTCCTGAAATTATTTACTACAGACTTTGGCACATGCTTTAAAAATAATGTAGGCTGCAATTGTTTTTGTGTGCAATTCATGCTCTTAAACCTGATAATTTTATTGGAAAAAAAATTGAAGGAAAGCCACATCTGAAGAATAAATGTGTTACAGCCTGTATATTACTCCACAAAGAGTAAATAATGTTGATTCAGGTCAAAAACAGATTCCTGCAAAGAAGCAAACACTCCCATAACAGAAAGCTTTCTTTATTGTTATTTCAGGTGTCTTGGATGTTGCTACTAAAGTTATGCAGAACTCTCCAGACATGAAAAAAAAGTATGACAGACAGGCCCGTAGCCAAGATTTCGATTCGGGGGGGGGGGGGTGAGTTTTTTTCAGGGTTTTTTTTGGGGTGGCTGAGTTTCGGGGGGGGGGCTGAGTCTGAGTGAAAGAGGGTCTACCCTAGCAAACCTTTTGTATCATTACCCCAATACTCCCATGCATATGGGATATATCGAGTATGGTGATCAGGTCATGATATGAATAAACATAACAGTTTAAATAATGCACCAGTTTTTTCGCGAACCACCATGAGAATTTGGGGGAGACTGAAGCCCCTCAAGCCCCCCCCCCCCCCCCCCCGGCTACATGACTGATGACAGAAGAACCTGGGTAGCCAGTTTGGCCAATAAACACATCAAATTTTTCTAGTACTGTAGACAATTTGTCAGATTCGAAATATGTTATCATATGAAGGAGGTTACTAATCTACTTCCTCCCCATGATAAACCCATTCTATTGCTGATCTGCCTCCTGCCCACAATAAGATCCTCCCTGGTACTGACTGGAAAACCTGTCAATAGCTGCAGATCATACCATTTGCTTTGTCCAATGAACTCATTCCACTTCTGGGCTAGCATGCAAGCTGTCCCACTTGCTGTCCCATTTTTCCTTCCTGAAGCAAGAATTCTTTGATTGTGAATGCAGAAAGATGCAATATGAAGTATGCTTATTCCAGTATGTTGCTGATATTGCTGTTCACGTCACTGCTGCAGGATAACAACAACATGCAACGAAGTCCAAAATAATGTAGCTCTCTTTATTCAATATTCTCGAGACCTGGTGGGGCATCCCATTTTTAAAAAAATTGAGAGTGTTACAACAATCGTATTGTTTTAGCAAAAAGTCCTTATAATGTAGCAGACACATTTGTTTTTAGGAAAAAAAATGAATTAATTTGAAATAATTTGTCATTGATAACTGGTTAGTGTACTTCCATAATGTAAACATCAATAGTTCTTCATTTAGATATATTGCTAACCACAAAATGCTGGATGTCAGTTGGACATAATAATGACTAGTGATGGGTCTTTTAATCCTGTAAGGCAGTTTCTTCAGCACCTTGCTGCTGAATCAGCAAATTGAGCCATGGCTTGTTCTTTCTGCATTGACTTCCTTGACTAGTGTTTAAAAGTGTTAAGCATTAAAATTTCAGAGTCATATACTTTTGATTGAACTTTTATTGGTAATGTAGCTATTAACTTTCCTCCTTAAGTTAACTATGAAGGAGTTCCTACTGCAATAGTAAAATCCATTTCTTCAGATCTGGTCTCATATGAACCCCCCCCCCCAAAAAAAAAGACTATCAATTGCCCCTTAACCCCTGAAATAACGAGACAGACAACAAAGGTATGGATTCAAATTGGGCAACTTTTATTGAATGTTACCTATTTAACTTTACCTGAACTAAACTAAGTGTCAAGGAACTTGGTGGCAAGCTGAGGCAGCGTCCCCAGCTACTGAGTATGTGATGTCAATGTGCCCTGGATCCCCAACCGGGCAACCTGAAGGTAAAAGTCTGTAGAAGCCTGTGTCCGATTATTGATATCAGCTTCTCTCTTTACTGGGCCAATTGATGTCCCCTCACCCATTTGTTGACTTCTAGGTGAGTGTTTGTTGTACCGTGCCCCCCACCCTTAATGGGTGCCATGTGTATACCTCCATGTCAGTGTTTTCCTGAACTATTTATGCTGGCCTAGTTAAACCAAACCACTCCATCTAGCCCCTAATAACAGTATAGGGTAGGCGAAAAAACCCCCCAGAACATGAGAGGCAAAAAATTCCTACCCGGCTCCAACGGGCAACCAACATATACTGTCAATGGGCGGGAGTGGCGGGCGGAAAGTCAAGCAAGACTGAAGGTAAGGGGCTGGCTCACGTGATAAGCCAGCCCCCGCCCCTCTTCCAGGAGGTTCTAAATGGAACCTCCCATTCTCTCCCTTCAGGGGGTGGGGCAAATTGCTCTCCCCACCAACTGCGTTGGTGTGGAGAGTCCCTTGCCCCTTAACCCCTGAAATAACGAGACAGACAACAAAGGTATGGATTCAAATTGGGCAACTTTTATTGAATGTTACCTATTTAACTTTACCTGAACTAAACTAAGTGTCAAGGAACTTGGTGGCAAGCTGAGGCAGCGTCCCCAGCTACTGAGTGTGTGATGTCAATGTGCCCTGGATCCCCAACCGGGCAACCTGAAGGTAAAAGTCTGTAGAAGCCTGTGTCCGATTATTGATATCAGCTTCTCTCTTTACTGGGCCAATTGATGTCCCCTCACCCATTTGTTGACTTCTAGGTGAGTGTTTGTTGTACCGTGCCCCCCACCCTTAATGGGTGCCATGTGTATACCTCCATGTCAGTGTTTTCCTGAACTATTTATGCCACAGATTGGGGGCAAATGTCCATTTCGCCCCCATCCCCCACCAAGCCCTTTAAAACTTCCTGAATGCCTAACTGCAAATCAGCTAAAAATTGTGCGTTGCCCAAATGTACTAAATACCCAAATCTGTGGGGTGTACACCCCCTGAATGGTAAAACTGTGCTTCGTCATGTGTAATGTCTCCATGGTGTATCCAAAATCCCCTACCCCATGCCAAAACCGTGCGCATGGGCCGGTTCACGCGCTTTTCAGCCTGCTCGAGCTTCCTGACGTCACCGCCTCCTGGCCACCGAAGGCGTGAATGATGGCCGACTAAGCGATGTGAACCCGGGGCCATGCCCACCCGATCTTAGGAATGTCAGCACGGGCTTGTAGATACAGGGCCCCGCCGTTAAGCAGGCCCAGATCGTTACCTCCGATATGGAGCACCGGCACAATGAAGGCCACGAACACCCTTCCACTCGCCAATGCAGTGGAAGCGCAACCTGGCCCAACGAAGGCCACGAACACCCTTCCACTCGCCGATGCAGTGGAAGCGCAACCCAGACGCTGGCCAAAGGATGAGTTCCTGGCGTATCTCTCCGCCCAGTGGACATAACTCTGCCCACAAACAAGGATACTCCATCTATGCACCAGCCTGGCAGTCTCTGCAAAATAAACAACAAACAAACGCCGAGCGAACATCTCGCCTGTAAACATCCTATTCCCCCCCCCCCGCCAATTGATTTAATGGCCACACCATTATAACCCGGGTGAGCTGCCAAATATGCCGCCCCTATACGAAAGGAATGAGTGCCAAAATTTTATGGGCACCCAAACCCCCATCCTCTTCTGTGCCCTATCTGTGATGGCCCAAACTGACATTTTGTGAGGGGGTGGAATCCTGAAG
Organism: Anolis sagrei; assembly: GCF_037176765.1. NCBI lineage: Eukaryota > Metazoa > Chordata > Lepidosauria > Squamata > Anolidae > Anolis > Anolis sagrei. The sequence continues at coordinate 207,383,370 of NC_090021.1, read as the reverse complement.
GCAAAACAAATATCCCCTTGACACAACCTTACCTCGGGGTGATAAGAGGAAACCCCTGTCACCCACAATTTGAAGGGATTGAAGGAACATGGGCAAAATTGTGTGGAAAACCGGGGACCCAACACAGGAATGTGAACACCCTCTGAAAAACCTTCCCATAAGTACTTAACTGCCCCCCCTATCTGGGTACTGATCCAGCCAAACCTTCAACTGATGTACTTAGTTGGGCTGGGGCCTTTGTGAAACTGCGGCCTGTCCAGAAGGTTTCTTAATGAATTGGGTGTCCCTAGTATTACCTCTCGCGGCTCTCCCCTTGGGGCCATTTTTGGATGGATGGGACCCATAACAAATAGAGCACGAGTGCGCGTATCGACAGTCCTTCCGTGAACGGGCTCCCTGAGCCACAAATTCCCAGCATAAAGGCTTTTGACGCTGGGACTGCAGCTGGGGAGCCCCCTGCCGATAGGGCTGTCCCGCTGTGTTCTGAATAGTGTGCCCACTGTCTGCCTTCAAGGCAGAGGAAGCCCTAGATGGATTCATCACTTCAATCCAAATTTGATCATCAATCAAATCCCAACGCTTGTCTGGATGAGAAGCCGCCTCGGTTCTAAACCGCCTATCATATTCCAGCCAAGCGTTAGGAGGGCCGCTAACATAGGCCTTGTTAATGATATTCTGGTACTGCCACAAAGCCGAAGCCCTTTCTGGGGCAGCATCAGAAAGCAAATTCGCATACATTGTGAAACAAGGGAGCCAGTTTTCCCAATTCTGCTCAACCTTGCGCTTCTTAATTTTTTCCTTACTGTCCTCATCAAGCTCATCCTTCTCCTTCTTATCCATATCCCTAAAGTATAGAGAAAAGATATCGACATATTCATTTCTCAATATCTTCTCCATTGTTTTTGAAGCCAAGTGGGAACCCAAACCAGAAAGACTAACTGTAGGAGTCGCCTGTGGGGGCCATTTCGCAGTTCCCCAAAATTTGTTTGCTTCCCCGGTTCGGGCCGACTCTAAGGTGACAGTAACCGGCTTAACCGCTTGATCGGTGGCATCATCCTTATTCTCCCTCATCTTGGGGTCCAAACCACCCTCAGACTGAATCCCAGCTGCGACATGTGACTGTGCCCCCACCACCGACTGAGCCAGTCCCTGGCCCCACGGCCATGTAAGTGAAGCGGCAGTACTAACTGATGTGATTGCGGGACTTGCTGATGTGAGTGTGGTGCAAGTACCTGCAGGGACAGCCGACACCAACTGCTCGCGCTCTGCTACACCGGAGGAAGCAGCCATCGGCCCCAACGCCTGAGTGGACCCGGCCGCGGCACTGGACGTGGAGGCCAATGCCGCGGGCTGACTGGGTCCGGCCACAGCAGCCGCCAAAGACCCGGACGAAGCCTGCACATCTGGATGGGCTTTGGTGCTGGTGATGATTTGCACAGCCGAAGACACCAAAGCAGAGCCCTCAGCAGCCCCCGGAGCAGCCGATTGGTCAGGAAGCTGGACCACCCTTTCAGCCCCCACGGTCGAAGCCGACTCTAAAATAGAAACCCGGGACAACAAAGATTTAAACAATTGTTTCTTACTCGCCCGGCGGGCAGAAGAACCAGCCCCAACCAAACCAACCCCCCTATTCTTTTCGACTTGATTAACACGCTGGAACAGGGCCTCTAAGTCTTCCATAGAGACGCTGTCATCCTCTGACGATGACCCATCCTGTCGTAAAGGTCGCTTGTGACCCGACTTCTCCGCAGGACCCTTTCCCTCAGGGCCCCCTCTGTTCTTCCTTGAAGGCATTCTAAAGAAATAGAAGGGAGTAAAAGGCACCAATGAGAGCCAGCACCGCACCGTACCCTTGCCTCGGTGGCAGCCCTTCAAACCACCCTAAAGCCGAGTGTGAGCGCCCACCACCCATATGAACATAGAATCAAAGAGTTGAAATACACCCCCGGCGCCAGTCCACATCCCTCCACCGTGCCGCCTCAGCGTCATAGAATCAAAGAGTTGAAAAATACCCCCAAAAAGCATAAGCAGCAGGAGAAGGGGAATAACCCCTGACCCCCTAACATAATAGAATCAAAGAGTTGAAAGATACATTCCTGTAACAAGCCACCACACCAGAGCAGAACACACAAATTAGCAGAACACTGCCCAACACACTATGCCTATTGGCGGTGTCTATTTCCCCTATACAGTGACAAGGGGAGGGGTCATTTAAACTACAATACGCTCAGAAAAGGCCATTGGCACCATACATTTCTGCCAAAAGCATTCCATATCCCTCATATGGGCACTGAATTATTATTTATTTATTTTACCATAGTCTAATTACTTTATTTTATTCGACTAAAATGATCAAGGGTCTGGAGAACAAGCCCTATGAGGAGCGGCCTAGAGAACTGGGCATGTTTAGCCTGAAGAAGAGATGGCTGAGAGGAGATATGATAGCCCTGTATAAATATGTGAGAGGAAGCCACAGGGAGGAGGGAGCAAGCTCGTTTTCTGCTTCCTTGGAGACTAGGACCCGGAACAATGGCTTCAAACCACAAGAGAGGAGATTCCATCCGAACAGTAGGAAGAACTTCCCGACTGTGAGAGCCGTTCAGCAGTGGAACTCTCTGCCCCGGAGTGTGGCGGAATCTCCTTCTTTGGAAGCTTTTAAGCAGAGGCTGGATGGCCATCTATCAGGGGTGACCCGAATGCAATATTCCTGCTTCATGGCAGGGAGTTGGACTGGATGGCCCATGAGGTCTCTTCCAACTCTTTGATTCCATGATTCTATATATTCATTTATTTATTTATTTATTTATTTATTTTTTCGACTTGGTCACAAATAAGGGAGGGAATCACAAAAAACCAAAGGAATAGACCTTTGCCCACCCAGGCTGAAGTCATCTCTCATTCAAAAACCCCTTTGGAAATTCCCATCCCATGGATGTCTGCAATAAATACTGCAGGAAATCAGCCCCGCTACCAGCTGCCGGGCTTAAGAAACTAATTAAAAATAACCCAAGCCTGAACTCACAGGCTAACCGGGCCTCGACCGCCCACAAAATGGCGGCCATGAAAAAACTGACCGTAAAAAATGGCCCCAAAATGGCGACTGTTGCCGCCAAAACTTATTGCGCACAACAAAATGGCGATCGCAAACATTTAGCGGGCCCCAGAGTGCACTCCCCGTATGCCCCAGGAAAATCGCGCCCGGAAAAAACGCCTCGCCGCGCGCAGCCCTGCTCGCGGCCTCAGCCGCGGCATTAACCCAAAAAAGGGGGGGGCAAGATAGCCCAGAGGCCACGGCGGCGCGCCTGTAACTCCTCGCGCTTGCCGCCTGGCGCTCCAGCTAACTCTGCTCCGATCCGTCCATAGCGCGGCTAAGGCCTGCTTAACTAGGCCGAGCCGCTTCCCAACGCGGCACGGCCCGCGGAACTAAAGCACGCCGCCTCAAACGCGCTGCGCGCCACCATCCCGCATCGCAGAGGCATGCCGCCTTCATACACGCCGTGCACCCCCGATCCACAGCCGAAGCCGGAGCGGACGCAACCGGAGCGTCCCGAGCGCGGGCCTCCAGCCCCCACTCCGACCAAACGCCGGGGAAGGAGGAACAGCACCCTCCTTCCCAAAGTGCTCCCCACCGACCTGGAGCACCGCTGACACACGTCTTGCTGTCCGGAAAGTCAAGCAAGACTGAAGGTAAGGGGCTGGCTCACGTGATAAGCCAGCCCCCGCCCCTCTTCCAGGAGGTTCTAAATGGAACCTCCCATTCTCTCCCTTCAGGGGGTGGGGCAAATTGCTCTCCCCACCAACTGCGTTGGTGTGGAGAGTCCCTTGTGTGAATTGTACATGCACAAGTACGCAACCATCTACCTCTTGTACCATCTACCTCTTGTACATGCACAAGTACGCAACCATCTACCTCTCCTATACACAGATTTACAGGTCACCAATTCAGCTGCAAAATACTGTAATATAGAAAGGGAGATCATGAGGGAAGAGGACTTTTTTGTTCAGCATCTTTTCTATCATAATTACCCTTCAGGCTGTAGGGTTGTCTCGGGGTTTTTTGGCTGACCAAAGACATATATGTAATGTTTATCCTGCAGGATAAAAATTAGCTGAATAGTGCTGAATATTGACAGGAAGATTTATCACAGGGGGATAAAAGGTATGCTATCTTACTCCTTGCTGGGGTTTTTTGCTCCATACTTCAGCTTCTTGGGAAAATGCTTTTTTTTTTTTTGCTCCATACTGTAACTTTCATGGGAAAACCTATTTTTCTATAACTGAGAGGGGAAACAGCAGTCTGTTACAACGGCTCCACTAGCTGTCAGACCGTTTCTGGGCACAGTTCAATTTTAAATTACTTCTTATTCTTCTAGCTTGTTTTTTTTTTAAGTTCAAAAAACTTAATACAGTGCAAGAAAGTAGAGTTTCATATACACCACATTGAGGTAATGTGCCAAATCCAAGTGTCCATCAGGAAGGTTTCATATAGGTTCAAGAAAAAGAAAAAGCAAATCATATTTGACACGTCTACCAGCTCTACTCAACCATTCACTAGCTCACCTTTTGTTTGTTGAATCAATGTATTTTTGTAAAGCAGAGAATAACTCTTTTTAACTTTTCAGTAAAGACAGGTCTTCTGAGGTTGGCTGTTGGACCTGAAACATTGAGAACACAGTGATAGGATTTCTACTGGAGATCTTCAAGATCCTGTTAGCCAAAGCTATGTAATGTTTCTTGGCATATATGTGAAAGGTTCATTTGTGGATATGAACGAATAATGGGATTAATATTAACCAACCAGGGAGCTCATTAGAAAAGGACCAAGAAGCAAAAGAGAACGTTTCACTACTTCTACTCTGGATGGAAGGAAGAATTCTTATGAAGTACAATGCATTGAAGATCAATATTAAAGGGGCCTATTTGTTTCTGTAAATTGAATATTGTAATTGAGGACCTTCCTTTAAGCAGATTGTTGAATTGCAAATTATTTTAATCAATTATACCCAGGCACCCTAAGTGACAGACCACTGAAGTGTAATGGTAACAAGAGCCAAAGTAGACATATGAAGGGAAATGTTTCAGGAATACCATCAGGAAGAGTGAAACTTCAAGCGATAACCAGTTTGAGTTCACTGGGCTGTTGTAGGTTTTTCAGGCTGTATGGCCATGTTCTAGAAGCATCCTCTTCTGACGTTCCACCTGCATCTATGGCAGGCCTCCACAGAGGTTGTGAGATCAGTTTGAGTTCAGTTGTTGTATTAGAGTCATTGCTATGGAGTTTGGGGTCCCCAATATTGTCTTCATTTCCCTGAAGCTTTTGCCAGTGTGGAAAAAGGTTATTGCCATTTCAGTATCTGGCGTTTGGGGGGCACTCACAGTTTTGAGTAAATATTGCTTATTCTGCATGTTACTACCAAGAAACATCATGTTGCAAAGCTTGTAGTGGCTAATGTAAAAAAGGAGGAGTTCATAATTGTCCTACTTTTTCTTCTAAAGGGAGGCTTTATTAAACAAAAAAAGCTTTCTATATCACATTTCTCCATGTTGTTTTCACAGTATCCCATCAAAGAGGACAGTTTAGACAAAATTCACTGCTGGCCTGTTAGACATTGATCAGGGAGACATATATTCAAATCCTTGCTATGTAAGATTCACGTTGGGTAACTGTGGGTTGGTATCTAATCTTTCAGCTCTTAACCTGACTGTTGTGGTGATAAAAATGGGGAAAAAATTGATGCCCTGAACACCTTAAAGAGGTGAGAAATAAGCTTCCCTACCCCATCCCCAAACATATATTTTTCATCAGAACAAGTCTCGTTTGTTATTTTGATCTGGAATTTTCTTTATAGAGAAAAATTGCCTATAATTTGTTTGTTCCCTTTGGATATAGACTGTGCAAAGGATATTTCTCTTCATTCCTCAGCATATGTTTTGTTCAATAAACTTATTAATCAACTCCTAGAAATGAGTTGAGTTGTTGAAACAGTCATGGCCTTTGTTCTATGTCAATTTTGTTGGCTTTGCTGACATATAGCTACAAGGCATGACAGATCAAAGTAATTAAAGTTCCAATCATTTACCTTTCTATGTTCAGTGTCAAGTCAGCTAGCCTTCACCCTGTGTACATAGTAGTTTATTTTTTTTTACATATTATAGCTGTGCCATTTGCTCTGCTATAGTTAAGAATCTGACAGCTTGTCCATTATATACTTTGTATATGAAGGATTTGTATTCCCTCCAGACTGAAATTCCATACAAGGAGTTCCAGTTCACAAGAACAGTTTCTGTGCATGAATTTCTTTCAAAATAGTATAGCAAGTTTCAGACCATGCTCAAATGGGGAAAAAAGATTCCTGAAATGGATTTTACAGCATTAGTGTAAATATTAGCTTTAAACATAATTTAGCTATTTTCCATAATGTCAAAAGTTGGTATTGTTGTCATGTAGTAATACGAGGATCAAAAGACAGTTTGGTTTCTTTTAAATAATGGTGGTGAAGGAATTTATGCCATGATGCAGTAGTCCCACTTTGGGCTGGGTTCACCATGAGAAAACATGAGAATCAGTGTGCTGTAATAATCAGATGTACCAGAGCTTCAAAACCCCACCTTGTAATCCCTAGTGAGTTATGACATTGAATGGGCAGATTTGGGCCATCCATTTTCTTTCAGTTGTCTTACTTCAAAGGATTACTGTGAGAATGAGGTGAGAAGGAAGAGAGCCATATACAAGCCCATGCAATCATCAGAAGGAAAGTGAGAAATGGATGTAAGGAAATAAATAAAACATAAATAGGCACTCTTTTGAAGTACACCTCATCGTGACTTCATCAGAAAATAAATATTGCAGATTAGCTGTAATTCTGTTGATTAGGCCTGGAAGTCAATGTTGTTCATCTGAAAAACTGAAGCTATGACAATAAGCAAAGTATTGCCAGATGACCTCTCTTACTCCATAGTAGTTGCATGCATATCACCCTGGAAACTGATACAGATGTGTGAGAATGGTGTGGATCCATCTTCCCATTGTATAACTGCAATGCCCTTCAAAGACATTCATTTTTGAGCAAATATCTTGATGAGTTCATGTTTTTGTGGCACCCGATGTGACATGCATTGCCTAATGCCACCACACTTTCCTTATTTCCCATTAATTTAGTGTAGCAGATCTTTTCAATTTCCCCGAGCATGAAAGATCATTCTGATGCTGCATCACATCCAGTTAAGACAATATTATATTTTAAGCAACTAGTTAATTTAATTAGGAATGGCACATCACTTCAAGGCTGCATTCATCCAAACCTAGGAAAGCAGAAGAGAAATATTATATAAAAAGGTACTAGTATTTGCCCACAGATTCTGAATGAATCGGTTTACACTCTTCATCAATTCTTATGTTATATTTATTGTTCAGCACACAGAGAAACTCAATGCTCAGAACACAAAGAAATTTAATTTCTAGAAGAAGTGAAGAAGTTCAGCACTGATGCAAGTTATATACATTAAGAACCTAATTGCATAGGAACATCTGTGAGCTCTTCGAAATTGTGGATTTTCTCATAGGATGTCAACACAGTTAAGCTTAGGGGAGATGAATTCTTCACATATGCAATTGGCTCTCCATATTTACGGGTTTACCATTTCCGGATTTGATTATTTGTGGACTAATATGGTCTCTCTGTGACTCTCTAGACCCTCCAGTATGACTCTATGATTAACTTGCACAGGTTTTAAAAAAGATTTTTAACTAAAGTTTTTCCCCCACTTTTGTGAGGGTCCTACATCCCAAGCCCTAGTCAATGTGGAGGGCTGACTGTAGATGCTCCCAAGATCCATGTATAGGTAAGTCCATATGTTCCCCATTTGAGGCTATATGTTCCTTATTGCTGAACCTCTGTCTAAAATCCAGGAGAGTGACTGCTAGTCAACAAAATAATATTGTCAGCATCTGAGACCCTGACAATATTATTTTGTTTATAATAGGTTTATGATATTTTTTATGGTTATGTTTTAAATGGCATTGAATCTTGACAGAGTTGTAAGCTGCCTTTAGTTCCCCTGTGGGGGGTGAAAAGGGTGGGGTATAAATGAAGCAAATAATAATAATAATTGCTTCCTGTAACTCAAAAACCATGGGCCAAATCCAGCCGGCGGTGTCATTTTATGTGGCCCTCCAGAAGCTGGACTATAATTTCTATATTCTTCATCAATTGACATCATGGCTAGAGCTGATGGGAGTTGTGGTATAAGGACATCTGGAAGCCCACAGTTTCTTCTGTTTAGTCAGGAGAGTGGGTTTTGCTTGTGGATATGATTTCTGACTTTATTATTAATTATTATTAAACTTTATTTGTACCCCGCTAGCATCTCCCGAAGGACCCATGTCCCCACCAAGCGCGCTTGCGACACAGGCGGGATCACGAGCAAGGCCTCTCCAGATGGCAGAAGTGAACGCGTGGGTTCGTAGATGGAAATGCGGTCACGCAGGTAGGCTGGTCCCAAACCGTTCAGGGCTTTGTAGGTAAGCACCTGCACCTTAAATTGGGCTTGGAGCTCCTTGAACAGGAGGGTTGACCTCTCTCTGTAAGGGGCCCCAGTTAGCATCCTGGCTGCTGCTCGTTTAAAATGTCTTTCAGCCTTTCCCCAACCTCAGAGCACAAGTACTGTTCGGTCACAATTTCCATTATTCCCAATCTGCATGGTGGATCATCAAAAGTGATGGGAGTTTTCATTCAATTACACCTGGACCCAAGTTGGGTAAAAATGAAAGAGCACAGACTGCTATGTAAAAAAGTATAGTTAGCCAAAGGATCCAATGTTCCTTTGAAAGCAATCATAAGGCTGATGTGGCCCTTGATGAAAATGAGACTGACACCCCCAATTTATAGTCAACCTGACAGATTTTGCTACTTCTCTGAGCCTACAGTGTAGCTAAGGGGGTGGGTGGGATGGGGACCTTGTCCACAATAAGAATCCTGCCACACCATTGAAATTATCTTTCAGTTTCCAAATTTCTCATATTGAAGAGAATGTGACAATGAAAATGCTAGAGATCAAAATGACAAGACCAGACTGGCCAAGAAGGAAGATGTCAAGAATCTGAACACAACATTGCCATGTTGATATTGTTGGAACTCAACCACATCCTGGTACAAATTTGCAGTCCTCATCAAAGACTTAAGACAGGCTAATAAGTTAGCAAGCCTCTTTGTCTGCCTGTCTTGTTTTCTCTTTTCCTATCACCTTGTTGTTAGACTGTTGCTTCTTAAGGGCACACTCCTTTCTATACAAAGTATCTTAGCACATGGCAAGGCTCAGAGTCCCCCATTTTCTCCTCCTCCTGAAAGCAAGGAGAGAGACAAGATGCCTGCTGTGAGTTAGTTAGTTGGTTGGTTGGTTAGCTAGGCCTTGTGTGTTAATTTTCCCATCATGTAGTTCTTTGAATAAAGTATTTTATAACTTTAAAGCTTGACTCTGCTAAGATACTTTGTATAGAAAGAAGTGTGCCCTTAAGAAGCACCAGTCTAACAAGCAAGGTGATAGGAAAAGAGAAAACAAGACAGCGCTGACGCAATGGTCCTCCGCCACCAACTCCGCTGGACCAGCCACGTTGTCTGGATGCCCAACCTCCGTCTCCCAAAGCAGTTGCTCTATTCTGAACTCAAGAACGGAAAACGGAATGTTGGCAGACAGGAAAAGAGATTTAAAGATGGGCTCAAAGCCAACCTTAACAACTCTGGCATAGACACTGAGAACTGGGAAGCCCTGGCCCTTGAGCGCTCCAGCTGGAGGTCAGCTGTGACCAGCAGTGCTGCAGAATTTGAAGAGGCACAAATGGAGGGTGAAAGAGAGAAACGTGGCAAGAGGAAGGCACGTCAAGCCAACCCGACTGGGACCGCCTTCCACCTGCCCTCACTGTGGGAGAAGATGCAGATGAAGAATAGGGCTCCACAGTCACCTACAAACCCACAAGAATACTGATCCTGGAAGACTATCCTACTCAGCCAATGAGGGGTTGCCTAAGTAAGTAAGTAAAGTATGCTCCTGTATTGCTAAAGCTCAATCACTCTACAGCTGACACTACAAGCTTCTGATCTGAGGCTGCTTTATCATTTTTATTTTTATTTTTCCTTTTTGGAAATGATTACCCTTCCCAAAACAGACATAAAGCCAGTCACCATAAGAAACACTCTGAATATTTATATCCAACTAGCCAAAGTTTGTACCAGATACTCTTGGACAACATTTTGCGTCTTCCCAATGAACATGTTCACCCATGAAAACCAAAATCATAGAATCAAAGAGTTAGAAGAAACACCAATTATCATCCAGTCAGACACAATTAAAGCATATGAAACAGATGGTCGTCTATAGACTCCACCACACTCCAAGGCAATATATTCCATTGTTGAACAGCTTTAACCATCAAGAAGTTCTTTCTTAGATTTAGGTGGAATTTGTTTTCCTGCAGTTTGAATCCATTGCCCTGGGTTCTATGCTTTTGTGGAGCAGCAGAAAACAAGTTTTCCTTTCCTCTATGTGATATTCTTTCAAATGTTTAAATGTGTCCCTCGTGTTCCCTCTTAAGCTTCTCTTCTCCAAAGTACATATACCCAGCTTAATAAGCCATTCCTCATAGGGATTGGCTTTCAGACCCTTTACCATTTCGGTCACCCTTCTCTGGACATGTACCAGCTTGTCAATATCTTTAACATTACATCTGAAGGAGAGGATTTATTTGTTTTTAATTTTCAGTGCCCAAACTAGTCTCACCTCTACTTTCGTTCTACTTTTTGCTCACTATTATAACAGAACATTTTAAATCAAGACAATATGCAGATAGATATTCCCTGTTGAAAAGAAATTTTACAGGCATACTTTACAGAAGGAGCTATTTCAATACAATAGCCAAGATTTTGCAGGTCTCACAGGACATAGCTAAATCCAGCTATCAAACTGGTGTAGCCGGAACTCTTTCATAGTAATGGGCACGTGTGGGAGCAATGCATTTTTTAAAAAATGGAATGGTCCTATAACAAATTTCTATGGACTGCAGAAACCAATCTTTGAAATGGCCCCTTCTGGGATTCTTACTAGTCCTAACTGCATTTGGCAAGTGTTTGAATTTGCTTCTTACATCCTGTGTATGTTTATTGGAGGAAGAATGTGGGCTCATATAAATTCTCCACACAGATTTGCACTTTGCCCTTATTAGGTGTTACCTCATGGCTGTATCTGAAATGGGTAATAAAAAGCAACACACAACATGGAACTGCAGATAAATTTTCACAGCTTACTTATTGCAAAGATAGAATGGAAAATTTGTGAAGATACACAGGAGATCTCAAAGAGATAGAGAGAAAGTGAGCTGGAACACCAAATTGTAAAGCACATTGGATGAAAAAACCCTGTACTCTTCCTATGGTGGAGTTATTGTCACAAGAAGATACCTCTGTTGCACATCAGTGCATGGATACACTTTTAAATCATTGACATAATTTCTTACAATTTTCACCATAATAACAGATTTTTATAAACAAAACAAAGGCATAAAGTGCTAATAATCATCACAGGAATCTGTTGAACCAAATATAATATCAACAATTACGTAAATCCCATTCATTCAATAGGTATACTTTAGGTATGATTAGTTACTTATATTTTTGGATTAAAAATATCTGAACAATCAGATCTGAATTCTCACAGAACTTTGGTCTATAGGCGCCCATCAAGACAGACCCTTTAAGGCAGGAGTTCCTACAATTAAAAAGGTGCTATCCAGATTACATCCCCGAGAAACACAAATTAATTCACCACAGGAATTAATTCACCACCAGGAAAACCCTGGTTTGTGGTGAAATAATTTGATAGTAGGTTTATTCTGCACCTTCTTAGAAGGCATGGGATAAATCCATTATTTCCGGTGTCTGGGCTGCTCCCTCAAATGTTCTGGACTTTTGAGGAGGCAGTCCAGACAGTAGTTCCAGAAAATCGTGAGAACACCAACCCCCTCCGCAAAAGCCCCCCAAAGCCCTTTAAAAACAAAAGAAATTACCCAGCCACCATTCGAGTTGTAACTGAGTTCTCCTGGTGCATAGAAATTGTGTTCCAGAAGAAAGGGGGAGAAGGAAAATTACTCCTGCCCCTCTTTCTCCTGGCACATCATTTCTACGTGCCAGGAGAGCTCAGGCACTACTCAAATGGAGGCCGGGTAAGTTCTTTTGTTTTTAAAGGGCTTTTAGGTGGGAGAACATCTGGACACCCACCTCAGAAAGTACGCACTTTCTGAGGTATGTGTGGATGGGCCCCCAGGAACATTTGTGTTTTTTAAACACAAATGTTCCCGGGATAAATGCCTGTCTGGAAGCACCCTAGGTCTGCTGAAGAAGGATTATTTTATCAGTGAATGCACAACAGCTACTCATATAAAAGCCCAATAGTGCAATTTTTTGTATATTGACTCAGAAGTCAGTTTAATAAATAGGCTTTGATTCTAAATAACTATGCCTAGAATTGTGTGCTGTTTTAGCTGATACTTTTCACGTCTATTAAAAATAGGCAAACTGACATAATTAAAAATCATATTGTTGTTCCAGGTTCAATTACACCACTCCCTCCCATCGTCCTCCATTCCCTTTCCCTTTTATGACTGCTATTCTGCTTTCCATGGCTATTGAGCATATTTTGTCCTCCATATCTTTAGATTTTTGTTTCTTTTTAAACTTATTTCACAATAGGAAGAATGTTGGTGTTTGGTGCCAATTTGGGGTGAGGTAATTTCTTTCAATTCCATATGCCTAGCTAGCACAGTCAATAGTCAGCTTCTGGAAGATGAAATCTAAAAGGAAGTAGAAAATCTTCAGCAGAAAAAGATGGGGTCAATTTTATTTTGTGATATGGATTTTTCTGGGTTTTTTTTTAAATATTTAACTTTTAGGGGAAAGTGTACACCATGTTCTCATTTTCCAGTCTTAAATGTCTTTTACATCAGACACATCAGCACAAAGTCCTCTTGAACATTTGTGATCCCCCCTCCCAATAGTTGCATTTGTATGTGTAACTTTCCTTATTATAAGACTCGATACTACAAGACATTTAAGATTGGAAAATGAGAAAATGACAGAAACCCAATGTAAGCAAATCACCCATCCAATGGACAAACAACAGCAAATAAAGGTCTTTGGGGGCTTGCACTAGAAAGGTTGTGTCCTTCCAGCTGTCTTCCAGTTCCAGACATCCAAGGGATTGAAGAAGAAGGCATCAAGGAAGAAACACAATGGAAGGGGGGGGGGACTAAATGGTTTTCTCTGGCTGATGTACTTTCCCCCCTATATTTTCTGCTCTAAAATGGGAGAAAGGTTAGTTTCCATATTAATTTTCAGAAACAGATTTTGAGAAACTATTCCAAACTTTTCTGAACAAGGAATTGAGATACACCTCTTTCTTTTGACACAAAGATGCATAAGTCAGGCCTGAAGCAGGACTGTTCAGAGTAAAAAAAGAAACCTTGAACTAGGGATGGAAATGTACATCAAAGTAGCAATCTGAAAAGCGGGTCTGCATGCCCACACACACACACACACCATAATCATAAAGCATTAGAGTGGGGGGAGGGATAAAGGAATGCGTGAGAAAGAGACTCACGGGCATTGAGGACTACAAAAGTACTTTTAAGTGCTTGATTTTTCTCTAAGAAGTATAGGAAATAAAGTGAAGAGCAATAGGTCTGCCCAAAGGGTGTTTCTGAAACAATGTTGAAGACATTGAAAGGAGAAATGAGCCTCAAACCAACAAGCTGGAGGTGAATGTGTATTGCTATTTGGACTTTTGCTGCCTGCCAAAAACACTCATGAATGGCTGGGTCAATAAAGGAAATGAAAAAATGTCTCCCATTCAGGTGCTATTCAGTCAGAGAGACCAAAGTCAGAACTGCAAGCTGGAGCCATTCCGAGAGGTCAGCGAAGGACCACTTTGTAACACTAGAGCATATCCCCAAAGGCTACAGAATATAAAGGTGCTGTGCATTGTACAGAACATGCTAAGCTCAAGGCCAAGTCTCATTGTGAGCAATATAGGACAAGAGCACTTATATAGGACAAAATCAAGAGAGTGATTGTGTAAAGCACAGGCAAAGGTTAATGCATTGTACCAGATGGTAAACAAGGTATAAAAACCATGATAAAACAGCAAATCAGAATTACTTTTCTGTACAAGTTAATGGCACATATATCTCCTTTTATTTTGGGGTGTGTATATTTCATTTGGCTTTCACAGATTCGTATTTGTGTACTTGTATATCTAATTTCTGTCTCATCTTACTTAGTAAAGTTAAAGGTTTCCCCTGAAAGTCTAATCGTATCCAACTCTGAGGGTTGGTGTTCATCTCCATTTCTAAGCCAAAGAGCCGCTGTTGTCCATAGATGCCTCCAAGGTCATGTGCTCAGCATGACTGCATGAAGCACCATTACCTTCCCACAGAAGCGGTACTTATTGATTTACTCACATTTGCATGTTTTCAAACTGCTAGGTTGGCAGAAGCTGGGGCTAAAAGTGAGAGCTCACCGTGCTCCCCGAATTCAAACCACCAACCTTTCAGTCCACCATACCATCTTGAATCATTGTTTCATTGCTGTATTTCTGTAGGTGAATTCTGTTTTTTCAGAATTCACCTAAAGCAGCTCAGCGGTTTAATCCGCTGTGCCATCAGGGCCCCCTCTCATCTTCCTTACAGAACTTTTTTCCAAAACAGACATAGGTACAAACAATTTCAATCTTTTCCATATTGTACACATCTTTACATATTTTAAAGACATGTAACAGATATGAAAGATATAAATTGTTAATACACAATATATATTTAAAACACTATTGAATCAAAAAGAAAAAAATTAAAACATATATGTTTATAAAACAAAGGTACAATTTATTAAAAAGGGTTTTTTTGTTGGGATGGTTTCAAAATCTATTCACAGTTCAGGATGTGCTCTATCCAAAATTTAGACATGGTATTTTAGGGCACAAAACATCTTTTTTTATTACAAGGTTGGTCATCAATAGTGTGAGGAGGGCCTACACCCTATTTAAAAGGTGAAATGCTCCTCCTGCAGCACTCTGCAAAAAGCAATTTATCCTTTGGAGCCTGCAAGAACATGCAAGGGCTACAAAATTAATCTTGGGTAGCCACAAGGAGCCCCACAGATGTACTTGGCCCATCCTCTGGTATACATGACAAAGGACGCATGAGGTAAGAGTGCAACTTCTACATCTTAAAAACTTTGATGTTACTTCCTAAAGCTGGTACCTTGTGTATCAGCAGAACAATTATGTTTCCTCTAATACCCAGCGTTTGGAGACAGTCTTCAAGGATATGACTATTCAGGGCATCCAAAGCCTTTAATGAAAACCTAAACCTTTCAATGACTTACTTCTTCATTGCAGTAGAGAATGAATCCACTTTAAAACAATCTCTGCTTCCTGCAGAATTCCGGGGTTTGTAGTTTAGTGAGACTGTTAAAAGCTCCTCCCTAAACTACAAACCCCAGAATTGTGGTGGAGGTAGCAACCAGATTTAAAGTGGATTCATTCTTTAGTGTGATGAGGTCCTTACTAGGAAGGAAGTACTACTGAAGTCCGTAGCTCTTCTAAGGCAGGATTGAGGATATTGTAGGCCTCAACATGTTTTTGTCACCATGGCCACTGGTGAAGAATGCTAGGATCTGGAGTCCAATAATACCTGAAGGGCCACATATTTGCCACCCTTGTTCTAAGAAGACACATTTTGTGACTCAACTGGAATCTCAGAGTGATCGTGATGGGGATGATGGGTTTCAGATACAGAGTCAGGTGCAAAGTTATGATGTCCCTGTATTAGACGAAGAAGACCAGGAACAGGGGGCAGAAGTTCAGTTGTTTCCCACAGAAAGGGATGACGCTGGGGAAAGTGAAACTACTGAGAGCCAGGTGGAGGACGGTTCTCAGCCAGATAGTTCTCAGGCTGATAATGAGGAAAAAAGCACTAATGAGGAAATTGACCTTGATGGAGCCAGAGGTTTAGATAGAGCTGATCAGTTGGAATTTAAGGTCAGAAGGAGTGTCAGGATCACCAGCAGGTGAGAGAGGGAGGCTTGGGGCCATAGAGTATTAAATAAGCTGTTTGAACATGCCTCAGTGTCAGAGCAACTTCCCGCTTCATCCAAAAGACTTTGGATTTATCTTGCAGTTTTCATGTTCATGCTTCAGGACTTTGTCATGTTCTCATAGGACTTTGCCTTACCTGTGTCTTCATGGATCTTGTTTGCCTACTTTACCTTGAATCGATCTTTTAAAATATACTTTTGCTTTTAAACTTTTTATCCTTTATTTCAATAAACCGTAAAGACTACTGCTGGTGTGTTCTTTGGTGTCTTAAGCAAGGTGATTTTACCCTGAGGTGCGACAACACAATAGGATTGTGCTATAAGGTTGCTGCCTGTGCAATCAATGAAAAATTGTTTCAATACTCATTACAAAATTAGGGGGTGGGAAGGGAATTGTTTCTGAAGTATTTCTGAAATTGTACTGAGTCCGTATCGTAACTATAATGAGGTAACTACTTTTTTGTTCCTTTTTCGTAAAGTAATTGGGGAAACTTCAGGGGTTCCTTTCTTCCTCGTCATGAAACCCACTTCAATGGTAGAACATATTTACCACTGTTAGCCCACGAAGTTTCAGAACGTTTCACTCATCCATGGAGGAATTTTTGAAGTTTTTACAGACAACAACAACAAAATAAACTACAAGAGCTGTCTCCTGGAATTTTCTATACAATTACATAGGATATCAGGGGATCATTCCCCCAACCTTCAGAAAGATTCACCTGTCTACTGATTTTGGAGATTTTTTTTAAGTTTTGATGAAAACTTTTTTTAAAGCCACAACATCTATTTCATTGAATGGCTCTCTCTATATGACCCACAATACAACATAATTAACCATTGATCTTCAAAACTTAGGGATTTCCTCCCAGTCTAGCATTGATTTACTTACAAGTATTAGGCAGTTCTTTTTGCAGATTCAATAATTTGTTGTAACTGTAATTTAGGGCAGGGCCTTTTGAATTCTCTGCCACAGGGGTCCTTGTCTTCCCAAACTATATTTCCCAGAATTCTATGCTCTCTCAGTTTCCTTCCCAGCCATCTCAGCAATTTTGGCTCAAGATGCTTTCCCCATGGCAAGAGTGGAGGCAGCCTATCTTTTCCTAATTTAAAGAGGAATGGGACCTCTTTGGCTTCGCTTCGTTTGCTCTGAAAATGAAACTGACTTTGGGAGGCTTTACAGAATGCAGACAAAAAATACTGGGTGAGTTTTGATTCTTAAGTTTTTGCATGGCTCCCCCCCCCCCCCCCCCGATGTTTCTAAATATCTGTTTGTATATACAGATCTTACAAATTAGATATGACAAACTAGTTAAAAACAACATTTTGCACCCCCCCCTCTGTCTCTCTATATATAAACTTTTCAGCAAGTCAAACTAAGCCAAAGTTGGAGTAAGTAATAGGTACTCCTGCTATTTATTTACAAACCACTTTGCAAAAGAGAATTAGGTCTTTTAGTGCAGTGCTTCTCAGGCCATTTGATGAGAGAGAATTGAAATAATGTTCTTTTTCACCATGTCAGTAGCCAGCCCTACATTCATGCCCACTGGCTATAATAGTTTGGTTTGTTAGTTTCCTAGAAGCTCACCAATAGCTCAGTAATCAGCCTCAGTTAAGGAAAGACCATTTTAGTATCTTTAATGGGGTGCATTGGTTCCCTTCCTATGGGGTTGCCCTTTCAACTAAGATCTCTTTAATATCATAGACTTACAGCTTTTCAAATACTATGACAAAAAATCTGGGGAATTCTGGGATTTGCAGTTTAGGGATTTTAGGCACAGGATGTAACCATGCAGTTAAAGTGGGAACATAATGCTATGATGGTGTGAAGTGAGATTAGGCATGCTATTTTGTTTTGTTTTCTTACTGAAAATATTTCTTTTTAAACAAGCATTTCCTGATTGATCACAGCCACCCAGTTTTTATTAATGTATTTGTACTGCAATTGTTTTCTTCTTCTATTATTTTGATGTATTGTGGTGTGATCTGAAATCTCTGATGTGGAACAGTTTAAACAGTCTATAAACAAACATCGTGTTCCACAAGCACAGACATGTTAAATATAATATCATGACCACATTCGAGTTTCAGCTTTCAACAGAAAACACTCAAATCAGTATTTAAAACTTATTTATATTACTTCTCAAGAGCTTTACAACAGACATAGTATTTTAAACTAGAGATTGTGACATTTCAGGGTAGGTGGAGTGAGCATGCATAATAGACCCCGTCCATCTTCCTAGATCAATGTCAATAGTTACATAAAAGATTCTAACAGAGAGCAAAATTCCTTATGGATGTTGTCCCATCTGTCTATAAGTCTATATACACAATTACAGAATTAATCTTCTGCTCAAAAGTACCACCAGATGATAGTTTAGAGAAAAATCTTATGCATAGTGCTGGATTATTTATTTATTTATCTTTGCATTCCCTCTCAAGAAAAATAGTATTATATGGATCCGGAAAATTGAGCAAGTATAACATTCCTCTCCTCTAGCAAACATTCTGGGAATTCATAAATATTTACATTTGGTACATTATAATTATGTTCCATAGTGGTGGTAAGAGAAGAAAAGCAGGAGGAGTATATATGGCACTGTATTTTTTTAAATTAAAAAAAACACTTTTGCACATTAGAAATGTGCATTGATGTGAAAATGATGTCAATGGTGTTTATGTAACTTTTCACAAGTTGAATAAAAATGACAAAAATCAAAACCAAAAACAAGGAAACAACTACTTATTATAGGTGCCATTATTAAGTCTTAAATTATTATGTATGAAATCAGTGTTGTAGGCATTTGCTATGCACAGAAAAAGACATTTGTACTGCTACAGGGATAATCCTCCTTAAGAAACCGACAAACACAATTACAGAAGTGCTGCAAATTGTGTATTTTCTGTGCAAACAATTACCTTCAAATATGTCTTCCAACCATTTTCTGATATTACCTTGTGCAGCAATTTGTATATAAATGATTGATTAGTGTTTTAATAAATGTCAATAGTCTCTGGCTTTTTTTTTATTAAAATCTTTTAGTCAAACTACCAAGAAAGCAATTACTGCACAAGGTTTTCCAAATGTTTCAATCCTATTATCCTCAAGAATTTCAGGCTGTTGAAAAAAAACTTTGGTTTCATTTCTAAAAATACATTCTTTAGCAATTATGCAAATGCTATGTTGAGTATATATGACAAAGTAGATTATCGGTTATTTAGCAATATTGAAAGTTACTTTATAGACCCCCATCTACACTGCCCAGTAGTGTTTGAAACTGCATATATGGTCAGTGCAGATTCATATAATGCAGTTAAGTGTAGATGGGGCCATATTTGGCAGCCTGTATTCAGAATTTTACCCAAGTTTTTTCCCCACTGCAAAAAGATGGAGTAAATATTTTGATCTTCAATGCATTCCTAAATATTCTTTTCCCATTTTGTCACTCTTAAAAGACAAGAAACTCAAGAAAGCATATTTTGTACCTGCAGAAAGATGTCTGTGTATACCTACTAAAGTATCAGAAACACAGAATGTGCTATTAAAGCACAAGACCTAGGAAACCTCAATTGGCTGTTCATTTCTAGTTCCACTCCTTCCGATTATAACTCTGACTTTTCTCCTTAGAGGCAATCTCTCCTTGTAAGCTTGAAAAGTAGTTTGCCACACAGGTACTCTTATACAGTACCACATCCAGACACATCTTTAAATATTCTAATCCTTGCCGTTGACAGCACTTGTGCCGAAATGACCTACAATCATCTGATCAACTTTCAGAATTACTTACTAGGTATAATCAAATATATTCTCATCTCTTATTTGAGCAAATCATAGAGAAATTGAATACATTTTTTATGAACACTAGCAATGTGTTCTCTTCTCTGATAATTTTGACATTAAAATTCCATTTTAATAATCCCATCCTTCAGGCTTTGCAGACTCTTAAGGTATTAAAGCAAAAATTATCCTAAGCAGTTAGATTATAATGTATTTAAAGATTAGACATTTCATGTTGAATATTAACTGCTCCACTTCCCAGAAGAAGAAAAAAACCTGTTATGCTGTTACTGCTGTGTGTGTATGTGCTTGTTGTGTGCACATGCATGTATCAATCTTTACATCTCTTTATAAATAAAATTATTATTTATTTAACATTTCCCCATTCTCTAAAAGTGGGACTTAAGGCAGCTTCCAGGTTCATACTAAAGGCAGCTAAAATCAAAACACAATACATTATAATATGAAAACACAATTAAACAGATTATGGCATTAATGCAAACACCAACTTAAAAGTAATTTTAAAAAACCTGTTTAAAACTATACCTGACTATTAGGAATGAAAGAGTCAAACCACCTATGCTGTGAAGCAGCAATCTGGTAGATTGGTATAAAGGAAATTAAATGTTTTAGTTGAAATGTTAATTATTGCTGTTCTGTTTCAGGTATCTACATCTTTGGGATACTTTTGACATTGGGTGAAGCAGACGTGCCATTTCAAAATAACTATTAACTATTAATAGCCACTGGCTAAAAAAGCAAAGAGCCCTGTGCGCTATTGGAAAGCCATTGTCCATGTCAAGGGGAAATACGGGGAGGTGTTAAAATTGCTACTTTCCAGCTTATCCCAGCTACTAATCTACAAACCCCAAAAGGAAATGTAGTACAAAGAGGAGGCCAGTAATGCCACTGCGCACACATAACATCTCTTACTAGGCATATTTTGTCAAAATGATCTTCCACACCAACATCTCCACCGTTTGTTACAAATACTAAGTCTAAAGTGTGTCCTGCCTGATGGTTGGGTCCAGATATCACTTGGGACAGTCCCATGGTCATCATCAAAACAATGATATCTTGAGCTGTACAAGATAGGGTGGTATCTGGATGGACATTAAAGTCCCCCAGGACTACCAGTCACTGAGAGACCAACACCAAGCTAGATACCACCTCTGCGAGCTCACACAGAGAGACTGCTGTGTTGCGGGGTGGTCGGTACACAAGCAGAATCCCCAAACTGATCTGGTTCCCCACTTTCAGGTGGACACATTCAAACCCAGAAGATTGTGGAATGGGGCATCTGATCAGAGGGATGGATTTTTGATAGACTACTGCAACCCCACCTCTCCGCCCCCCAAGTCTGGCTTGCTGATGCACCCCATAGCCTGGTGGGCATAGTTGAGTAAGATTGATCCCCCCCTCCACAGCTCACCCAGCCAGGTCTTGCAGAGATAATTTAATTATTTAAAATTAATCAGTCCATTATCTTTTTAAAAGTATGTTGTACCCTGCCCAGACATTCCTTTATATTCTTTTTGGAATGAACTAAGCCATTGCTTTTTGACAATCAACTCAGAGGAGGGAATTGTTCCTTTTTCTTTTCTTTTTTAGTGTTAAGGTGAAAAAGACAATCAAGGGGTTTTTTTTACTTGAATTTTTACTAATATTTCTATACTTTTACATGAGTATATAGGGAATGTTTCATGGTTTCAGAGCTGTGGTGGAGAGGACAGACACTACTGTTATTATAGATATCTCTATCCAATGTATCCCAGGGTTGTGAAGGAGACATATGAGCAATAAAAGCTCAGGGTAAAGCATTACATAACTTTAAAAGCCTGTGAAGGTAAAAGTGCCTTAACCTGGTGCTGAAAGGATTTCAATGTAACTGCCAAGCACACCTCTGGAGAGAAGTTTTTCCATAAGTAGAGAATGACCACTGGAGACATCCCTCTCTCTTTTATTATATAATGCACTACAGTCAAGGACATGTTTTTTTTTACTGGAGCCCTGACCACCTAGGGATATAAAAAGAAAATCATGAAACAATTAGAAATGCTGCAATTCTATTGAAGCCCAACAATCTCTTTTAAAGCAGATTGCATGAAATGATGGAGATCCCATCCTACCAGAAGGCAGAGCTTTAAAGAAGATTTTGGTGAAATAATCTTGCAACTTCTGGCAATGAGCTTTCAATCCACTATGGCATGGTTCCCAAATGTTGGTCTTGCAGGTACTTTTGATTTCAGTTCCCAGAAGGCCAAAATAGCTTGGGGAACTGTTTGGAATTCTGGAAGGCAGTGTCCAAAGCATCTGGTGGACCAATTTTGGGAAACCATTCTACTATATGAGTGTCTTGGAAGGCAGACTCAAAATGCAGGCTAAAACTAATGATTAGTCTCAATTAAAGTAGATCTTTACGAAGCAACCATGACTTTTAAAATAGAAGCACAACACTTGAATTGTATAATGTCAAAGGTCCAAAGATTAGTACCTCTTTTGTTCTGAGAAACTCTTCAGCTTTAACATGTGCATAGTAAGCAGGTGCAACATGGAGGGTTCAATGCTGAGAGAAGATATATTTATTTCATTATATATGTGCAAATGTTGAAGACGTTTCTTTCAGCTCATTTTTGAAGAATCCACCCTTTCTGCATGGTATAATGCTTAGAGTGTTAGACTATGAATGCATCTACAATATAAAATTAATGCATTTTTGCACCAATTAAAGCTCAGTGCTATAAAATCATGGGAGTGGTAGTTTTACAGGCCCTATAGCCCCCTGTGTGAAAGAACGCTGGTGCTACCCCAAACTACAGCCCCCAAAATTCCATAGCATTAAGCAGTGGCACTTAAAGAGATTTCAAACTGCATTCATTCTACAGTGTAGATGCACCCCATGATTCATGGCTGTCAGTGGGTAGCCACTGTTTTCCCTTCTGGGGCCATCAGGACAAAGAACCATTTTATAAGGGTATTGTGGGAATAGAAATTGACAGCTGCACATTTTTTCCACCATCGGCACCATTGACAAGAAAAATATAATAATTAACTACCAACAAGAAGTTTTTACTTTCACTAAACTTCTAAAAATCTTCACACTATACCCAGCGTTTCACCCTTTTTGCCCAACCTCTCCTTTCCCAGCCAAGCCAAAGTTGCATTGGTAAATCTCCCAGCCCTGAAACACTAAGATAAAATGTGAAGCATGTAATAAAATTTTCCCTTGCCATATCAGAGTCCTTTAGATGCAAGAAGGTCTAGCAGTATCTCAGGAGTTTGTCACTGCTGCCCCTGATGTAAATGGATACAAAGCAATATACGTGTGTATACATAAAAATATTTGATCCAGCAAGAGATTTTTTATTGATTTACTCATACTGGATTGTTTTGAATTATGGAAGCAAATTTTATTTTCATGATCCACAGCAGAGCTTCAGTGGAACAGAATTTGTGTCTTTGGGCCAAGCAGAGCCATTAAGTTTTATAAACTTAGCGGCAGAAAACACAAAGGCTGAATCCATCTTTAGTTTCTTAAGAAGGGACCAACAATAGATTGAAGTTAGGTCATCTTTAAGGGATGAGGAAAAGACAATGAAAGATGGAGATGTTCCAGCAGAAATGAGGTGCAACAGCAAGCAAGCTGTTACATGTTGCAGTCAAGACTATCCATCAAGCAGACCAGGTGGTCCCTGGTTTTGTAATCCCACCACACCCAGTTTATAACAGACAAAGGATGTCTGCTTGCCAGATGTCCCCACCCTAGATTAATAACACATTGATTGCGATGCCAAGTACAATGACCTTGTAATGTTTCTACAGGGTTGGAAACTGCAGTAAATCAACTGAAAATGTTTATAGGAAAAGACGTATGTTTCTCTTAATAGAATGGTCTGTATCCCAGTCTTATTAAGATGCTCTCTGACATAATATTGCTGTATGCAATCACCCTTTTACTGTTTTTAAAAAAACCTGAATTAGCACATGACAAACCAGGAGAGCCCATTATTGTAGAAACAGATCCAAAGCCCATCCAAAAGTAAAAAGCATAGCAATCCATGTAAACTAGTTTGTACATTATGTGCTATTCATGTGCCCCTAAAATATTCCCTCTGAGGAGCCCCTCCATAACAATAAGG
This sequence comes from Anolis sagrei, assembly GCF_037176765.1. Lineage (NCBI taxonomy): Eukaryota > Metazoa > Chordata > Lepidosauria > Squamata > Anolidae > Anolis > Anolis sagrei. Next base: position 207,359,320 of record NC_090021.1, on the reverse strand, counting down.
ACCTCATCAGATGCAGTCTTCTCTGTTTCTTCTCTCTGTTTTCAGGTGCTGGCAAAATGGAGGCCCACACAGGCCATCCCATGGAGGCCACTTCTGTTGGCTGCCCATGGGAATCCATGTTGCCAGTGCCTGAAAACAGAAAGAAGTTTTCAGGAGTTGAGTGATACCCTACTACTAGTTGCAGAAAATGCAGAGAAATAAGACAAATGATGGAAAAGGACGTTAGTACCTTTTCCATCAGTTCAGGAAAATGGCAGAATGCAATAGGGAACAAAGAAAGATGGTTCTGTCTGCTTTCCCTAGCTTCCCCCTGCTTTCCCCCTGCCCATCTGATGAGGTCCTAAGAATGATATACTGAGTATGAATGAATCCCATGATGTCACTTTTCAGCTCACCTCTAGCTTTAAGGACAACAAAAGACTACTCTACCCAGTTTCACACTGATGTTTGTGAACTGCCCTGGGTTCCATTATTGGGTGAGGGAGTGGGATATAAATGAATTTACAATAATTACTACAATAATAACAATGGGACAGTACTGTGTCACTACATCCCATTCCTTCTGAAGTCAGGCTAATGAGACAAATTGGTTCCAAATTTTTGATCCTCTATTCTCTTTACAAACCTCTGAACTCTGAAGAGAATGGATCAGTAACAACCAATCATAAGGAAAGTTGCCTGAGGTTCCTCACCAACTTGACTTCCTCTAAATGTTCCACTCAAATTTGTAAAAATAGATATGGCCCAATTAACCTATGATTTTTATCAGGGTTGGGAAACATATAGTTCACAGTCTACCTTTTTTTTCTTGCTGCCTATGCTTGTATACAGCTTGGCAAAGTGAGTATTGTGCAAAAGATTGTAGAAAACAGGCAGGAGGAAAGCACTGGAAACTAGAACTTTCTGATTTTTTTTTCCAGCTGTGAGGTTTTTATATACAGGCTGAAAGAAAATTTGTAGTTTGAAAATACAAAATGTGTCCCATTGGGATCATAATTTATCAATTTTTCTTGACAATCAGCAGAAATATATGTGGAGTGTTTTTTCCAAAGGATTCCAAATCAAAAAAAGAAAACAAAAAGAAAAAAAGAGTTATAGACAGCTGCACTTTGTTGGCTGGAGTATAATATTATGCACAGGTAAGTATAATGTTATGTACAGCACTTTGTTGGCTAGGAGTATAATATTATGTACCGATAAACATTTATCAGATCACTTTGGTACAAGGTTTGGAAATTTGCACTTTTAACATAAGAATGCATATCCTCAGCACATTTCCAATTCCTGTAAAATTTTCTTCAGATGATTTTGGTACCTTTTAGAGACAAACTCCACAGGAAATTATGAAAACAACAACAACAACAACAACAACTTTATTTTTATACCCCGCCTCCATCTCCCCAAAGGAACTTGGGGCGGCTTACACATGGGACAAAATGTCCACAGAACATCAAAACAAAACAATCCATTAAAACAAAAACAAAAAATATGATTAAAACAAAGCACAGCAAAGCATAATAATAAAATAAAACACAATTAAATAAAACATAAGGGTAAAAACAGTAGCATTAAAACTCACTCAAACAATACACAATAAAAACCAATAACCAGAATACTAAGATGGGCATGATCAGGGTATAAAAAGGACTGGACCTGGGATAGAACAAAACAGCATAGGAGAGAGGAATTATATTGTAGAGGAATAGAGACCACAGTGATAATTCCAGGGGCCATTCCTTTATTGATAATTAGTACTGAAGACAAGGCCAACTTAGAAGTATGATGGACTTTCCAGATGCCACCTTTCTTGATGATAATGAATTCGTAACTCAAATTCAAGAAATGTCTTGATGAAATCCTGTAACTCAGGCATGTAGCCGGGGGGGGGGGGCCTCGGGGGGCTCCAGCCCCCCCCGAAATTTTCATGGTGGTTCGCAAAAAGGCCTTAATGGTGCATTATTTAAACTGTTATGTTTATTCATATCATGATCTGATCACCATACTCAATATATCCCATATGCATGGGGGTATTGGGGTAACGATACAAAAGGTTTGCTAGGCTAGCCCCTCTTTCACTCAGACTCAGCCCCCCCCCCGAAACTCAGCCCCCCCGAAACCCCCCCTGAAAAAAAATCAGCCCCCCCCCCGAAACGAAATCCTGGCTACGGGCCTGTGTAACTATTTTCCGCTATAGGGTAAGTTGAGAGTTTCACACTCAGTTCAGGAAGTCCATGTTGTTCCTGTATTTATACAGGAAGCAAATGGAACCAGTAGGATCCAGCTTGAGCAGAAATATCCACCACATTGCATTCTGAGACTATGATGGGACAACAAATTCCTACTCCTTAAGATTAAGAGCACTGGGACATAGCTGGAATGTTCTGCTTTGCTCTAAGTGCTTGTCCTGAGCAAAGAAGCATCTGGGCTAAATTACATTTGCTTGCTCTAAAACATGCACTGAGTCATGCTGATTGGCCAGATTGAGAAAAGATGCCAAAGGAAAGGCATGGCCTATGCTCTACTTGGCTCAATATCAAATCTTTACAATGATGCCAATCAAGCTGTTATAAGAATTTGGATCATTTTTCCCCTGATGTCTCAAGTGCTATCATAGAAAAGGCATGTCCTTTCAAACCACAAAGGAGATTTGTTTCATCTACACAGTCTAAAAACTCTCACTACCATTTGCTGGAAAGAATAGAAAAGAACCTGGTTAGAATAAACACCTCCAAAATCTCTGCAGAGCCAAGTGTGAGCAAGTTTGGCAGACTCCTGACTTCAGCTAAAATCACAAGGGTTTACAAGCTTTGGTGGGTCTCTGTAGCAACATTTCCACCCTCTGTGCTTCCATCATGGCATCATTGTGCCTGGCAGTCAAATTCTGTCACAGAAAGACTGTAAACTTTTTGAAGGGAAAAAAAGTTTGGGGGTTATTATAATATTTCTGCATTTATATTCCATCACATCAGTATTAAAGGCTTTTGGTTACAGTGCTTCTGGGGATAAAAAGCTAAAATGCCTTTGCTCACAGGTGCATTAAATCCTATTAAAGAATCTTCCTTATAGCACATACCTCATTACTGCATACAAAGGCTTGGATTATAAAATGAAGGTGAAGTGTACAAAGTAAGATTCGATATTACTCGGTGTGCATATGCTGAAGTCATTAGGTTTTACACTGTGCTCAAATGATAGTGGGTTTCATATTCCCATTGAGTCGCTTTGGGTACTCAATGCTTCTGGGTCAAGTAGTCTGACATGGGGGCGATGTCTCTCAATACAGGGGATGAGAAAACTTCTTTAAGCAGCTTTACACAATGACAAGCGCACTTCCCTCCACAGCTTTATTATGCAATATAAGCATCAGGTCATAGAACAGTCCACAGTGTAGGGATCAAATAGAACTAAACTTTAAAAAAAGATTTAAGGCTAAATTAGGTGATTTAAACATTTTCCTTTAAGCTTATACAAAATCCCCTAGCTATAAAATCCTGCATAATGCTCTCCTGGATTTATATGTAGTTGGCATATAAATTTTAACTACTTCGGAGCTAGCAGCGGCTTTCAAGTGGGGGAGTTATGTGAATTGCTCATGCAAACAGTTCAGGTGGCTCTGTTTTAGTTTAGTTAATTAACCTACTGCATTATAAAAGTCACGTGTGCATAAGGAAAGGGGGAAAGGTCCTTAAGATGTTGCGTGTTTCCAAAGTAGATGGCTTGGGGTTTTTTTCCTTGTGACTTGGCATGTGTAGAGCTAAGTAAATTCAATAGCATAAGGGCAAGCAGTTAAAAACGAGAGATAAAGCCAGTGAATTGGCTTGTAACTCACCCCGGATACTATTAAAACTCACACACACACACACCCCAGATACTCTCATATCCTATCCATTATTCAAGTTGCTTCTTCTGTTCCCGGGTGTCAGATGGGGAACTGATGAGTGTGTTCTGGTGAAGACAGTAAGCGGATGTTAACTTCCCACTGAGAGAATTTCTCCAGGTCGAATAGAAAACGTTCTACTAATCATCCACCCCATGAAAGTGCCAGCTGCGGCCTGTAGTAGGATTATCATTCTCATAGACCTCTTACCGAGCTTTTAGCTAAATGAAAAATCTGCCATAGCCTAGGGAGAAGGCATCGAGCAGATAAGAAAGAACAGTGTTTACTAAGAAGCTGTGCTGGTGCAAATAGAACAGGTTTTTCTGTGATGTAAAAATCATAAGGAAACCATTAGGTTTTAAAAAAAAGATCAATGTATTTACACGTTTCATTTGCAGCAGTTTTATGGGCTCATTAATTTAACATTTCTCTTCTACCTTCCTTCCTAAGGGTGTCTTGTGATTTGTTATTCCAGTACAGCAGCAACACTCGGTTACATACTGTAAATTGCCATTTTGGAAAATCACCCCAAGTTTTTAAAATATAAGGTTGTTAGTTTTTTTTGAGGGGGGGGTGTATCTTTGTCTGTTTGATCTAATGCCCGAAAGACACCAAATTAAATTGATTTCTGAAGAACATTTAGCTGTCTCTGCTGAATAAAGTAACACAGTCAGGTGTATTTTAGCCATTTTAAAATCTGGGTTGCTTCAAGGCCAATCTGGCACATCAGGGAGCCACACCAAAAAATGCAAGAGGCATTCCTATAAGTTTTGAGGACACACTCCCTTATTCATTTGCACACTAAATATTTTAATGGGACTTCTTTCTCTATGTATCAGGATTATTATATTACAGTCAATCTCACTGGGTTGTTTGTATCCTTACTGTAATTTCAAGCTGTAAAAAACATGTTAGTTTGATCTATTGATTAAGCAAAGTACCTGGCCCCATCACTTACTCCTTGCTTTCTGATTAATTATTTTATAGATTTAATTTCATGATGATTTTTTGGATTAAAATTAATGATCAGGTGTTGCCAGGAGATAAGTAGAGCACAATAGCAGAAGGGTCAAAGCTGGCTTTTAGCTTAATATTTTGCTCATGAAGCTACTTAATGCACTATTTTGGTGATACTCTTGTTTCTTTAATAATGCTAATCTAATTACTCAGTATGTAAAAACAGACAAAGGAGGTGTACAGTTATGATTTATGAAGAAGCACATTGACCTTTTCCAGCTTTAATACCTTTGTTGGTGTCACTGGTGCAATCAAATTCTATTGGACTTGATGACAAGTACTGGTGGCATTCATATTTTCAATAAATAATGGAATGGATCAAACCATTGCTTCAGAAATTATGTCTAATAATGTTCTCAACCTTAGAGTGCTAATAATGCTCTCAACCTCAGGGGTGTGGGAATGAGAAGAGTAGCCTTCTGTTGTTCACAGGAAAATAGACTCCACCTAAACATTAGGGTAAGAGAGCTGTTTGACAGTGTTATCTGCTGTCTTGGGGCATCTCATTTCTCAATACTTTTGAACAGAGGTTAGATAGCAATCGGTCAGGGGTGCTCTGATTGTATATTTCTGCATGGATAGAATGGCTCTCATAATCTCTCCCAGCTCTATGGTTCAATGATTGTTGGACCATTGTTTTTGCAAAAAGCTCACAAATTTGATTAGGATGGCCTTCTACTGAAACATGCAGGGGAGAGAGATTGTGTTCTTGTAGTCAGGAGTTCATTAACTTCCAGAAATAATAGCCCAATTATTACAAGAAAACTGGGTAATTGGTATAAAAAAAAAACCCAACAGCAGGAGAGAAAAAACCTTTAATAAGCACAGAGGGAATGGCTCATAGTCTAAGATATCTCTACAATAATTCAGAGGACATGGAAAATAAACAAGATGAACTTGAACTCTTCACACAACAAACTGAATATGATATAATATAATAGGCATTTCTGAAACTTGGTGGGTTGAGTCTCATGTTTTGAATGTAGTAACAGAGGTGCATAGAAAAATTGAAGGTTTCTAAAGAAACCAGTATTGAGGTCAAAACTACTTTCAGTTGAGCTACGGGTCACATATGACTTTTTTTTAAAAAAAGAGAGAGAGAGAAGGAATCACCAAATAGCCAGCACACATACAGCAACACCTTGAGTTAAGAATGTAACTTATTCCATGACAAAGCTCTTAAATAAATTGCTCTTATCTCAAAGTGGATTTTTCCCTTGATATGTTATCAATCATTTCTGGCCGCGTGGAACCCTCCCCCCTTGCCCACACGTCCGAATCCCTCATTTTTTTGTTACATGTTTATAAATAAAAATGTACTTTATAAATAACAAATAATGTGTAAATGCACATTTTCATGGAGCAATAAAAAGAAATATTAAGTTTAAAAGGATAGAAGCAGAAAGTTTTAGTACAATGGTAGAAGCACAAAGTTGTGATAAGGAAGCACAAACTGATGACACAAAAACATCATTTTCTTCATACTGTACTCATTCGAGCTTACTTCCCTCTCTTGCTTCCTCTCCCTCTCTCTCTTCATGAAGATGAACATACCAGAAATAAAAACTACACAAAATTGCCTAACACAAAGTTCCTAAAGCAGACGAGAGCTGCTTTGGGCCACAGTTAGCACAGTGGGTTAAACCGCCAGCTATAGAAAATATTGCTGACCAGATCAAGCTGTGGGTGGGGTGAACTTCTGCCATCGGCCCTAGCTGTTTTGCTTACTTAGTAGTTTGAAAACAGGAATGTGAATTGATAAATAGGTACTGCTTTTACGGGGAGATAAAAGGCGCCTCTGAAAACATGCCAGAAAGGCATCCAAGGACAACAGGTTCCTTGGCATGGAAAAATGAAACAACAGCACCTCCCCATAACTAAATTGAGCACAGTCTCCAGATGCCAGAAATGAAAAAAGAGGGAAGCCTTGGCTCTATGTACTATCTTTGCTAATTTGTATAACAGCATTGAATGTTTGCCATAAATGTATTATGTAATCTGCTCTGAGTCCCCTCAGAGAGACAGAGCAAAATATAAAGTTTGTTGTTGTTGTTGTTAAGTGTACAGCAATCTCCCAAAGCTGACGAGTAAAGCAGACAGCAATTTCCCAAAATAGACACGAGCATGAGGCACAGAGGCAGAAGGCACAGAGGCTGCTCCCTTGAAGTCCTAAATTCCTGTTTTCTCATGCCAGCGCTCCCTCTGGCGCTAGCTCTTAACTCAAAATGCTTCTTGTATGTCAAAGTGAAACCAGGGCCGAGTGACGGTTCTTAACTCAAAATGCCCTTAAGTTGAGATGCTCTTCAGTCCAGGTTCCACTGCATAGGATGGCTTGACAGGAATATGTATTTTATCAGTGGTAGCATACATAACATTGATTCTGTGATTCAATGATTCATGATGCCCACTAGCACACTTCCTATAGTGTGGTGGAATATGAGACAGAAAAGCCTTTTATTGGAAATGTGGGTCGAAGTAGATAGCATGTTTAGCACACAGTTAGAATATAGTAGCAAAATACATCTTGTTTGTCTTAACATATTATCTTCATCCTCTGTTTTATGATGTGTCATTGGATGACAAACTTGAGTTTATTTGGTAAGTCTGCTTTTTTGCTAAACAACATATTCTTGAGAAATCCTTATTGTGAGAGGCATAAAATGTGTATTCCCTGATAATGTGTATTCTCAGAAAATACACATTCCCATTAATATCTATATATTTTTTTTCTTCTTGGGGGCGGTTTTGCCAATTCCTTCATCTAAAATAAAATCACACAGTCCCTGGTGTACATTGACTGTCTCCCATCCATTGACACTTTCCCATGGGATGACTCTACATAGCTTCCAAGATAAATGGGATCTGGTGTCTCAGCATATTGGCTTACTGTTAACGATAACATAACCTTATTTATGCAGTTGTTCAAGATCATGACTTGCATTCTATTAACTCATTTTCTTTTGCTGGATCTCTTAAATATTGCTTTTGTCAATACCCTTATCCCACATTTTTTTTTAAAAAAACTATGTTCTTTCTGAAGCACATTTCTCACAGGAGACCATATATCTAAATTAAAATTCTTTATTAATCTAATTGATTGTTTGTTACAAAATGCATATGCAGGGGTTTTCAAAACCTCTTAGACCCCTGTGGTTCAATATCAATTTCAAAATATTAAAAGCTTCTCATGGAAAATTGGAAAGCAGATGAGAGACACTTTAGGAATGGAAGCCTTTGAGATCTCTGAAGGTTTTAAAATAAGGCTAAAACAATTATTAGTGTTTGCACTGACTAACCCTCATTTGCACCTCTCATTTTGGAGGGATTCGGGATTAGAATAGAGTTATTGGGGGTAGGATGTAAGAGATCCTGGAACATAGGGTCTTCAAAAATAAAACTTGTTATTAAGAAGATATAACACACAACTTTTATTTCTGATAGCCCACCCGGAAGCTAATGCCCACTTTTAACTATACAAGGGAAACAGAAGATGAATTGTGTAACATTGTATCCTAATATTGTGGAAGAATTGTTCTGCATAGAAAAATACCTGGGATTCCTTTGCATAAACCCTATTTTCTGTGAGGCAGTTTACTATGTAATAAAACATTTTCATCCCACCTCTTTTCCCTAGACTGCATGAAGGATACTGTGGGTGAGGTAAAGATATTAAGTGAGCCATACATATTTAAGCCAGTCATATGCTTCTTTTAGCAATCCTCCCACCCCAAGTGCAGCCCCCCCCCCGAGGTGAACCATGTGCCATGATCCAGGAGGCAGTGGTCTAGGTTAGCTAGTGACACAGCTCTTAGCCTTTGGGGACTGGGTAATCAAGTTTAAACTAAGAAAGTGGTCATAAGTTGACACAACTCTTATGATTCCATAGCATTGGGCCAAGGCAATTGGAAGTCAAAATGGCTGCCAAATATGTAGCCAAGTTTGTTATCGCTGAATCCATTTATCAGGCTGTGGGCCTGTGGCGGCCGCCTAATAGGGCCTCGTGTCCCACCCTCCCAACCCAGGAGGGACAGCCAAAACATGTAGGGTGTGGGGAGCCAATCTCCCCTAGAGAGGAGAGCAGGTTCAAGCAAGCCCTACCTAATAGAAATGGGGGAGAGAACCCCCCCCCCACGTGAACAGCCAGGCTGCCCCCTGGGAGGCAGCAGGAAAGGCCTCTCAACCCCACAAATCAAAGCATAGAGGATTGAGCCAGCCGGTGCTCCAGCCCTGTGTTCCAATTTCAGAGCCAATGGCAGGCCAAGGCCAAAGTGCCTAGGGCAGCCAACTGCGCAGTCTGGCTGCACCCAAGGAAACACTGCCAAGTCGCTGTGCTGGAGCAACAGAGGGCCCGCGCCGATCCTGCATCCATGGAAGCGCAAAAGGTGGGCCAAGGGAAAAGGCCGAAGGGGGGTGGGGTGGAGGAGCCGGGCCCCGCGGCTCCACCAGCACACCCGCAAGGACCTATCGCCACCAGTCGCAGCGTTGGGCTGCAAGTCGGCAGTGGCATGAGCCGCGAGGAGGGGGACGCGACTGGGGAGGGCGGCAAAACTCCACCCCGCAGCGTCCAATGGCGCAGCGCCATGGGCGCATCGCCAGGAAAACAATGGAGGAAAGCAGGAGGGAGAGCCAAGCCACCCTCGGAGGCCTCCCACTCAGATTTGGGGCCAAGGAGGGAAACCAGCCACCAGGGTGCGGTGGTGGGGACCAAGTCCAGAGAGCCGCCACCCCCAGGGCCCAGAGACTGACCTTCCTGCGTCCTTCCTCCTCGACGCTTGGATGCAGACTGAATATGGGGGCGGGCCAGTGCCAAGGGCCTGGTCCTGCCCCCTTTACAATAGTTCTGCTGGAATTCATTTCTGTCTCTTCGGGTGAAGAGGCAAATTGCTCCACCAGCCCAGCTGTGCTGGTCAGGTAAAGCTCCTTGGAATAAGAAAACCAACTACTCCTATTCGTACGACATCAGAGAACACTGGATGAAAATAACCTACCAATGGTATCTTACACCATGCGAATTAGCTAAATTTTCAAAAAATCTATGTAACAAATGTTGGAAATGTCGCACTGAAGAAGGGACTTTCCACCACATGTGGTGGTCTTGTGCAAAAGTGAAATTATTTTGGAAAATAATTCAAGAAGAATACCAGAAGATACTGAAGAGAAAAATACCCCCAAAACCTGAATCCTACTTACTTGGACTAACAGATAATAAGTGGGATAAGGAGACTGATAAACTATTTATTTATCTAATCACAGCAGCCCACATCCTATTGGCCAGAGTATTGGAGACAAGCCATAATCCCTACAAAGGAGGAATGGATGGAGAAAATAATGGACTTCATGAACATGGACCAGCTAACACATATATTAGCATCTCTACGAAATACACCTACAAAAGCAACAGACTGGAACCCTGTTAAAGACTGGTTAAAGGAAAACAAGATAAAGATACTAATTTGAACTTAACTAATAGTAAGAGGAACAGGATTAAGAATATGATAGACAAAACAAGAAAAAGGGGAAGGAAAAAGGAAGAAAAGAGGAATGAAAGAAAGGTGAAAACACTGTTGCCTGCCAATGGGAAAGAAACAACGTCGAAAAGCTATTTTAGAGAAATTTTTGAAAGCCATAATAGAGAATGGTGGAGGTCTCGAGATCGAGACCTCGTTTGTATTTATGCATGTTTAGATAGTATATCTTTCTTTATGTGAGTGAATGTATAGGTGTGCGGGTGTATGTATGTGTATGTTTATGTGTATAAGTGGGTATAGACATATATATATATATATATATATATATATATGCATGTATGTGTGTGTATCTGTATGTAAGTGTGTGTGTGTGTGTGTGTGTGTGTATATATATATATATAAAAGTTTGGTTTTTGTTCTATGTTCTTTTCTTCCTTTTATTGTCTATTTTTTTCTTTCTTTTTCACTTTTTTCTTTTTTTCTTTTCTTTTTCTTTCTTCTCGTTATTCTTTTTCCGATTTATGACTTATAAACTAGACATGTGATTTTATCTTATCTTTGTATATTTGAAAACTTAATAAAATCATTTTAAAAAGAAAAGAAATCGTTTTCTAAGAACTACAGAGACACTCGCTGGAATACCCCAGCAAGCGAGAGTCCAAAAGTGGCAGACTCAAACCCAGAACCTCAATCAATGGCTGATACCAAATGAGAGACTCCCTCCTGGGCACACAGAAAACTGGGCAACTTGGAAGGTGCTGAACAGACTGCGCTCTGGCACCACGAGATGCAGAGCCAACTTTAAGAAATAGGGCTACAAAGTGGAATTCACGACATGCAAGTGTGGAGAAGAGTAAACTACAGACCACCTTCTGCAATGCAACCTGAGACCTACCACATGCACCTTCTTGCAGCAACACCAGAGACACTCCAAGTGGCCAGCTACTGGTTATTTATTTCTCGTGTCAGGGCAGCCAGTCAATTATATTACATTTCTAACAGAACAAAGCAAACAAACAGAGAAAATACAAAATGTGTAAGTTTGGTAGTTGATTAAATGTCCTTTGACCAGTATCTGGCCACTTGGAGTGCTTCTGGTGTTGCTGCAATAAGGTCTTCCATTGGGCATGTGGCTGCTCTCAGGTTGCATTGCAGCAGGTGGTCTGTGGTTTGCTCCTCTCCGCACTCGCATGTCGAGGATTCCACTTTGTAGCCCCATTTCAGAAGGTTGGCTCTGCATCTCGTGGTGCCAGATCACAGTCTGTTCAGCACCTTCCAAGTCGCCCAGTCCTCTGTGTGCCCAGGGGGGAGTCTCTCATTTGGTATCAGCCATTGGTTGAGGTTCTGGGTTTGAGCCTGCCACTTCTGGACTCTCGCTTGCTGAGGCGTTCCAGCGAGTGTCTCTGTAGATCTTAGAAAACTATGTCTGGCTTTAAGTCGTTGACGTGCTGGCTGATACCCAAACAGGGGATGAGCTGGAGATGTCTCTGCCTTGGTCCTTTCACTATTGGCTGCCACTTCCCGGCAGATGTCAGGTGGTGCGATACCGGCTAGACAGTGTAATTTCTCCAGTGGTGTAGGGTGCAGACACCCCGTGATAATGCGGCATGTCTCATGTCCACTGGTCAAAGGACATTTAATCAACTACCAGGCTTGCAAACTTTGTGTTTTGTTTGTTTATTTTTTGTTAAAAAATGCAACACAACTATCTGGTCTGCTCCTGACACAATAAATAAATAAATAAATAAATAAATAAATAAATCAAAATCATTCATGAAGGTCTATGCACCAATCTGCTTTTTGGTCTCTTAATGTGACTGCACTTGTTCTACAGCTTTCATATTGTTTGGAGATATTTTGTCCTGTGGAGGAGGACACAGTTATGTGTATTATAAACAAATTTTTTGACAGCAACCCAGCTTAAAACAAAAGACCTAAGACCAGACAATCCTATGTTGCATTGGACCAAAAGTGTTTAAAGTCTCATCATCAGTTCACTTTAAAGAGGAAAATGTCAATTGTAATTTAAACACACATAATTTTTAAATATGGTATTAACATCTTGGAACATCTTTGATAGTGTGTGTGGGAAGGGGGGAGATGATTTAAAAAAAAAAGACATGTAATTTCCCAACATGTAATTAACATCTGGTCCACTTAAAAGTGACCAGAAGTTATTAGCATAATCAGAGATCATTTTCAATGATGAAGAGGCAGCATTAGTCTATTACCATCCCTTGTGAAGACTCCATTGAAATCTTGGGTTGTAATCTACAACTACAGAATAATGTACCTACAGAGCAATATGCAAGCCTAAACACTTTTTGGAAGAATGATGATTTTGCAAAACCTTTTTGCTCATTCCCTGTTTTTAAATGGAATCAGTTGTTTTTAACTCATGAGTTGAAAAATGACTCCAACAGCATCCAGTTTAGATGTTCACTGCGTTAGTCCTGGTTCTTTGCCACTACTGAATGCTCACTGGCATTCTGACAAACTATTTTCAGTAAGTTATACTTCATGAGATGCTAATGTGGGTCTGTTTATTCATATTTATAGAGGAGATTACCATTTATTCAAACAATTGGTTCCAGGAATAAGCTTTTGTGTGCTCTCCTTGGAAGAACATGTAGGCCAATTCATCCCATTTTTAAAGGCTTTAGAAAAAGAAAGAAAGAATGTCCACATAATAATGTCAAAGTTTTATCAATTCTCTTCTTAGTACAGAACATAGATGGAATGACATTCATAAATATTCCTTTGCAGGTCAGAAAACTGGTTTCCCAGTAATTAGGAAATCTTGTCAGGAATAATGATACATTGCACAGTTTTATCAAAGTATTGAAATATCCCAAAGCCTTTTGCAATAATTATTCTGTAGAGATAATATCTGAGAGGTGAGACATATACAAAAAATATCTTGTTCAGAAGATGCTTATTTCTTGTGCAAGAAAGCTCTTTTCCACATAGAAAGTGAGGTTGTTCTAATTCAAGTTTTATTCTCTACAGAATAAATCCTCTGCTACACATTGGGACAGTTAAATGTGGGAAGAATACAATGGACTATACAATATTCACATCAGGGAGATGCTGACCATAATTATTCATTCCCACATGAAAGATGAAAATAGTCAAGGATTTACATCCCTAGTAAAGAGACCAATTTCATGCACGTGAAAGGTTCGCACTGCACTCACCAACTCACTTTCTACAGCTGCATCATTGAATTTTCCCCTGGAAATCAATGTCTTTGCTTTGAGAATTGTTGTCACACTATTGACATTCGGTTGTGATCCGCAGGGATGTTTGGTGGATCCATTACTGCAGGAATAGTTACTTTACCTCCCCCCCCAACTTCTCCTGAAGTACATCTGGATTATCTTCCAACATATCTCCACATAACCTGGAGTAGCTATGGAAAGAGTGGCCACAAAGTAAAAGTGAGGTCAATGTCTATACAATAAGAAATTCACCGGTGTCCTAGTGGTAATGGCTGAAAAGGCCATGTTTTTCAATGCTTCTATAGGGTATGCAGCTTCTTTTAGAACAGCTTGCCCTCTATGAATATGAATTCTTACTAATGTAAAATTAAAACAACGCTCTCTAACAAAAGACATATGCCTCAGCATATGTCTTTAAAATATTACTTCTCCAGCTGTCACTACTGCAACAAACTGTGGTAGCATAGGACCAGTTGCAGCAATAGTTAGGACTGGAATGACTAAATAGCAAATGAGGGTGCATAAAAGTCCACCCACATATTGACCATCCCACACTGGATTCAGATTTCTTTCCCCTGCAATACTATAGAACAGCGATGGTTGAAAGGTGTAAGCATGCAATTAAATTCAACTGGTTTTTTATTGGACACCTCAAATACACAAACAAAAAATGAACTTCATATGATTCTAGCAGCATGGATGTTTTACACTCAAGAGTGGAAGAACAATTATTTCTCTTCAAGAGAAAAGTAAATTATAAATCTGTTAGAAATTGGTAAGTCAATGTTTAGGAGACGGCATGTATAATGAGAAATGAGAAAGGTAGACATTCTGCTGTCATTTCAATCTGGTCTCATTTTTCTCTTATATTCCAGACACAATTTAATTGAATTGAACAAATTAACTGTGTAAAATAGCTGTGGGTCCAGCATATATTCTGCCATATCTGCCCTTCCGCCCATTAATGGCTTTCCTCGTCAAGTATCATTCTAGATGTTAACTACTGAAATGGCACAAAGAGGATGAAAGAAGCTGGACCATGGCTCTGTTTTAACAGATGTCTCTAGCCAATGTTGATTAGTTCATTCTGGAATAGCAAATAACATTGTGCATTCTCTTCTTTCTAATTGCAAAAAGGCAGTGACAACAATATGGCAATTTATTAGATAAATATATTTACTTAACTTACTTTCCATGGTTTCTTCTAGAATTCCCCCACCTAGTTGTTTTTATGACCTTTCTGGTCCTGTCCAACTCTGATTATATCTAAAGCTGTCTTCAAGTGTACAACCCAGATCTATTCTATGACTTCCTGTAGAGGCCTCTAACCATTTGATAATGATCTTAGCCATCAAAAAATTTAAAGTTTCATTTAAAGATTCTCTGTTATGTCTTCCCATTTCCTGTATCCTCCTTAGATATATATTTCAATGACCTATCCATTTTTAAAAATTTCTTATGTTTAAAATATGCCAATTTGACATGCTATCTTTCTTTGTTTTCACATCCACTTTTATTCAAGTGATCAGAACAGGTAGACACAAGTTTCCTAATTCCACTTCACTTCTCTGATATTTTTCCTTCATATCTGAGATATGCTCTTTATTGCATAGTAATGATAGATCATTATGAGAAATGAAGCTAAATATGCTGCTCCATATTCTTGAATTGAACTACATTTACAGGCTATTCCATATATGCATAATGATAAGAGTATTCACCAATTTGTCTATGTTTCCATTTTTACTGTATTTCCATTGAAAGAAGATGAGAGCTTGAACTGGTTTTAACCATTCCAGATCCCATGAATAATATTTTGGCAACCACCAACTGCTAGAACAGCATCTTCACTCTGGTGGTAAATTCCTTTCATCCCTAAACTTTGCCTCTGAGTGGAGGACACAGATTAGCCGGGTTAGTGGGAAATGTTTTTATTTTGTTTTTGGTTTTTTTTGTTTAGTTTTGAAGTTTGGTATTTTGGTTTAGTTTTGAAGATGTTTAGGTATGATTCAAAATACACAGATATATGTATAATGTAACATACCCAAGGTACACACAAGGCAAGTTCATACTTGAACTGGTTCAGAGCACATCTAATTCATTTTTATTCCAATTTCAAGAGTTTGAAATCTAAAGGTGCATTAATTCCCACTGATTATCATGGGAAATCCAAAAGCATGTTGTCTTTGTGAAACGTGACATTGCAAAGAAGAAGGGTCCACTGGGATAGCAACACTTTTGATTTTTAGATTTCGGCAGAAGATCAATTCGAATCTTTCCTGAGGTATAACCTCATCTCACATATATTGATTTATTGATTATATTACAACTTTCTATTAGCGTGCTACTTGTATTTTATACCATTGTAGTATTTCTATGTTCATGGAATTTGAAGGAAAATAAATAAAAAAATAGACTACCTTAAAGTACCAAATTATGTATGATCTCTGAAGTTAAGCAGGGTCACCTCTTAGTGCTTTAATGGAACACTGCCAAGGAATAGCTGATGCTGTACTGGCATAAACACCAGTGAGGGCACTTCCAGATAGCGCCAAAATCCATGCCAAAGTGGGTTTTAAAAAACTTTGGTGTGGATTCCCCCCCGCAACAAAACCCCCATACTTTCTGGGGGGGGGGGGTAGATGCCAGCATCAAGCCACCCCAAAGCCCACCAAAACAAGCCTTAATATTTTTTTAAAAAAACTTACCAGGCTGCCATTAAGGTGGTCCTTCTGTCCTCCTGGAATGTCAAAACGACGTGCCAGAAGACCGGGGGGAGGGGGAAATTGCTGCTCTCCACCCCAATCCTTCGTCTCCTGGCACATAATTTCTAATTGTCAGAAAGATTGGAGGGCCACCTTAATGGTGGCTGGATTATTCTTTTAAATTTAAAGGCTTGTTTTGGGAGACTTGATTGAAGGGGTGGGTACCATCCTGTATCTTTGGGCTCCAGGAGCCCTAAAGGTGCAAAGTGGCAAATTGGGACTCACCCCCGGATAGTTCCAGTTGATCCTGAAACTTCCCAGGGGTGAATCCCCACAGGCCCAATACCCAATTAAATCTAGGCCTTTCAGTAAGGGCCAGATCTAATGGGGTATCTAATTAATACAGTTTTACCAGATTCATCATTTGGACACTTTTGGTAAATCTGAGACAGGTCTCAGTTTAAAGACCTGTCTGGATGGGCCCTGCGTATTCCTTGCCTAACAAAATCCTATGGAATTCATCAAGTTGCCATATCTCAACAGATGGCTTGAAGGCAAATTCACACATACTTGTTAATACCTGAAGCAGTCTGTATTGAGATACTAACTGTTCAACACTATGAAAACATTGTATCTTAACCAATAATGTATCAGATCGGATCTTGTAAGACTGGTTGCCAAGTACCAGGCTCAAACCCAATGAAAGATAATATCTTAGCCCATCTAGACAAGGAAAAAATGAAACAAAATATTCATTTCATGTGAGAATGTGATATGATAGTAATAAAAGTAATAATGCCTCCAAGATGTATTCTTATAACTTAGCTAAATAGCACTTCTTTAAGAAAACATTTTAATAAAATTTATTTCCAAACTACTAATCTAGCATACTTTGATATAAGATAGAAGAACATTTGTAGAATATGTAATTCACTATTTGGAGCAAAATATAGTGCAGGATGCACTGCAATGCCTGTTTCACTGCTCTTTTTATCTAGAGCTCAGAGATTTATCCAGGATTTTATAATGAAATTATCATTCAGAAAATGTTACCTTTTCACAGACATAGATGTGAATGTTACACATTAAACAATTTTATGTCTCAAAAGTTAAACATATCTTAGATCAAAGGAGTTCAGAGAGATTGTTGTTTCTTATTTTGGAGAGTTAAAACATATAATCATTTCTCTGTGTAAATCTGTGCCCCTACAGAGAGCTAGATGGCTTCTGCTAGATATAATAAAAGGTTCTTGATCATGAAAACTGCCTCTTTATTGGCACTGATATATCTACCTTCATGTGTATGCCAGCATTCAGTTTTAAACATTTAGTCACAAAAGCAGCTATGTAAAAAGGCAGCAAAGCAAGTAAAAATATTCTGGCATCATAAGATTACTGCGATTTTATTGACTACTGACTAGTTTCCCATCAAAAGAACACTGATAGTAGTGCAAATAATGCAAATATTAATTACTGGTTTTCACAAAGTTAACTTAGTTTCAAAATACTTTATGTAATAAATCATCTCATTTTGCTTTTCTTCCAGCCACAAATCAAACAGCAACATTTATGAACATGTTGCCTAGTTAAGACTGCTGTCTGTAATACCAAATGTATGGTTTTCAGATTGGGATTGAAAAATCCAAGATATCTGTGGTGTTCCTAATTACAGTTTTCAGGAAATAACCAATTGCTTCAGCTGGAATCTCATATGCAAACAGCTTAATAAAGCCAGACCTCTACTATCATGCTATTCAATTCTAATGGCATACTACAATAAGTATTGAATATTGTGCTATGTTTAATCAAAACCTTAAGAATCTTAATGTGTTTAAAAACCCAATAATGGCTATTACAGCTCAATGGTAGCTAATAAAATTAGCTAAAATAGTGACAACAAAAGTAATTAGTGGAGTGAATAAAAATACCATAAGGGTTTAAAGCTGCAACACATTTTATTAATTCTCTCAGGTCAGATTGAAGGTCCAATCATTTTATTTCATTTTTTTTAAAAAGCAATTCAGAATATTGCACATATTTCTTTTATACAATAGATTCCCTTATATATTGAGGTCTTTGTGTCTGAGGAATTATTATAACTAGATAATTAAATTTGCATACCAAAAAAGACTTGACTAGCTCTCTTGTGTGAACACAACTCTGAGTCAACCTGTAAGGATAAAGATGGTGGTTATTGTGGTGATTATGATTTTGTTTTATTTCATGGTAGAAGGGATTTCTGTAGGTTGGAAGTAGCCGTTTACACAACTCACTCCTCCACCAAACTGGTGTAATATTTGCGGGACCAAGAAAAAGCCTCCTCTGGTGATCTTAAGATGAACTTAAGTAGACATAGGCAGATATGATTTTTCAGATTTCAGATAGTCTAAATTAATAAGCAGTTCAAAGTTTGTAGGTCACAATTAGCATGTTGAATTTTGTCTGAAAATGAACTACAGTATATTCTGGCGTATAAGACTACTTTTTAACCCAAGAAAATCTTCTCAAAAGTCAGGGGTCGTCTTATACGCAGGTGCAGTCTTATGCATGGGAGTCGTCTTAACTCTATATTTTAACTGGAAAAGTTGGGGGTCGTCTTATACGCCCAGTCGTCTAATATGCCGGAATATACGGTAGGAGTCAGTGCACCTTTTTAAACAAAAATAGTTATATGCCATTTGTAACTAGTCCCAGTCAGTACTCTGGATGCAGCAGTTTTTAAACAGCTTCTAAAGTCATCCTCGTGTAGCTCATTTTACAGAAATCCAACTGGGATGTAATCAAAGCATAAATCACTATGGCCAGATCCAACATCTCAAGGAATGGGAACAGTTATTGCTGTGTAATTTCACTCCTTGCTATCCCTAAAACACAGACATCCAGGTTTATGGTGGAGTTCAGAAATCTGTTTAAGGTATTTCAGGGTGAATGTGACCTGATTAATCACAGGTTGAATCCTTATTCCACAATTTCACCTGAACAGAAACACCTCTATTCCATCTGGATTAAGCTTTATCCTCATTCAATTTATTACTGATTGTGGACACTGAAATTGGATTGAAAGGAAAGAAAGAGATAGGTGTCATTGCTGTAACAGTGTGGGAGGAGACTCACCAACTTCTACTGAATTGCAGCTTCAGATAAGGGCATACTTACAAGGAGGAATGCCTGTATATTTGGACACACTGATCAGTTGTTGCTGGAGTACAGAAATATTCTCCTAATAGGTATGACAAAGCACCAGAATCATGCTAGCATTTTTTTTGTCATAGCCAGCAGCTTCCAGCATTCTATCTGACTTTGCTCAACTATTGCTGGAAGCAAATCTACAGCAGAAGTAGATACTCCTTAGTATTTGGAGCAATCTAGTAAAGGGTTAACCATACCTCCCACTCTGGAACAGTGATGGTGTCATATGTCTGAGAGATTAGCTGTGAATGGGTGATGAGACAAGCTCCAGCTGAGACCTCAAGATAAGGAGCCTTCCCAGGAGTGGCTCTGGGTAGCAGACAACATAGTACTTTTGACGTGGACCCTGTCTTTGTTGATCTTGGTTTGTTTTCAGGAACTCCTGCCATGTGTTTTCTTGGCTCTGAAAAATGGTATTTCTGACTTCTGGACTCAGACCTTGCCTGACCCCGTTGTTACTCTTGTTTTGAATTCTTTACTTTGCTACTCTTCTGACTTCCAGCATTTCTGACTGGACTGCGATCTTGGCTAATGCTTCTTGGCTTGGATCTGACTGTGTTGCTTTTCAGGCTACTGGTACTCCTGACCCTAGATTGTGACCTTGACTTTTGTTTGTTCTGCATTTGACTCTGTTGTTTCTTTTCTTGACTTTGTCTAATTAGACTTTGAATCTTGGCATTGGCTCACACTTCCCTGTTTGTTGTTTTGATTTTGTGCTTCTGGTTTTGGGCCTGATTTGTGGACATCCCAGCCTGACCTCCAAGGACTCCTGTATCGGGCTTCTTGGCTTTGGATTGTTGACTTTGGCTGACTTACTTCTTTCTCCTGTTTGTTTTGGACTGAGAGTTAGATAAAGTTCATGGCACAAGTGATGAGTCCAACACCATTTTATTTGCATACTTTTCTGCATTTTGTATTGTTTTGTTTTATTATCTGCCCTGGAAATTGTTTTAATCAATATGAAAGAAACAATTTTTGAATAAATAAATATGTGATTAATTCATGCATTCATTCTAACCTTTTCCAAGGATTCCACTAACCATGTATCCAAACATGAACGGAAAGCTGGATATGATGCAGAGCTCCACTCATACATGTAACCATACATCTCTAAGCGCTTACACAAACAGTTGTAGAGTCTGTATGAAATGAGAAAACCTTGATAATGATCACTTCTAGATTGCATGTATGTACACAGTTAGTGGAGTGACTGAATAGGGCTGCAAAATTGCTGGGATAAGTCAGAGCCCCATTCTCCTCATCATCCTATCCTGTTTCTGTTTCATTACAATAATGTCTTCAAGGTAGCCAGCCACAATGAAAGTGAATGAGCATTGTATCATTTTTGTAATTACTGGTGTGATCACATTGTCAAATACCAGCAGAAGGGTATTAGTGTGGGAGGAGACTCACCAACTTCTACTGAATTGCAGCTTCAGATAAGGACATACTTACAAGGAGGAAAGCCTGCATATTTGGACACACCGATCAGTTGTTGCCGGAGAACAGAAATATTCTCCTAATAGGTATGACAAAGCACCAGAATCATGCTAGCATTTTTTTTGTATTTCCACTTCAAACAGTAAATCCGACTGAATTTACCTAATACTTCAATAATCCAATTATAACACTTTGCTAGCACAAATCATCAGCACATAAGCTTCAAGTCTTTTAAATTAGGACTGTGTCAAGCTGCTCACCAAAGATTCACTTCAAACTCTGGCAGGGGACATGCTCCCTAAAGTTCAGGAGGTTTTGTTTTTGGATTCATTGTCATTAATCTAACTGGTGAGCAAGAATTAGTATCTAAAGATCAAGCCACTCCATATTTATGAAATCTGCCTAGGGTCAGCAGAATGGCTTTACAACAGATTTGGTAAAACCTTACAAGTAGCACATTTCACTGTAGGTTTTAGTGGAAATCAAATTGTTTCAACAGATGATCATAGCAAAAAAGGTAAATGTGGAAATCATTGTCCAAAATGTAGTAATAACAGCCCATTCGGTACTACACACGGTATAATCTAAAACACAAATAGCTAACATTATTCAATATTGCATGATTTAATGTTTATAAGGAGAGATTCATTTCTCTTTACAGTCACATGACTGCCTTTTACTCCCTTTAGCCATAAATCTACATTTGAAAATGGCATTTCGTGCATATCAACCCACCTCCATTTTTTTCCAGTGTGTAGTATTTATTTAATGGATCAAGGGGACTATCCTTCAAAGAAAATGGGCTGTTTTATTCACAATTAGGTCATTAATGTGTCAGTCAAGTTACAATCCTTCAAAGAATGAAAAAATAAATCTTAAATGAGTTTTACATTTATCCAAGCCTGTTAGTAAAGTATAGCTTTTTACTTTGGAAAAGCACACAAACTAATTCACAGCAAAGTTGTACACTGGAATATATTGGGGTGTGAATTTTCAATTCAAGTGTTGTCTAGTCTCTCATAGAATTTTTCTGCATTTTATTTATTTATTTTGCAAATCTTTGAACATCTTGCTAAACAAAAATGTGTTAAAATCACCATTGCTTTCGTATAGAAAAGTCCTTTGTGGAGAAGAAATGGTGCAAGAACCTTTTTTCCAAAAAACTCCATTAATACAAACTATATTGTTTTTGGGAAAAACCCTGAAATAAAACCATCTAATTGTGGTTGATATTATCTTTTTTAAAATAAGAAAGGTTTACATGTTTCCTTTTCATCCCTATAGTAGAGGTAGTTGCAACTCTTTGTTAAATTATGTTTAATTGGGGTTCAGAGAATTTTGAATGGAATACAAGAGAAACTATGCTCATGGAAAACAAAAGAAACATAGGCCACACACTGTAAGGCAGGGGTCCTCAAACGTTTTAAACAGAAGGCCAGGTGACAGTCCCCCAAACTGTTGGAGGGCCGGATTAAAATTATATATAGCAAGAATTAAATTAGCGCAATTCTGGAAGGACAAAGAAACACCCACGATAGAGCAATGGACAGTCAAAATCTTAGAGATTATGAATATGGATTTACTAACTCAAAGGCTATCACAAAATAGGACCAAAACAAAAGATACGAATTGGGACAAATTCTTAAACTTCCTTGAACAGGAGAATAAGGAGATAAATATCTTAAGAGTGCAATAGAACGAACAAGGACCAAGCAATAACAATTATAGAAAAACAATAACAATAATAAATACAGAAATAACCAGATGTATGCACAAACACATATATAAAACATAACAAGAACATAAAAAGAGGCAAGAGAAGGAAAAGAATAATAACAAGAACAATAATAATAACGAAAAAAATAAAAATAAAAATAAAAGTTAAAATAAAATAAAATAAAATAAAAAAGAAGAAAGAGGAAGACCGTCATCCCCATAATGGAGAAGACAGAGACATCGAGTCTTGGGCAAAAAGAGAAAGCTTGGATCTGGAGATCCTGGAAGCAGACATTTCTAGTAGTGACCAGCCCTCGGGTCATCTACGTGTTCTTTCTATTCCCCATCCTTCTCCCCCTTTCCCATTTTTCTTTTCTTTTTCTTTTTCTTTTCTTTCGTCTCTTTCTTTCTTGATTCTGTCTCTTCGCCTTCTTCTTTTCTCCCCCCTTTCTCACCCCCCCACCTGTCTTTCAACACTTTACCTATTGCCACATTGTTCCCTCACTTTTGATGTATACTGATAATTTTATCATAAATTATAATCTTAATCTTTTGCACTTCTTTCCTATCTAGCTCCGCTCTCGGGAGCACATTATTCTAAATAAAAACAATTTAAAAATTATATATAAAAATGAATGAATTCTTATGCACACTGCACATATCTTATTTGTAGTGCAAAAAAACCTTAAAAACAAAACAATAATTAAAATGAAGAACAATTTTAACAAATATAAACTTATTAGTATTTCAATGGGAAGTGCGGGCCTGTTTTTGGCAGATGAGATAGGATTGTTGTTGTTGCAATTTCAGACTTAGGTTGACCCTGAGCGAGGACCAGGTAAATGACCTTGGAGGGCTGTATCCGGGCCTTGGGCCTTAGTTTGAGGACCCCTGCTGTAAGGCATGGAAATTATAGTGAATTTAGGATCAGATAAGCAACCCTGGTCATAACCAATGAATGAATGTTCAAGAAATACAATGTTGTGTGATGTGTTCATCAGTTGCACCTGCAGTAAATCTACTTTTGAAAAAGGAGCATTCAAAGAATAACAGGAGATATAACTCTAAACCACATAGGCTCCATGAAGTCATAATGTTTTTATAGCTATGGTAATGGATCCTCAAGATTCTGTCTTGTGGTATCAAGCTGCACGAATTCTATGGTATAAGTACACTGTTGGTTAAAAATTTTAAAATAATAAGCTTCCTTTCTCTTTGTTTAGAAATCCTAATTGCTATCATTCTGCTCAATGAGTCAGTCATATATGAAGGTTAAAAACTAGGCAATTCAGGTAAGGTTCTATTGGTTCATCTTACCCTAGTACAGGTGTATATGCTTTTAAGAAGATTCTTGAACTGAAATATAAATGAGGAATAGATGAAAGTAGCAAGATTGTCTCAGACATGAGAACATGAGTCATATAGTGTGAATTCGCCTGAAATGTTTTCCTTCAATAAACTCTATGGACAGTTGATGGCACATTATTTAATTTGCATTGCCACAGTGTGTACAACTCAATTGGGGAAGGGTGTAAGGAATGGAGCAGAAGATATTTTTCATTGTCACACCTTAATTGCATTACCAGTTGTTAAATGAAAATCATGTTCAAAGTTTTATTTGCACTGATGTAGATTATAAATAGTGAAAACAATATCAAGGAAACATCCAGTTGTGATGATTACCTTCAGCAATAAATTCAACAAGCAAAATCTTAGTTGATACACAGATTTCCTGCCTTCAAAGCCACTAACCCTGCCATGTCACTTAAACAGAGGTAGAGTCCACAAAAAGTGTTTTGCATGTGTGAAGTGTTGTAGATATTTAATACCTCTTATCACCAAGCATTACTCCAAATAGATATCTCATCCAGATAAAGTATGTCTCAATGGGAGGTCAGACCAAAACTATGCGACAGAGCAGAAAAAACAACAATCTGTATGAAATACAAAATTGAGCCAAGTATCTGCCTTCTGCCTAAACCACCAGTGATATTAACTTGTTCAAAGAATTAAGTAGGGAAGTATTGTATGGCAGTGTAGATTAGGCCAAGGCATAGCTAGAAGACTATTTTACACAAGACAGCCAAGGTCTCAGTGGGATGGGAGGAGATTTTCTACACCTGGGACAGTTCATTTGTTCCCACCCATGCCCCCCCCAAAAAAACCATTAAAAACTCTTTATTTGATAAGCATGTGCCATATTATTTCAAAAAATAAAATAAAATGATATTGTATAAGTACAATGCAATATAGTACAACAATTTTATTATATCACCCTGACAATTACTTTTAAATGAGTTACCACTTCCAAAGCTATTCACCCCCCCCCCCCCCCCCCATTCTGGCATTCTGAAACAGGGGTTGGGCTACAAATATAGCCTTAGGATCATAATGTAGTTCTATGGATGTGCTTTGTTCACCCCTGTGTCACTTTTAGGACCTAATTAAAATAACAATCTAAAAGGAGATCTTACTGAATGCAAATGGGACCCTTATCTGTTTTTCTAAGGTGCATTGTTTTATTCCCAAACCCAGCAAACTACAGCCTTCCCTTCGCCACCTCTTTAGATTTATAAATGGCATTTATAGCAAGCAATGTCCTCTTATAGATTAAATTAATGTTATTGTAAAGAGGTTTAATACTCAAGGATATTTATGACTCGTGTTGAGAAAGAAGCTGTACTCAGTTATCATGATTAATATAATTTCCCCAAGTTCTCATGGATGAAATTGCCACTATGTGCATATTTTCAGCACAAAACAGATAACCATAATTCTCAAAAACGGCAGCCATGATTGTGTTACTGATGCCCCATTTGGAATTAGCAAATTACCTTCTGGAATGGATAAAATATTTTGCTAGATATCATTTTCGGCTCTCTGTGCAGTTGAACCATTCTCATGCAGGCAATTTGTACTGCTCTTTTCCACCCTTTGGCATGGAATCATATGTTTATTTCTTTTACTTGTTACAATTAGCCATCAGTAAAATAGCCCCCAATGTCTGGTCGTAGTGGAAATGTATATCTGAAATAGATGGTGGAAAAGAAAATATCTGAATAGGGCAGGGCTTTCATAATTTTTGAAGGTCGGGGAAGATTACATTAAATCTCTGACTTTTACCTGTTGAAGTTCAACCATCACTTGGAATAATACACACACGCGTATAGTCTGTCTCTAACCTATTTGAGGCATCGCCATTTATTTAATTAGACTCAAATGATGTGACAATTAGTTCAACAAAAACAGCTCAAAGCTGTAATTTGTCTTTTCAGATTTCAGCTAACCAACTGGTATTGTCAGAGCTTGAATCAGAAGGCCACATAAAAGACGGAGCAAAATAACAGAGATCATGATCCTGAACCCAAGTGAAATCACTGTAAAGGAGGCTATTCAATTAACACTAGCCATCATACATCTTACAGTTCTTTAAACTCCTTTGTAAAGGTGGTAGATTTTTAAAGACCTCTATCTTAAAGGTGTGTGAGACCTTTTTTTTTTTTTGTTCTGGTTTGTTTGTGTTGTAGCTTGGGGAGATCATTTTATAGTGGAATTTTCTTTTTCACTAATGTCTACTTATTTAGAGATGGAAGAAAGCAATAGCCTTCTTCAATATATTCTCTTAATCTCATGTAATTATTCATTAGGATATGACTGTTTTACATAATGTTTAAAAATAACTGGAGACAATGCCACATGCGTAGTTCTGTAGATTGCCCATGAGTTCTGTAGATTGCCCATGAGCGCTGCTACTAGGATCCTCTGTTGTGATTAGAATGGTCAATGTTTCACCAAAGTAGCTCCAAAGTGTTTTTTTTAAAAGAAAATTTGTGTGATCTGTGATCAGAGAGATGGAGCTCTGTGTAGCAACTCACCTTTCCTGGAGAAGTAACAAATAGCATGTTGTTGTTGTTGTTGTTGTTGTTGTTGTTATAAATTTGTATATTTTATATTTGGTTTGTTCAACCTGTAGCTTGCTAATAAAACTGAATTAATGTGTCAAAAAAAGAGCAACAGTTGGATATTCAGAGATGCAGAGCCCATCCAAACAGGCCC
Source organism: Anolis sagrei (assembly GCF_037176765.1). Taxonomy (NCBI): domain Eukaryota; kingdom Metazoa; phylum Chordata; class Lepidosauria; order Squamata; family Anolidae; genus Anolis; species Anolis sagrei. The sequence goes on along the minus strand of NC_090021.1, from coordinate 207,332,631 downwards.
AAAATGTAGGACTGTCTTGGTTTTACTGGAAGCGTCCAAACGACTCATCCAGCAAAAACAAATTAATTTGGAATAATCCAAGGTAACCTTGGTTTATTCTGAATTAATTAATACCTCATTAGATCTGGGCTTTCCAGAGAGGCACTGGTCTAATGAGGTATTGGGCCTGTGGAGACTGACTCCCAGGATTGCTTCTGCAGTGCTCGGGATCAGTTTCCATAGCCATCCTGCTTCTGGAGCCCAAAGATGCAGGCGGGCACCCATCCCTCCCCCAGCCTCTAAGAGAGAGACTTTATGGCACCAAGGGACTTGGTTTTACAGGGAAACGGGGGGGGGGGGGCTTTGGTGTGGCTTCACACCATCCCGACTTCAATCGGAATGGTATAGTCATCCCCATCCCCCAGGAAAACCCAGGATTTGGATGGGTGTAGACTAGAACCTGTGTCAAAGTGGGTTATTTTAACCCACTTTGATGTGGGTTTTAGGGTTGTGTGGAAGAGAGAAAAGGAGAAGACAGTGAGGTTGGTGTATCAGCAAGGACTATAGGGTAGGAAAGGTCATTTTCAAAAATTATTCCAATAGCACACTAAATGGGTGCATAACTGAGTAGGTCACATGACCCCCCTATATCATCCCCATTTACCCAAATGCTAGATGTTAATGTGCCCTCTCATTTATTTCTTCAGTGGTTTAACAGGTGAGAGGCAGGAAGCTAACATGTTCCTGCTGCACTGAGTCCTTTTATGTATCACATGTGCCTCAAAGGCTTCAGTGATGGGCATGGTTATCTTTCAAAGCCTACAAAAGAGAATAGGTTTTTTTTCTAAGAACAAAATGTTTGGTAGTGTTCGGTGTTTGTGCACCCCTCTCTCTTTTCCTTTCTCTCATACACACATCTATATAAATAAAAATACTAATGTCTTAGAGAAGGTTCACACAACCCTCAGAAAATTCTCAAAATATTAAAAGGGGAGAGAGAAATGAAATATCAGCGTTTCTGGTATCCCTGCTCTCATCTCTTCTCACTTTTCTCTAGGTGCCATTATGTAAATGCTCATCATTGCATCTGTGACAAGCTTTAAACCTTAATGGGAAGGCACCGTAGACCTTAACAGACAATTGTCAGGTGATATTGTGGCTGGCTGCTTATGTTGATATCCAATAATTCCACAACTGGAACTGCAAGCTAGCCACAATATATAATGCCTTCTCTTGGGCCTTGTAAAATCATGTTATACCGCATGATGCCCACTGCTGCTACTAGGATCCTCTGTTGTGATTAGAATGGTCAATGTTTCACCAAAGTAGCTCCAAAGTGTTTTTTTAAAGAAAATTTCTTTATAGGTCTATTTACATCAAGCCTTCTTTCAATTTTGCTAGAAATATCATGTGCAAAATTTGGCAGGCATTGATATTAACCTTCCATACAATTAATATGGCAATCCATGCTCATTAATATGGGAAACATTTATTAGAAATCTCTATGAACTATTCATATAAATTAACCTAGCACTTGCCCAAAATGGAACCTTGCCTTTAACATCTATTTGCTGCTACAAACTTCCTTCACTCCAGGTTTTTCAGACTTCCATCTCCTTAATCCTAGTTCTTGTCAACTACCATTACATGTGAGCAACATAAAGACTTAAAGACATACCCTCTGGTTAAAACAACAACTGAAAAAAGAAAGAAAGAAGAAGATGTTCACAGTTTGCCAGTGTGGACAGTCTTAATGGCAGTTAATAATTATGCAAAGTGATCACACTTATTATGAGATCACATAAACACGGTTAAATGAAGAGTGGCAGTAACCTTTAAGAAAAGAAAAACAAACTTACCCACTCCAAATAATGCAGATCTGAATATTTTCACTGACAGGGCATTCTGAATGTGAAGACATTCAAACTCTTGATATAGAAGAAGCTTCTTCAGACTGTGTGTATGGGTTCCTTCAAGTCACCTGCTGATTTTTTAATTACACAGGGTTTTCTTAGGCAAGGATAGACATAAGTGCTTTTACCAGTTTCTTCCTTTAAAATAAAAACTACAATTTCAGTTATTTATCACAATACTCTCATCTGAGAGCACATTCCAGGATCAGATGGAATCTTATGTCTTTAGGGTATTTTTTCAGGCCACCAATATGACATGTGATTTCTGAACTAGTTTGTAGGTTGGAACCTTATTGCACTCTGATTATCGTATTTCTTTCAATTTCTGGGATGCAAAAATTTCAGCTAAAAACATAAAAAGAATCATAGAAAAGTTTATTTTATGTCAAAAAGCATTTAGGAATATATATTTATAAATCTACATTTTGAAAGGATAGGGATTTAAATAAATATTTAAGAACATTTTTGGAAAGTTTTTTTAAATGGAGATTAATGCAGAAACAGGATGGAATTGTCATAGTTGAATGCCATTGTTGCTGATGCTTCATCTGTTTTCCTGGGACTCTACAAAAATTAAAACAAATTGAGATAAAATGCTCATATAAATAGTAATGTGCTACTGTTAGCTAATAATAAAACTATCAACTTGAAAACAATTTAAATTCATTCATTTAAAAGGTAGAAATAATACTGTATTAGAAGTCCTTTTGGTATTATCAATTAGTATTCCAAGTCGTCATCACCATCATCATCAACCAACACCATCATCAACATCAATATATTTCATTTGTGTGAGGATAAGGAAGAGCCAATAATAATCCCCTAGAAAGTAAATTCAGAACTTGGGAGCAGCCACTGAGAAGGCCTTCTCCTGTGTTCCTACCAAACATACCTTGAGATGACAGGAGTGAGAGAACAGCCTCCTTCCAAAGATTTGAATGGCTTCCATGGGAAAAATAGTTCTTCAGATACCATGAACCTAAACATGGTTTGGACTTAGAATGAATTTATGAATGTATGAATTGAAAATAGAGTAATTGGTCTATCTCTTCAATGCAACCTTTCTTCGGCTCTGCAAAGCTTATTCTAAGATTAGTAAGAATGAGATGGAACTTGAAAGATATTTCACCATATTTTCCCAATTAAAGCCCATCCTATAAATGTTCAAATGCTGAGTATAGAGACGTCTAAAGCTGGACCCACACTGCCCTATATCCCAGGATCTGATCCCAGATTATCTTCTTATCACAAATTATCTGGCAGTGTAGACTCATATAATCGAGTTCAAAGCAGATAATCTGGGATCAGATAATGGGATATAGGGCAGTATAGATCAAGCCTAAGACACTAGTTCCTTTATCTATATGTCTCTTCCTTTCCAGAGTTTGAAAAAGTCATTTTGGGCAAGAATCCCAAGAATCTTTCAGCCAGTATAGCCAGTGCCCAATTGACTATTAATTCTGGGAGTTTTACATTGGAAAGGATTTCCCCATCCTGTATGTTTTGTTCATTTCTCTGACATCCTTTTTATTTCAGTATGATCTTGTAAGAATGTATAACAGTGTTATAGAATAGTTGATTTTATTGACTTCCGTAGCAATGAATGAAGTTCAATAAGGATTATTTAAAAATAATGTCACAAAATGATGAAAATTTCTCCATGCTTTCTCATCAGAATTTTGTTGTGGAATCTTTAAGGAGTTACTTCTCAACAAGGGTGTTAGAGCTGAGAAGATTTGGCTCTATCCATAATATGTAGAAGACACATATTAAAGATACATATGGAGTTATAAATGGGAGAAGACAACCTATATTGTGAAAGAAAGCAATCTATATTAAGAATACAGTATTTTGACTGCTGCTACCCCTTTCCCACCGCCAAACCTATACTTTAATAGAAACAGAATATGTTGATAAGCAACCTCAAGAACCCTGCTCTCTTTCTTTAGTTTCCTAATTTTGAAATGGACTTGGGATAGCACTTTAACTAAAAGATGGCTCCAAATGGAGGGTAGCCTTCCACCACCCCTTCAGCAGAAGACTTTATTCAGAAAGACTTTCACGCAGAGATTAATCCTCTGTAAAATCAGAAACACAGCTATTTTGTAATTGAGTAACATTTAGCCATATATTACTGATCATTCCCTTTCACTATCCTATAATGCTCTGAGGATGGAAAGGGGAAAGTTATGGAGGAAGAAGAGAAGGCAATGCCTCCTCACAGAAGGCAGGTGAGATGTAATGGGATTCAGCATATGAACAACAGAAAGTCATAAGCACGGCCTCATCCACCACTTCTCAGTAAGAGATACTTTCTCTGTGTTTGTATTTTCTCCTTTTGTCTAGCTATATTGTTTGGAATCATTAATGTATGAGAGGGTCATATATCTATATTTTACCTTTCTGTCAAATATTTACATGTCATTCTGTGGACCTCACCGTGGAATTGTTGTGATTGCTTGCCAAGAAGTATCAAGGCTCAACATAATTGTTAGTGTTTAAAGGTTTTCCTGTTTATTTCTGCAAATATACGGCATAAACACTGTCAGTTCTGTGTAAACCATGCCGTATGTATTATTTTCAAAGACGATAGTCCAGTAACCCCCCTAGCATTGTTGAAAATGGCATTTTCAGCCAAGTCTTTGTGGTTAGTAATGCCATGTGTGAAAAATCAAGCAACTGCCTTACCACGCAGCAACTTAGCTAACTAATTAGGAACAAACTGTAAAAAGCTCAGGCTAGCAGAGGCCTAGCACAAGGAGAAATTAAACAAACCAAATACTAACCAGAGCAACATTTTTTTTAAAAAAACTTCAGACTAAATTAAGCAACACAGAGATAGAATGAAATATATAGCATATAAATACCAAACATGTACGGTATCATAAAATGTAAGCCACCGTTCAGGGGACAGGATTTTGAGCGATGTTCAAAAAAAATTTCATTAAAGCATCCATTTGTTTTGTCATTTGAGAACTATTTAGTCACATTACTTTCCCTGTGGAATTTTTTTCCAGATGCCAATTGACACAGTCAGAAAATTCATTCCAACTCAAGATAAATCCCTAATTCCTTTGCCAGGAATTTCTCTTGCTAAAGACAATTATTGGTCTAGAGGGGGCCCTTCCTTCCTTCTAGAAATGTAGTTCCTTCTAAGAATCCCATGTAAAATTAAATACTTCATTAAACTGACAATCTGCTGAGGCCTGCTCTAGTGTTTTTGTTGATGTGAAAACCAACCTAACAGCCACTGTAAACTTTTGGGACACAAAGGTGGGTGAATCATTCAGACGGATAATTTAGAGGGTGGGCTACAAGCATTCTCCATTAAAATCAATAGAGATGTTGCAAACTGTATTATCTTAAACCGCCCATTTTATGATCAATAGTAATGCTGCGTTCAGTTCGAAGGACATTATTCAAAGCAAAAGGCAAAATGGTATTGAAGCAGGACTATCACCTTTGATGACAATCCGTGTCACGCAACACCCTGTGCATATTCCCACTAGTTTGCCTCCTCTCTGCAATTAACCTGTCCCTCACTATTGATGGGAAAAACCCATCAATAGTGAGGGCTGCTCCTAATCCAGTGACAGTCCTTCCACCTATCTTGTGCAATGGGGCCATTTTACTTCTGCGGGGTCATGGCAGCACTGAAGTGACACCAGAGTAGGAGGAGTATCCTTCTCTCCCACACTCCCCCCACTCTTCCCCCTTCTCCTTGCTATTCCCAAATTTTACTGTAATAGTTTGCTTTAAAAAAATCATTGATGGAGCTGAAAAATTACTTTAAAATAGTGTAAAAATATCAATGCAGTGGAAGTTCAGGAAGCTAAGGTCATCAGAATATGTGGAGATATGACCTCAGGACCATGGATTGATGAATTATCAGAGAAAAGGCAATAACAAGGACGCTTATGTCAATGTGTAGCCACTATTGGTGATTGTAGGATTGATGTGGAATACCATATTTCACCATGTCATAGTCACTACTGCATAGTAATTGCACCCAGAAATCTGTATTTTTTGCTTTCATCACACATCATAGCCATAGTTCGTTGCCCAAAAGTACCTGCCAGCAGATGACTTGCAACAGTTTAGCTGGAGTGTCACTCTCTTCAACCCAGTGCTTTTGGGCCCAGTGCTTATGAAGTGCCATAGCCAAAAGTGGGCAAGTGGGAGCATGAGCAAGCAAGTGGAGTGAAGGGCCTTAACTGAAAAGGGGAGGGAAAGTTGTTTATATAGTGAAGCAAGACACATGGAGAGGGAAACCCTAGCAGGTCATCTGCTGTCAGTATCATATTGTCCTTCTCCACAAAATTGGTATGTGATCATGAATAAGGTTAAAATAAAAGGTATTCAGCAGACTTCAAGCTGAAAGTGTTTGCTTTTGCACAGGCCCCTAGCCAGGATTTTGATTCCGGGGGGGGGGGGGGGGGGGGGGGGCTGAGTCTGAGTGAAAGAGGGTCTACCCTAGCAAACCTTTTGTATTGTTACCCCAATACCCCCATGCATATGGGATATGTTGAGCATGGTGATCAGATCATGATATGAATAAACATAACAGTTTAAATAATGTACCAGTAAGGCCTACTCACGGACCACCATGAGATTTGGGGGGGGGGGGGGCTGAAGCCCCTCAACCTCCCCCCCCCCCCCCCCCCATCTACATGCCTGCTTTTGCAGAACAGTTTGGAAACAGAGCAGTTTTTTGTGTGTGAAATGTTGATGCATAACTGATGGGAAATAAAAGAGAAGATACAAAACACTAACCTTCCTAGATGTGCATTTAGAGGTTCTAAAGTAGCCAGGTCCCCACAAATTGATGAGGAAGGTTTCTAATGCACTAGATCAGAGTTTCTCAAACTACTCCTCCAGATGTTTTGGACTTCGGTTCCCACAATTCCTAACAGCTGGTAAACTTGCCAGAATTTCTGGGAGCTGAAGTCCAAAACACATGGAGGAGAATCGTTTGAGAAACATTGCACTAAATGGATCTGAAGATGATGCACAATGGGAGAGTGATGGAGAGGAATAAACATCTGACATGAACAGCACTGAGGGCAGCACATCAGATAAGGAAACTAATGGCAGCAGTGCAGTCTTTCAACAAGGAAGATTAGATGTGTAACATATATTTCTGAACATTCTTGTAAATTTGCTCAAGTTGTTTTCAACAGCGGTTTAATAATACATTTATTTTGTAGAACATAAAAATAGTATGATGTTTTTCACAGTGATCTTTGTACCCCCCCCTCTTTTTTACACTCCAAAAAAGGGATGCAAGTGTGACTATTATGCAGTGAAATATGGTAGCAGCATTGTACAATTAGTTTCAAATGTGCACACGCCTAAGCCCTTGCAAATAGAAAAATTGTTATTTATCTTTGTTTCTTAAAGGACTAGAAAATAACAGTTGGACTCTGCTTTATCTGTAAGTAATTTAAAAAGACAGTCAATTTAGGTATATAATGGCAGGGCCCAACATATTAAATAAAACATCACTTCCCAGTCCTGCAATCATATCTGCGTAACTCAAGGCAGATGTACAGGGAGCCATCTTCAGTATAAGTAGAAAACAACCACAGATCAGGATGCTCACTTAAAGAATCACAACTTTGTAGTCCTGTCAAGGAAGCTTGAGAAACCAGTGGCTAAATATGTACTGCTGAATACTCAAGCCTGTCAGATTTGCCTGTGTTTGGAACTAAGATACTATGTTTTGCCAAAGGCTTTCATGGCTGGAATCACTGGGTTGCTGTAAGTTTTTTGGGCTGTCTGGCCATGTTCCAGACGCATTCTCTCCTGCCATTTCACCTTCATCTGTGGTAGGCATCCTCAGAGGTTGTGACCACACAACCTCTAAGGCTACCTGCCATAGATGGAGGCAAAACGGCAGGAGATAATCTTTTGGAACATGGCTATACAGCCTGAAAAACTTACCGCAACCTTAAGATACCATGTCTTCCTTTTAGGCGTGAAAACTTAAAAATCCATAGTCTCCGCCAAGAGGAGGTTACATAACACCATCATCCATTTATGAATTTTGACAATTGGTTCTTCTACGAGGGTTGAATGAAAAGTAATGCCTCCACCTTCATTACTTGGGTTTGGATGGGAATATTTTAATAAATCAAATGCAGAAATAATCCTTAGAATGTGCTTTTTAGCTACCACTATTCACTTTTTCACATAATCACCAAACAATTGGATACATTTCTGCCAACGATGAGCAAGTTTTCTGAAGCCATCACGGAAGAAATCGACACTCTGTTCCCACAACCAACATCTCACAGTTCTCTCAACATCTTAATTAGAAGCATTATGATGTCCCTGCAGATTTTCTTTCATTATTGTGAACAGATGGAAGTCAGACGGCGCTAAATCTGGACTGTATGAAGGATGTCATATGGTGGTGAGATCCAGTCTCTGAAGTTTCAAGTCTGTGCACTTTCATTTCAGGCATCAGCATCCTGGGTACCCATCATGCACAGACCTTCCGATAGACAAGCAAAGCAATAGTGTGACCCAAACGTTCTTGTGAAATGCCGATTATGCTTGAATTTTTTTTTGAGTGATATGATGATTGTCCTGAATCAATCTGTCAACCTTTTGTTTGTGAAACTCAGTGGTTGCTGTCACAGGAAGTCCAACTCTTTGTCACGCAAGTCAGTTGTTCCCACCTCAACATCTTTAAACTTACTTGTCCAATGACGCACAGTACTCACATCAATACAATCACCATAAACAGCTTGCATTCTCTAATTAATCTCATTTGAGGTAGCACCTTCTGCTGTCAAGAATTCAATGACTGCATGTTGCTTAAGTCTCATTGACCGACCTTCCATTCTTTGCACTTTAACAACACAATTGTTCAATGCTAAGGCTTCCTGCCAAAATGGAACTGTAGAGGAGAGTCTACTGAACAAGCCAGTACCTGCTGCATACCAGTACTGCCATTTGTTGAGGAGTTACGAAGGTG